>NW_009259602.1:1286680-1292580 GCF_000687185.1 Egretta garzetta | reverse complement strand
TTTGCCCATCACTCTGTCCGTGCCTCTGATTTTCATCAGCAGAAATTTCCATTTTTCCTTTGGTTGGAAATAGCTTGTTCTTCAGGGGTTTTTTGAGTTTACCAATGTGTGGCCTCAGAAATACCTGTATGTACTTCCTTCAAGTTAAGAAACAGCAAGAAAGAAAAGGAATCTTATTGAATAAGATGTGCAAAACCATGCATATTTCCCCTAGCAGCTGCATAGATTCCAATGACATGTATTTTGAGGAATATATTTTCTCTACTATTTCCTAGCCTTAGCCTAGATTGTGGTCATGATCCTAAACATTGCTTTTTGAAGTATCTTACCCAGCACATTTTTTGACTGAAATCCAAATCTTTTCAGAACAGAGATTCACAACATTAAAAAAAAATCCCAACATAAAAAAAAATCTATCCCATGGAAAGAGTAAAATGAGGTCATGTTATGACTGACTCATCACAAACACCCTCCACTGCTAGCATAGTAAAGAACTATGTAAATAAACAGAGTTTATGTTTGTAAATAAACATAGTAAGTAAAGTATGTAAATAAACTAACTATATAAATAAACATAGTAAAAAAGTCAAATGATTGACTTTATCCTTTTAATACAAAGCTGAGAAACATACTTGTTCAAAAGGTTTCTAAGCCAGCAGTTGAAATTAAATAGCAATTTCTTTTTTTTCTAATAATCCCATGTTTATAAGGTTGTTTTATATGCTTCATAATGTCATGTTTATAATCTTGTTTCAGGACTTAGAATATCTCGGGGGGTCAGTTTTAGCCCTCTAGAAGAATATTGTGATAACTCAGACTGGACAGTGCTTTGTATCCAGGAATTTTAACGGAATGAAAAGTACAAATCCAGTTGCAGGGAGAGGAAGGATGCAGGTTTTGGAGGCAAGAAAGAGATAGCAGAAATCTTTTTTTTCCCACATTTTTTCCTACTATTGCACAGGAATGGTAGGGAAGGGGGACTTCTTGATAAGTTGTTCTTTAAAAAACATCAAGGAGACCACTGAATAACTTCCTGGTCATATACAGTGGCCATATTTTTACATGTAAAGGGCCCAAAATATTTTGTTTATAATTCAATTCCAGAAAGCTATAAATGCAAGGGTGAATGGATTTGCTCAAGAAATCAGGCTGGGCTGCACTTGTGTGCTGTTAATTGCCCCTCAGGTGCTGCCAATGAGGGCTCCCGCCACCAGCACCCCAGGAATGCAGCTGGGATCCTAGAAGTAGCTTCCCAGCAGTAGGTGGAAGTCTTTTGCTCGTGCTGCAGTCTGGTGTGAGGGAGCTGAGAGGTGCTGGAAGGGTCCTCAATATGTTCAGGATTCAAGCTTCAGAAAAAACCAGACAGATACAGGTATTTGGCTAGAGGCTGGGTATATGTGTTTTCAGAAACTGTAAGTGTTCCTAAAATACCTTTTGGGCTTGCAGACTTCATAAATGAGCTTATGTTTTACTTAAGTGGTTACCTAGGGTGGAGAAGATATTTGTCAAGTTTTTTCTAGCTCTGAGTTAACCATGATAATGCTGAGGGGAGGGCTGGTGAGGCTGGGTGGTCCTGGAAGAGTTGTAATGCCAGTGGGAGCTGTGCTGGAGCTGGAAAGGCAGGTAACTTGTGGAAGGGGTGCAAAGGGATGGTGCTTCAGGCTTGGCTTAGCCTGGGTGATGTGGTGCCTGCTGTTGAAAAACAAATGGCTTGGTGCCCGGGGAAATGTGGGTGCTTTAAAAAGGCAGTAGAGGATCACTGTTCCAGAATGGCTTTGGGGCCTCTTTGCAGAGTCTTATCCCCACTTTCTAGCTTGGGAGATCTTTGGGGTTCTTGGGAAAGCTGAAGGGAGGCTGGTCTGCCCTGTAATTTTGCATAGCAACAGATGATGATGAGAAACCTTCCCTTTGCTTGGTAATATGGGGGGACAACTACTCTGAGTTTGTGGGGTATGCTGGTGGCCTGCTCTCTGGACCAGATTTGTCAGGCAATATAAAAGGTCCTGGGTGATGCAGAGTCTGATGTGGGGGTGGGAGGGAGGCCCTTCACAACACTGAGAAGCCCCTTGGGTGGTTAAGCCTGTGTTAGTAGCTTGCTTTGACTTGATTTAGACCAACTGCCCAAGTGGTTTGACTCTGGAGACTTGAGGGGGTGTGTGAGGGCTGAGCTGCCTGACTTCCTGGGGACTCTCTGCTGGGTGTTGGGGCTGTGCTGGGTGTGCTGCCCCTTCCCAAGCAGGGCCCGAGCTGTAAGGGGCTTTGAGCACTGGGTGAAGGCTGGTCCTGGGCTGCCCCAGAGCTGTGGGCTTTGCCCCTGCCTCCCCTGGAGCATGGGCTGGGAGCTTTCTGGGCAGCCTGCCTGGCCAAAGGCCTTTTCAACTGCTGCAGACACAGGCATATCTTGTGGGGCTCACTGGGCACAGAATAATGCCTAAAAAAACAACTGGAGAGAGAAGGCTGCTCTGCCAGCCCTGAAGTTGCATGTCACTGCCTGGTTTCTGTGTATTGCCTGCTATAAAGCTGTCCCCTGCCTTGAGACTGTTGCCTTCCAACAAAACTTCTAGTACCTTTTTAGAGTATAGCTGCAGCAGACCACTGTTTTGCATTGATTAGTACTGGATCCACATGTCGGTGGATCACCTGGCAATGAAGGCATTACCCAGACCAAGGCACAAGCAGACTTTAGTCCCATTTGCTGGCAAATGCAGAGCTGTTTGTGCTGGCTGTGTCCGTTGCAGGAGCAGAGATGATAGCCCATCTGGCATAAACCTGCTGGGACAAATCTTCCTCCTTAAAAAAAAAAAAAACAAACACAAAACACCTGGAACACACCTGAATCAGCAGAGTGAACTTACACTGATTCAGCATTACCGCTGGCACAGTAACTCCAACCTGGTAGCAGGCACCCGAAGCCTGGAAGTGAGCTTTCAGTTCCACTAAACATCAGCTCTTTAACTCGTGAGAGTACCCAGACTCTCTAGAGAAGGTAATTCATGAATCTGCTATGGGGGTTCTGCTTTGCTGTGCTCATGGGTTCCTCTTGAGGCTCTTGAGTATTGGAAGCTGAAGTCTCAAGTCCCCTGGAGCTGAGATGACGAGATAGCTCACCGCCTCACCCATGAGGCTGCAATATAATCCTGGCTTGTCTGTGAAGCTTTTGTGCAATGCCTTCTCCCACCTGCTGTGCCAAGAGGTGATGGAGCAGGGGGACTCCAGTGCCACCCCGATATTCACAGTACACTGACTCAATGCTCAGAGTTTTCCCTTCTGTAGCTACCTGAGCAAGCTGAAGGGTATGGCCAGCGGCTAGAGTAAGTTTTATATGCAGAGATCACTTTGCCCTGGTGCCTCACCTGGCTCAAGGTTGCTGGTGTTTGTCTCTGGCAGTTTTCCCCACCCCTTAAAATGGTGGCAGTGGTTACCCAGTCCCACAGGATCCCTGGGGATTACCCACAGGGTTACAGTCTGACCCAGGGTTCTGTTTAAAGGCAAATATATGTTTTCCTGCTAATCATGAGAACCTCTGTGCAGGTGGAAAGATCAGGGAGATCTATAAAGGAAATGCTTAAAAACTCATAGGGAACCAGACTTATTTCCTTAATTTTTATAGCTCTTTCTGACCATGCATTCCAGTGCAAAGCAGCATCCTCCCGTGGTAATTATTACTGGCAGAGGAACGATACTGCCAAAGCGTTTGTTCTGGGAAAACAGCAGCACAAATGTGGAAAAGATTAAAATGGATGTATTTATGTAAAAATCAACTTAAGTGGGTGTATGCAGTTGAAAACTCGGGGAAATCGCATCAGAGCACATAACGCTTGTTTTGAGTGGGTTTTTTGGGTTTGTTTTTTTTTTTTTTTTTAAATAAATAAAGGAAATGAGAGGGCCTCTTGTGTTAAGCTGAGCTCCGGAGCAGCCTGATGAGCGCCGTGGGCTGGATGGAGCGCAGCAGGGGGGTTGCACGGGGGTCTGGGTGGGAAGGGCAGGGGGCGAGGGGACGAGAGGTGCTGGGGCAAGGGCTGATGCAAGCCTGGCAGCAGCGGGGGGCGAAGCAGGGACAAGTTTTTTTTGGCGCGAAGTTTCAACCTGCGGTGTCGAGGGCGGCTGAGCCGCTCCGCCGTTCGGCCAGAGGGACGGCGGCCAGGCGGGCCGCAATGCGCTTTGCGGGGCTCGGTAAAGGGTTTTGGAGTCGCCCAGAGGCAGGCTTTGGGTGCGGAGGGCTGGAGAATTGGGCAGGGATGGGGCAGCTGCCCGGGAGGACGGCTTGGTGGGATTTCTGAGGGAAAAGCTGAGGTCGCTCTGAGGGTACAGCACGAGCTTTAGGGCGGGGAAAGCTGAAGTAAATTAGAAGGGACAGAGAGGGGGCGTTTTGGGTGTAAACTTTGAGGTAATCTATAGGGGACAGAATGAACTTTTTGGAGGGAAAAGCTGAGGGGTGACAGAGGTGACAATTTTGACAGAAAACCTGAGGAAATCTAGATGAAAAAAGACCTTTTTTAGGGGGTGAATCTGGGGTAATTGAGAGGGGGGGAAATGAGCGGTTTTGAGGGAAAGTCTGACATAACTCAGAGAAGACAAAGGCAGCATATTTGGCAGAAAATGTCTGATACCTTAGAGGGGACAGAGATGACATTTTTAGCTGAAAAGCTGGGGTAATTTAGAGGGGACAAAATGAGAGGTAATGTAGAGGGGACAGAGGTGGTATTTTGAAGGGAATAGCTGAGGTAATTTAGAGGGGACCCACGAGACACTTCTTATGGAAAATCTGAGGCACCTCAGATCAGACAGGGTAAGCATTATCAAGAGAGGGCCCGAGGTTTCTTAAGGGGAACAGAAACTATTTTCGAGAGGCAAATTTGTGGTAACTGAGAGGATAGGGAAAGCTCCAGGGAGAGCTCTATCACTTATCAGAGTAATATTGAAGATAGTTAGGATGGGGTGAGTATGTTTGAGGGCAACATCTGAGCTAACTTAGGGAAGACATTGCCAGCATTTTTGTGGAAGAAGATATGATATTGCAGGATCTTGAAAGAAGCAGAAAGGATGAAGATTTTAGCAGGCCATGCTGAATGAGCATTCTTGATTTGCATAGTTGTTGTGGCTCTAGGAATTAAGGCACAGGAGAGATGAGAAAAGGGTCATGGAGATGGATTTTGAGGAAAAAAAATAATCTCCCTAAGGATTGACTGAAAATAATAACATAGAAATGTTATTTTCCATTATTTAGAGTTCTGAAGCACAGGTTACGGAAATTGATGACATTCTAGAGGAAGGGAGAAGAAGAATCGACAAGAACTTCATGGTAAGTTCAGCAAGAGGTTTTCCCGCACTGAATGCACTGGAAGGGAAATGAGAGAGAATGTGGTTGGCAGACAGAAGAGAAGAGAATGCATGAAACAGACATTGAAGTTCATATAGGGACAAGAGATACAACAAAATTAAAGGCGTGGTGCTCCAAGAGTCTGTTCTTCTCTGGGTATAGCGCTTAGGGCTGGTGGCTCCTGGGGCCTAAGTGTGTCCTCGTTCCTTGGCAGCAGCTGGCGGAGAAGGGAGAAGAGGCGTCGTGTGGAACGTCGAGGCAAGAGCGAGCGCGAAGAGGAGCGGCGTCGGGCTGGAGAAGAGGGGCCGCGAGAAAGGCACCCTGGGCAAAGGGACCTCCCTGTCTCCAGGGCGCGGTCACGTAAGAGCATCGCGGGCACCTTTGGGGTGCCCTGGCTGGCTTTGCGCTGGGCGACCTCCCCGTAACCGGGGCTCGGTCTTGGCTTTTGCTGTCGGCGGCCTTTTGCCGTCTTGCTCCTTTGGCTGCCCGGAGGGAGTGGCGACCCTGTAAGGAGGGTGAGCGCCACCGTCTCCGCACCCGAGGGGGAAATGGAGCTCGCTGGACCCCCAGCCCCCCCCGT
>NW_009259602.1:1280563-1282225 GCF_000687185.1 Egretta garzetta | reverse complement strand
GCGGAGGGGGGCGGCCCTGTAAGTAGGGCTGTGCGTGCCCCCCGCGCTCGGCGGGAGGTGCTTGGCGGGAAGACCCCCTGTAAGCAGGCGGGTGTCCCTGGCCCCGGCCTTTGAGAGGCGTGGGGCCAGGGTGTGCGGGGCCGGGCGTGTGCCCCCCTCGTCCTCGGGGCTGGGGCCCCGGCCCCCCGGCCTTTGGCCGTGAAGCTCCGCTGCCTGGCTGCTGAGTCTCGTTCCTGTTGCTGCGGGGGAAGGCCGAGCTCTCTGGCTCCCTGGGTGTCGACCCGCCTGTAAGCAGGGTCCGGGTCTGGGAGCCGCTGTGGCCAGCTGGCAGCCTGCGTGGGGTGACCGCCCCGTTAGCGGGGTGCGGGTCAGGGTGCCCCTGAAGCGGAGAGAAAGGAGCCTCCGCGGGCCTTTGGGACCAGGGCCGCCCTGTAAGTCAGGGCCCGGGCAGCGCCCTGGCGTCCCGGGCGCTTTGCAGTCCAGGCAGCAGCTCGAGCCCCCTGTAAGCAGGGGTGCAGCCTCTTTGGGCGCTGCTGTGCCTGCCCAGCCGCAGTTGCCCAGGGTGCCCGCCTCCGAGCCCAGCTCCAGCACCGGCCGGGACCCTGCTGTGCGCCGCTTTGGTGAGAGGGACTGAAGTAGGGGGGAGGGTTTGTGTGGGGCGGGGGGCGTCCGGGTGGTGGCTCGGGGAGCTCCCTGCGGGGCTGTTTCCGTCCGGCGGAGGGCTTGGGGCTCCTGGGGCCTAAGTGTGTCCTCGTTCCCTTGGCAGCAGCTGGCGGAGAAGGGAGAAGAAAGAAGAGGGCGTCGTGTGGAACGTCGAGGCAAGAGCGAGCGCGAAGAGGAGCGGCGTCGGGCTGGAGAAGAGGGGCCGCGAGAAAGGCACCCTGGGCAAAGGGACCTCCCTGTCTCCAGGGCGCGGTCACGTAAGAGCATCGCGGGCACCTTTGGGGTGCCCTGGCTGGCTTTGCGCTGGGCGACCTCCCCGTAACCGGGGCTCGGTCTTGGCTTTTGTTGTCGGCGGCCTTTTGCCGTCTTGCTCCTTTGGCTGCCCGGAGGGAGTGGCGACCCTGTAAGGAGGGTGAGCGCCACCGTCTCCGCACCCGAGGGGGAAATGGAGCTCGCTGGACCCCCAGCCCCCCCTGTAAGCAGGGGAGGGCACTTTCCCCGCCCGCCTCCTCCCGCCCCGGCGTTCTGCCCGCTGGCGGCCTGGGCAGACTGCTGGCCCCGTAGTCGGGGCGCGTCACGGCACTTCCCCCTCATCACCTGTGAAGGCCCTTGGCTTGTTGAGGCCTCTGCTGCCTCTATGCAGTCCCATGGGGTCAGGTCTGGGGCCTCTCCTCTCCTGCTCGGGGGTAGGGATGGCTCCCCAGACATTGGCTGCACAGAGCTCGCGCTCTCTTCTAGGAAGTTCTTTTTTTCCCTGTCCGTGTATGTGTTGGTGTCTCTGTCTGCGTTGGTGTGGGTGAGAGAGCGAATGAGATTCTTGTTTAGGCCCCTATGAAAATTGCTGCAGCGTACTTAGCATAAACTTCCTAGGGGGAGAAGGAGGGCTCTGTGCAGCAACAGGGGGGTCCCCTCTGAGACCACGAGCGGAGGGAGGGTCCGGGCCTGCCCCTCCTTTCGAAGGACGGAGCGAAGCCGCTTAGTTGTAGTGCGGGCACCGCC
>NW_009259602.1:1274880-1279492 GCF_000687185.1 Egretta garzetta | reverse complement strand
CTTTAAGTCGGGGCCGGGGCGGCCCCCTGGCGTCCCAGGCACTTTGCAGTCCAGGCAGCGGCTCGAGCCCCCTGTAAGCAGGGGTGCAGCCTCTTTGGGCGCTGCTGTGCCTGCCCAGCCGCAGTTGCCCAGGGTGCCCGCCTCCGAGCCCAGCTCCAGCACCGGCCGGGACCCTGCTGCTTTGGTGAGTTTTTCTGGGCTGCTGAGGATTGTTATCTGATTATCCAATGCCAGTTGTTCTTGTCTACTACTTCTTCCTCAGTCCTTTTTTCTCACCCAATATGCAGGTCTGTGGAATGTGGTACTCCCTTTTTATGGAGGGGTTTTGTGTGGTAGGACTACTCTTAGCCTTCTTACTCTTCCCTATTTTAGACATTTTTTCTTGGTTTTTCCCTTCAGTATGTTTCTTTTTATTGCAGCATTTCTGTGATGGAGACTGCTACTGGGCCTCAGCATCTGGACGGACATTGTCTTTTCTGTCTGGAACAGCATCTGTGCCTTCCCTACTTCTCATTGCTCAATGGTTTGGGTCCTCAGTAAAATGTGTTTTCATACTCTGTGTTACTCATTTTTCACACTCATTTTTTCTTTCTCATAGATTGTACTACAGTGTTTTTTTGTTTTGACACAGCAGTGGCAGTTATTGCTGTCACAAGGTTATTGTGTATTTGTTGTGGTGCTTCCAGGTAGAATCTCCAGTATCACGAGGTTTTGTCGGGATCCGTGGCAGTGCAATACTACAGTGGTACATGATGGGGCAGAGCTTCTTGACCACTGGTGGGTGCCCAGAGGTGCTCCAGTCTCTCCCCAATGGTTGTGCAGGACTTTGCCCCAGCCATGGGGCACCCAGTCTGGCCTGGAAGTGGGTATCCCTTGGGGGAAGGTTCATTTACCCTCTCTAGCAGAGGATTCGCTCGAACAAGAGGATGCAGGAATTCCTTTCACAATAAAAGAAAGAAAAAAAAGGGAGCTGGTTCCACTGCTGCACTTGGGTTTATTTATGTTTGGTTTTTTATTTTGCACGTGCTTGCAAGTCGCTCTCCAAGCGCCTAAATCACAGAAATACCAGAGTGGGTCAGGGAGCAGCGAAGTGTCGGGTGGTTTGTGGGGCTGCACTGTGGTACTGCGGTGTTTGAGGGGTCCGGAGTGGCCGCTTGCCAGAGCTTGGCTGAACACTAGAAGGCACATGAGGTTCTGCAGCTTTGACTGTTTCACGGTGTTTTGTGGGGTGTTTGGGGTTTTTTTATCGAAGTGGTTTGTTTCCAGAAAAATATCAAGCTGTGCATTTTACATAGAGGATGTTGTTGTCAGAAGCCATACAGATTCATAGACTATGTAAATAATCCTGAATAGGAGAGTCAGTGAATTGTAATCAAGCGCTGGCTGGCAGGACCTTTAACTCCAGTAGGAATAAATGTCTAGCCAGGTGGGATGGAGCTTCTGCTTCTGAACATGTCCAAGCTATGGCCAGAGAGTTCTTCCAGTAAACGGGGGTGGTGGTGGGGGGTACTTTTTGCAATAAAGAGTTTTTACAAGTTGCAGAGGTTTATTCTTCATGCATTGCATGTACTTGCTTATTTCTAGTAATGGTATATGCTTTATGGTTTTTCAGCTGCCAGTACCAGAGCAAAGTGCTTCTAGACAGGGCAGCTATGCTTGTCCCCAGCATCTGGTGTCCCTGCCTTGCCCTGGGAACTATCAAGGGTTTGGAATAAACCCATTGTTCTGTGAGAGTGACAGCTTTGATGTGAAACTCCGGGAGGGGAGGTTTTGGTGTCACTTTAAAGAGTAATTTGGCAGCTGTTGCACTATTGAAATGGGATCTCACAAGGAGCAGCTGGTGCCGAACGGGCAGCACGGCCCGTGGTACCCGTCGTACCTATCTCTGGGGGGGGTCTTGCCTGTGACGTCCTCCTTTCAAGCTGTTTTGTCTTCATGCTTGTGCTTATGGAGCAGGCAGTAATTGCCAGCTAGGCTGTTGTCCCTCCATGAAGTCCTCAAAGTGAGAAGGGTGCTGTTCCATTTCTTGATGTGTAGGTTGTGCCACTCGGCCAAACTTAAAACGTGCATTTCGGAAGCGCCTCAGCTCGTTCAGTTACTGACATTTTAGGTAAAGTAGCAGAAGCTCAGAAAGATGACAAGGTCGTGAGGGGAGCTAATCTCTTTGCCAACCCGCAAACCAAAGCTGCACATAAAGGGTCTCTTCCTGGGGAAATGGTGGTGATAGGGTGAAACTTGGGGTTAAGAAAGGCTTTGCTGCCAACATAACATTTGCAAACGGCAAAGTGCACTGAATACAAAAGGCAGTCCTCAGGTTTGACTATGGAGGAAATAACCTTTTATTGGCATTTTTCGGAAGAATCCAGAGGTCACCTCGGAGTTAGTTTCCCGAGTTTAAGGTTTCTAAAAGCGTTGTATGTGTTAGGCTTATGCTAAACCTCCAACTAAACTTTCCCCAAAACCCCTTGCTACTGGTAATTCAGCTCCAGAGACTTGTGGTCCTTCAGTACAGAAGGAGTTCTCAAAAGGATCCTCGAGGACGACTGAGGCCCATTTAATGCTGTTTGTCGCAGCGTGGGAGTTCCAGCCCTTTCCATAAGGTCACACCTCTGGTAAAAGGCAGGTCCTTTAGACACAGCCTCCTTTATTCTGCTTTACCACCTCAGAGGCAAAGCAAGCCTGTGGCTGGGCAAAATCCCATCCTGTCTTGCACCTCCTTCCGCTCCCTTTGGTTAAGCGCTGAATTATGAAGGCTGTGCTGCCCCTGGCCTGCAGGGCTTGTCCCTGGCAGGAGCCCGCTGTTGAGCAAACTTTGGCTCCCGGGAAGCGCCTGTCTTTGGTGCTCCAAAGGTGCAGGAACACCTGGGGAGGTCTCCGTGAGAGCTGTTGTGTTATGGGGCAAGAGGGTAAGGCTGGGCCCTCTTGCTTGCCTTGAGCGATGGTGCGGTAGAAAAAGCTAAGACAACAGCATTTTCAGGCTGTTGTTGGAAATGATCTTCTGTACTATCACATAAATGAAGCGATTGCGGCTGTGTTTGCTGGAGGGCCTCTGACTGCCGCCTTGGTGCTGGTAGCAACTCAGTGAGCATGCTGGAGAGCCCTCAACACCAGCAGAGTTCTTTCATGGGTGCCTGGGTAACTCCTCTGCTGCTACAATCAAGATTTTTTTTTTTTTTTCTTTCCCTTTCATTTCTAGCTTTTACCTGCAGCTTTGGGTTTCTTTTTACAAAAGCTCAGTGATTCCATTTGACTGTGCTGTCTTTACTGGCAATCTGTCTCCTAGAGACCGGTATTTCAAATCAGAGGGTTGGCCTGGACAAAAAAAGGAGGAGTTTCTTCAGGACATTGTTTTTCTGTGGCAGAAAAAGACGCACAGAGATACGAAGTGACCCACTTGCTGTCCCTGCGGGAGGCTGTGGAAGAGATGGGGATGGGGGCCTGAGGAATCCTAGCTCTGCCTCAGGAGCCCAGGAACTCAGGGGCTTCCAGCCTCCTAAGCAGACATCAGTGGGTAAAAGCGCTGCCTGGGAAGTGCGTGAAAATCTCCCTCTGCTCCAAACAATTTGTCATTTCGGGCTGGGAGGAGTCGCTGAGTGACTAAGGCCAGCACAAGTCTGGCTGCATGGCCAGATGTGGCTGGGAGGATGCAGCTCGATGCTGGGAAGGGTCATGCAGAGAGCAGGGCTTGCCAGGTGCCTCCGAGGAGAGCCAGCATCGAGCTCCGGGCCAGCAGTGCTGTCTCCCCCTCTGCCCAGGCGCATCCTTGGGGCGGGAGGGCTAAGGAGGCACGCCGGCGGCGCAGGCTGGCTGGCTCGGTATCAGCTGCAGAGAGGGCAGGGAGCAGGGGGAAGCCCTTCCTCGCTGGGCCCCAGGGACACGCTCCCATTGTCCCCGCTAACAATGGGGTAGAGGAGCCAGCGCTGGAGCTGATGACACAAACCCAAGTGCGGGGAGCAGCTGGCTGGCTGCTAAAGGGAAGCTCTGTCTGCTGTAGCGACAGCCCCTGCCCTTCCAGCGCTGCCAGGCCTGGACCTCCTGCTCTCACCAGTCCTGATGGCCTCGAACCGAGCTCTGTTCTGGGCCTGAGAGGGGCAAACCCGCCTGCCTTTATTTAACCCGCCTCTCTCCGGAGCAAGGAGCTTCCCGGCTGGCCTGGAGCACAGGGGGACCCTGCAGGCAATTGCTTCCAGTGACTCCTCGGGAACTCTCCGCAGGAACCTGCGTGGTGAGAGTTAACCATCCCAGCCTGATGGTTTCTTCATAAATAAGGAATGCTAATAAACAGTTTTCGCTCCTTAAGGCCCAGCAGGTAGGAGGAGAAAATTCAGGGAAGCTACTTCCATTTTCTGTAGCTTGCATTATTCATCTCTCCTGAGACAGAGAGGAGAAAGCCTGGCTGGGGATGTGGAGCAGCAGCAGTGCTGTGCTCTATGCCGCTTTCCCTGTCCAGCATGGTCCTAGGAGACCCCTAGGAGCTCCTCCTTTCCCACACAGGTAAATTCCCCCAAAACAAAGGGGTTTAAAGCTGCTCTGGGAATCAGCTGCCTGCCTGGGGCTTCTAATGCTGCACAACCTGGCATCAGCCCCCATAGGTACTCCCCTCGATTGTTAC
>NW_009259602.1:1271247-1274806 GCF_000687185.1 Egretta garzetta | reverse complement strand
CCCAGTTCCAACTCTCTGTCCCTGCTAACTGCCCAAGGGCTGTGGCACCCGTGCAAAGAGGTTGAATGCAGGCCCTCTGGCCACTTCACCCTGCAGGTAAGAGATGCAGAGCTGAGTTATCTGCCAAACCTGCCTGGTTCAGTTGGTAGAGGTGTTTCTCCTTCCCTCGGGGACAAGTCTCCTTCTCAGGTCAGCAGAGATCAGGTTTGCAGGGCATGGTGCAGAAAGCAGCTCTCTCATCCCAGCAGCTGTGTGGGGAAAAAACTAGCCCCTGCCAAGCGCCAGCAGGATGCATCACTGGCTGGGAAGGGAGGCAGGGAGGAGGACGCTGGAGCAGGCAGCCAAGCACTGCTCCCACTCAGTCTGGGGAGCAGATGGAGCAAGCTGAGAGCTCCGTGCCTCAGCCAACCCCCTCTTTCCAGGCTGAGTTGATTCCTAGTGTCCTGGCTGGCTCCCACAAGGATTTCCAAGTCTCTTGCGGGAAGATTTTAGCGGCCCTAGGCAGGAAGGGCTAGAAGCAGAGGGACGTGGTTACCCCACTCCTCCAGATGGACACCAGGCTGCAAGGACAATTGGTCTGCTCAGGTTGGGCAGGAGAGCTGCACTGCTGGGATCCTGCCTGGTGGCTCCCAGATCCCAGTAGGGTGGAAAGGCAGCAGTGCCAGATGAAGCAGAGATTTACTATGGGGGATCCTACGCTCACTGCTGGCAGCCTCCCAGAGAAGCCTCCCTTCAAGACAAGCCACCAGGCCAAGCAGGAGGGCACAACATCCCCACTCTGGGGCACTCTCACCTGACTGGATGCAAGCAGAGAGCCAGGACTTTCTGTTAGCCAGAGCGTGCAGGCAAACAGGGAGGAACAGAAGGAAGGGAGGGATGTTCCTGCTGGCAGGTGTGTCGGTGCAGGGACTGGATCCGATTCCTAACAGATTCCTAGGATTGGATCACTGTCTGTTAGACTGAGGTCTTTGGTCTCTGGGGCTTCTTTCTACCTGTGACACAGCCATAAAACAGGTAGAGGCTACCAAGGAGGAGCCCTACACGCTGCAGGCAAACCACCCTGGCAGAGCTGGAGCTTTGCGCCAGCCAGCCATCTTCTTTGCTAGGCTAACGTGGCTGCTCGAAGCACAGCAGACCCCAGGCCAGCGCTGCAGCAGGAGCCCTGCTTGCCCCTGTTTTCCGTGGCCGTGCGCTGCACGCGGGAAGGAGGGGAGCACAGTCTCCTCCACCCCTGCTCTGTGCAGTGCTGCCACAAAGCCCAGGGGCTTTGTATCTGGGCCGTGCTACATATAGCATCCGTGGGGCCTGGCTGGGCTCCCAGGGGCCATTCTGTCTCTCCAATCAAGGGCAAAGCTCTTCTGCAGCCTTCCTTTCTTGTCCCTCAAAGATGGGGTGGGAAGGGCCTGGGTTTGGCTTAGTGCAGTGAGAAGCACGAATCCTTTGCAGCCCCCCTGCCAGCTGGAGCTCTGGGGCATGGCCAGCCCGCCAGGCAGAGCAGGGACGAGCAGGGGCGGGCGCTGCGCTGTGAGGCAGGTGAACGTTTCCATCACTCAAGCCTAGAGCTGCAATCTCCGCCAGATCAATAGCACTGATTCTCGGATGCCCTCGCTCACTCCTCCGTCCCGGAATTCCTCAGCTCTAATGGCCTCGGAGAGGATGCCAGGGGCCTCTCCCCAGGAGCGCTGCTCTCAGGTCCCAGTGGGTGGGACCTCATGTCTCCCCTCCCCAGCAATTAGCACCGGGGGAGCAAATGATTGCTGGTAGGGAGCTGCTGCTGCATGGGCATCCTGCTGTCACGTTTTGAGCAGGACCCAGAGTGTCCTGCTGTGCAGTGATTCATGAGCAGGAGGGAGCGGGAGAGACACTCTTACTCCTGTGTTTGGGGGTAGGCTGGGGGCATGGGAGAGATGTTCCTCCTGGGAAGGATGAGCGCCCATCTTTCTCCTAGAAGAAGGGCGTCCCCTGCAGCAGGATGTCCTTGGGGCAAGGCCAGGTTTTAATTGCTGCAGCAGCATCAGACACCCGAGTCATGGTCGCCCTCAGTGCTTCTGCTCCCAGCCTGCCTCCTGCAGCTACTGGGAATGGTCCTTGAGCTACCGGGAGCAGTGATGCCCCCAACACACTCCAGTGGAGCTGCAGGACTCCCCACATGCCCTGGCTTTCTCTCCAGACAGGAGCTGGGGGCAGTTTGGCTGATCTGAGCTCCTAGGAGGGCTCTGTGCCCTGCCTCTGCCTGCTTCTCTGTCTGTCCTGCCACATCAACCCACGTCTGCTGGTATCTGCACTGCTGTGCTGCCCTGTGTCTGTTTAGGTGCCTCCTTGCCCCTGTTTGTGCTTGGCTGTCTGTCCCTCTGTCTGACACCTGCCACTGCAAACGCTGCCTGCCCCCTCTCCATTTGCCTGTCCATCATTGCTAGATTTTCTTCCCCCCACCCTTTTCCTGCGGCCACTGTCTGGAGGCCTCTGCATTAGGTGTGACTTGGGGACTGATTTTCTCTGCTTTATGGATGGCAGCCAGACTGCAATCTGCAGTGAAGGGACTATCCAGCTGGAGAAGCTCTGCAAGGAGCCTCCTGCAAATACCTAGGCAGGACGCTCGCTGCCAGCACTGCCCAGAAACTGCACAATCACGCTTGCCTCCACAGCACCACCAGCCAGAGATTTAAAGGGAGCTGAAATCTCTTGCAATGGGATTTGGGCAACTGCATGCCTCCAAAAGCAGATCCTTCGAGCTTGAATTCCCTGGTTGCTTATGCCTGCACAGCTGGGGGTGAGGGTGGGGATGTGGAGGAGACACAGCTTGTGTAGATGTGGGGCTAGATGTGAAAGGGACATGTGTGTGCGTGCGCACGTGTGTGTGCATGACTACATGTGCTGCTCCACATCACAGCTGTCTTTGGATGCAGACCTCGTGCTTGCATTTTTTGCACCCTGACAACGTGGCAACACGCCTCTTGTGTTTGCTTGTTTGTGTTGCATCAGTCTCCTTCCAGGGGTGTTAGCAGTGGCTTTCCGTGTCAGTTTGCCATGCCTTTAATGCTGCCCTCAGCCAGCACTGTCAGTCTGTACCATCCCAGGTTGCCCGTGGAGTTGGGTTGCTGTGCACATGCAGCTGTGTGTGACCCCACAGCCTGAGTCCATTTGACACCCAGCTGCCACAACAGACAGGATCAGGCCCTTGCCCTCCTCATGGCAGCACACTGGGTACCCTGCTGCACACTCCCCGGGCATCATGGGCCCCTCAGCCAGCCTGGGTCTTCAGCCCCGTTTGGGGCAGCACGGCCGCAAGTCCACGTAGTGAGCAAGCAGCTGGAGCCAAGATTTTGTAGAATTAGCAAAACCCCACTGCACAGCCAGCTTGCAAAAACTCAGCACTCGAATGTCACCTGGGATCAGGTTCTGCTGGAGCAGAATATGACTTTTCATATCAACTTTCACGGTGCCAGCCCTTTTTGTAGAGCCCAGCCAGGGGGTGTGGGAGGAGGTGAGGAGAGGGCAGGCCATCCTGCATGCCTCCGCTCCTTCCTGGGGCGCCTTGGGACACAAACCCCCAGGAAGA
>NW_009259602.1:1270697-1271226 GCF_000687185.1 Egretta garzetta | reverse complement strand
TGTCTCCACCTTGCCCAAGAGCAGGGAAGAGGTCTTTTGCCAGGCTGCTTTCTGGGTCCAAAGACATTTTTGCCTGTGCAGAAGCAGCTCTGCTTAGCCCCTTCCCAACCGTGCAGTGATGGGAGCCTGTGAGGAGCAAGCCCTTGTTGGTGTCCTTGCTGCCACCAGCCCTGGGCCTAAAACTTAAGGCTTGTGGCCAGCGGCATCATAGACAGAGCTTCAGCTGTGTCCTCTGCCATTCCCACCACCATTTCCCATGTGGAGGAGACTTGTGTTGCATGGGTCTTTGGTGGCTTGGTGCACGCTGACCTCGTCAGGCACCTAAACTCTACTCATTTGGGGAGGGGGAATACCTCCCCCCTCTCAACAAAGCCCAAACCAAGCTCTTCTTCCTGCTCCCGAAGCACCCAGCAAAACAACTCCCACGTTGCCGGGAAGGATGAGGGTTGGCAGCTCTTCTGCAAAATGCGATGTTCCCATGGCAATGGGGATCTGTCGTCCCTTCCAGGATGCAGAAAGAGGGAACGGG
>NW_009259602.1:1264258-1269887 GCF_000687185.1 Egretta garzetta | reverse complement strand
CGCCTGCCCCCCGCTCTTCTTTGCACGCCCATGCAGGCACTGCGTACCCGCGAGCCCCCTGGGCATCCCCCCCTTTTTGCTGGCAGCCGCCCCCGAGCACAGGCAGGTTCCTGGGGCTCTCGGTTTCTCTCAGTCTGGCTCGCCTTTTCCCCGATGCCCCGGCCCCCACCCATACCCGCAGCCCATTTGTCACACTTAGCTTGTCACGGTGGTGGGCACAGAGGTAGCACCGTGGCGTGGGCCCGAGCAGGCGGTGGAGACCGCACGGGAAAGCTTTGCTCTGCAAGGACGGGAGTCGCTCTAACGCTACTGTCCTCGTGAGTCCTGTCCCTGTGCAAAGCCCCTGGGACCGTGCAGGAGCAAGCGTTACCTGGCTAGCTCTGCTCCTGGCACCTCTGTCAGGAGGAGAAGAGGGGTACAAGGGATCCAAGGGCTCATGAACCCAGAGACTATTAAGATCTGAGTGCTTTTGCATGTAGATGGGAGGAAGCCCCCCTCTCTGGGAGCTTATTTGCACCGATTTTCTGGAGGAGAGCCTGGCTGTGACCTAGATAGTGTCCCAGGGCATTCAAAGAGGAGTGGGTCAGAGCTGGGAAATGACAAAGCAAGGGACAGTTTCTAGGAACCCAGAGGGGACTCAGATAGTCTCCTCCATCATGCCTTTGCCCCCATTTGCAACCTCTTGGCTGTCAAGACCAAACAGAAGGGAATTTTTCTTCTTGGCAAGGGTGTGGGATTGCAGATACAGAGATCCTTCACAGCTTCAGAGTGAGCAAATGGGCTTGGTATTTCCTCCTAGAATATTATATGAAAGACCCAAAATATGCTAATAAGAAAAATCCATCTGGCTGTGGTACAGGCAGTTCCTAGCTCTTCGCTGGATGCTTAGCCAGGCTCAGAGGGAGCAAACTGGGGATCTGCTGTCCCCTCTGCCAGCCTGGAGTCCCAAAGGGGTCGCAATTCACCTCCCCCTCTTGGACCTGGCCCCACATCCCCAGCCTGGAGGACCAACTGCAGGGCACTCGGTGTGTCCTTCAGCCCCGGCATCTGCTTTGCTGCTCCCCCACCCTCTCCCTCCATTCCGCATGTCTGCGGCTGGATTCCCTATGCGGCTGCTTGGCTGGGCTGCAAACCTTTAATTGATTCCTGAGCTGGATTAGACTGTCAGCAGCCCTGGGGTTTTGACAGCACATCCACGGGCCCCTTACCCACACAGACCAGAGGCAGCCTGGAGAGAGACGGGCACCAGGCCAGGGACCCACAGGGTGGACTCTGCACCCCAAAACGCTACCACCCTGCAGCTGGGCAGGCTCGGCTCAGCCCCTGGAGGCTTGGTGCTGCCCTTCGGCAGTCTTGGCTCCCTGTCCAGCTGCCATGTCCCTCCTTCTCGCTGCTCTTGGCCCCTTTCCCTCACTGCATCGCAATGAGTCATCTTTGCTGAGCTCACCCGCTGGAGCCGCAGGGGGGCTGGCAGGCCTGGCACCCGCCGGCGCTGAGGGAGGGTCCCTCACCTGGCAGCATGGTCACCGTGAGCTGCAGCCCTCTGGCCATGATGTGCAGGCACCAGGGCACATCCTGGTCTCTCCTGCCCATCCCTTGACCGGGCACCCAGCCTGGGCACGGGGCAGAGGGAGGGGAGGGTGGCACACGCAGGCCTCGCTGCAGGCAGCTGCAGGTCCGTGCCACGCTCATTGAATGTCTGGCGGGGGGATCCAGACAAGGAAAAGAGAGCGCGGCTGGCGTTGCCTGGGGATATGGAAAAGTGATGCTGGCCAGACAGACAGCGCCTGATTGCCTAGCTCATTGCAGGGCCAGCCAGTCCCTGCGCAGTGGACCAGAGAACATGACAAGGAGCAGGCTATAGAGCGCTGTTTGTGCAAGAAGAGGCAGCCTGCCCACCCATGCCACGTGTGCCCATGTCTGCACCGCCAAGTGCCCCTATCTATGTGCCGGGGCAATGGCCTGCCTGACCACCTCTCTCTCCCTGTCCAGGCTCCCTTCTTGGTGACAGCCACCGCCGGGCACCTCAGCGGCGCGATGAACCCCACCGTCGGCATCGCTGTCATCCTGACAGGTACAGCCGGCAGACACGCATCCCCTCCCTGCTCTCCAGCGAGCCTGGCCCAGGGCAGCTGGGCAAGGGCCGGGAGGCTGCACGGGCATCCCCAGTGCTCCCTGTTCCCTGCCCAACCCCTGCTTGCCTCTCCCAGTCCTCCAGGCCGCCCACTGCCAGATGATCAAGGACCTGAGTGCCTGCCTGCAGGGCCAGAGCCTCCGGGTGGACTGCCGTTATGAGAACAAAACCAGCAACCCCCTGACCTACGAGTTCAGCATCACCAAGGACAACAGGAAGCATGTCATCCACAGCACCATCAGCGTCTCTGAGAACGTCTACCGGAGCCGAGCCAATGTCACCATGCAAAAGAACCTGGTGTGCCTCTACCTGCAGAGCTTCACTACCAGTGATGAGGGTGTCTACATGTGCGAGCTGAAGGCCACCAATGACTACACTGGCAACCAGATAAAGAACATCACCGTCATCAAAGGTGAGACAGGCAGCGGTGCCTGGCCTCAGCCCCTCCTTCCTACCTGTTCCTTGGCTTGGCAGGGCCAGCAGAGAAAACCACAACGCCCTGTGGCATCCCCAAACCCTCCCTGAGTCCCATAAAAGTTTCCCAACCCATACATGCCTTTCCTACAGCAAGCAGAGCAGTCAGCCCACAGATGGCTCCATCCAGACTGCTTACCCTTGCCTCTCTGGGCCCCACCTCTGGCGCATTGCCCAGGTGTCCTCCCATAGGGGATGCTTCACAGTCAGTCACTGCAGAGGGGAGCAGCCTGCTGGTGAGGGACTGAAGAGCTATGGGGTCCGGAGCGGGAGCGCAGTGGGGATTTTCCACACTCACGTCCCACAGGAGCAGTCCTCCAGTTGCAGAGCCCTTTGTCTTACCTGGTGCCCATCCCCGTGTCAGGCACAGGTTGGGTTTTTCCCCGCTATGTGGGCAGAAGGTGGGAGGGGAAACAGGAGAGGGGCCAGGATGGGACTTGCTGTATTTCTGTGGCAGAGAAAAGGCAAGAAGCTGAGTCCCTGTACCCCTTATAACACCCAGCCCAATCCCTGTTCCTGGAGGATTTCATTGTGGCTTTTCTCTCCCTCCCCATTCCCTGTCCTCACAGACAAACTGGAGAAATGTGCCGGCTTCAGCCTCTTGATCCAGAACACTTCGTGGCTCCTGCTGCTTCTCCTTTCCCTGCCTCTCCTGCAAGCCGTGGACTTCGTGTCCCTGTGAAAGGAAAAGCACACACACACACGCACGTACGCACACACGCACGCACGCACACACCGAGTACCCCAGCAAACCCACCTCCCCGCCAGAACGCAGCCCTTGGAAAGAGAAGCTGAACCATTTGGAACAAGTGAAACCTCTCTCTGTGTTATCTCTATATAGCCGTATATCTAACGCTAACCACCGTCCTGTGCCGAGACCCGCCATCACACGCACACATGCCCTGCTCTGAAGCATGGTGGCTCCGCTAGGCAGCGTTGCTTCTCCCATTGCACCTCCCCGCTCGGTAGGCTGGCTGGTTTGCTCACGCTGGGAGCACTGGAGCCTCAGCCCCGCACAGCCCACTTCTCCCGTCCCTTTAACTTTTGGGGTTTGCCTGTTCTCAACTGGGGAAAGACAGCTGGACTGGCAGGTAAGAGAGAGAGATGATGCGAGAGCGTGCGGAGGGGTCCCTGTGCTGGGTGCTGTGCCCACAGCCCCCAGAGGAGACGGGGCTGCCGGCGTCCCCGACCCACCCTGCCTGCTAGCCAGGTGACTTAAGGATTTGTCAGCCTGCTCCTCTCGCCCTGAGTCACCCCGAGCTGCCGCAACTGGGAGGGGGCACGAGGCGAGTCCTGCCTCAGAGCAAGCAGGGAAGAGACAGAAGGAGCAGGGGAGGCATGGGATGATGCTGCGCCTGGCCAGGCTGGGAGGAGAGAGGGGAGCAGGTCTGGGAGACACCCATCAAATGCCCCTGCCTCCTTAGGGCTCTTTTGGGGCCCTGGGAGCGGGTTCACTGCAAACATGCTTTGGCAACAAGTTTTTCCTAATCTGTTTTTTACAGCTGAGCTGGAAGTCAGGCCTCCTCCAGACATCGTCTGGTACCTTCGGGCTGCCCAAGCCCGAGACACCACTTGCTCTCCCTGGGGACCAGCCCTTAGCTGTGACGAGAGAATTGCTGCCAGCACCCGCTCGCAGTGGAGGCAAGCAGAGCCTCTCTGAGCTAGCCACAGCCCCGCCGTCACCCCTGCTCCCCTTCCCGAGGACCCGGAGCTGGATCCAGGCAGGCTGGTGGGGAGGGGGCTCCCCTATGGGAGCATGACCCAAAGGTCTCTGCAGGGACACCTCTGCACCCTGTCTTCCCCAAGGAAACATCTGGGGGCCCTGACCCTTCCTCATGGCACACGTCCCGGTGCCTGGCCTTGGGTAGGCTCAGCAGCCTTCCTCCAGCGCAGTCTTCCTCCAGCCCCACCATGCCACTAGGAGGAACCCACATGCCCCCTCCCTTCTCCCTCCTCCCTCTCAGCATTTCCCTGTTGCCATTTAAGAGCAGAAAAGGGCCTAAGGGCAGCCCAGCTCTTGGCTACCCAGGACGTTCCCAAGGGTCGGCGAGCGGGGGGAGAGGGATGCCGAGCACAGCCCGCATCCATCAACCCAGGCCTTGCCCCGCTGCCCCGCGGGACCCCGAGGGGCCGGTGAGCTGCTGCCCCAGCCTCCCCGAAACCCGGCGGCTCCTGGGCGAGCAGCAGCCCAGCCAGCCATGGGGAGAGAGACCGGAGCGCTGGCCCTGCTGCACCCTTGCCCAGAGAAGGGCACGGGGGCAGGAGAAGATGCAGGCAGGAGCATCCAGGTCCATGGGGTGAACCCCAGCCCCGCCGAGCTACCCGTGCAGCCGGGGCTGTGCCACCACAGCTGAGCAATTCACAGCAGCTGCTCCCCACTCCTTGCTCTTCTCCAGACACCGCGAGCTGCCTCCTACCCCCACGTCCATCCCTGCCTGCTTGCTTGCTGTCTAGTGCTGCTGAGGCTGTGTATAGCTGAGGTCTGGCTGTGCCCAGCTCCCTGGGCTTGCTGGTGAGCGCCGGGGCAGGTGCAGAGCCCAGCCGGCAGAGCGCGGATGCGTCTCGAGTCTCATTTTTTTGTGAGCATTTGTAGTTGTTTCCACAGCTTGTCGTAAAAGAAATTCTGTTAAGGGGGAAAAAAAAAAGAACCCTATGAAAAGCAACAACAACAACAACAACAAAAAAAACACCTATTCTCCGGGAGTGTTCCTCTGTCTGCACAATAAAACTCTAGGTTGTGTGTTGGAGCCACGGCCACCCATGTGTGCGGCGGTGGGGCAAGGGGCCGGGGCAGGGCTGGGCTCCAGCCTGTGGTGAGGGCAGGGGCAGGCTGTGCCCACAGCCTCCCACCTGGGGGGGACCCTTCCAGGGCAGCCCCCACCGTGCCTCCCCCTAGGCCTCCAGAAACCCAAGCCCTACGGAGAGAAGCAGGCAGGGGCAGGACTTGCCTTCCCCAGGGAGGGAGACCCCCTCCTGCCTACCCGGAGCACAGACCCCTGCACCCAGACCCCTTGCCCCCAT
>NW_009259602.1:1262851-1263987 GCF_000687185.1 Egretta garzetta | reverse complement strand
GAGACGCAGCGCGGGGTAGGTACAAGCAGGCACCCCGGGGCTGGTCCTGGCCCAGCCATCCTCCGGGGAGGGAACTGCTGGGGCTGGGAGTGAGTGTGGGAGCGGGGCTGGGTGTGCACACACATCCCAAAGCTCCTGGCCCCGGGGCGGTGAGCCTGGTGTGCCAGGGTCCTTCCCATGCGCCCGCACGCTGCCAAGGGCCCCCACATCCTCTAGGGCAGCCGGAGTGGCCATGCACTGCTCCCTGCCCAGGGTCAGGATGCTGCCCTGGGAGCTGCGGACCATGGGGCACGCTCACCTTGAGGTTTGGGAGCAGGGCCCTGCCACCACCCCCTAACACTGCTGGTGACCCCATAGCAGCCTCCCAGACTGACGCCCAGACGCGTCCCTCGCGTGGCCCTCCCTGTTTAAGGGCTGGAACCAGGCAGGAGGGAGGAAAATGCCACCATAATTGCATCCCTCCTAATTATCCTCAGCAGGTGCTCGCTGAGTCACGGCCGCCCAGGTGCCGGCGTACCATGAGGCCGTGCCGCCCTGGGCGGGTCCGGCGTCGGGGAGCGGTGCGGGGTGGGTGCCCTCCTGGATTCATGAGGAATGGGCGCTCCTGTGCCCACACTGCCTGCCCTCTGCCCACCTTTGCTGCAGGCTTAGGGGGGGCCCTTCTCCCTATGGCTTGCCCCAAGGGGGCAAAACCCAGACCACCTCCTCCCCTCACCTTGATGCTCTGCTCCAGACCTTACTGGCAGCCATGGGAACCCCCTCCTTCTGCCTCCCTGACCCCCACACCAAGTTGTGTCCCACCCCACCCCACTCACTCTCTTCTCCCTCCCTCCATCCTTTACCTCCTGGACCTCCATCTCCCTCCCAAAATCTCTCCCCTCCCCACACTTACCCTCAGTCATCCTTCTCTGTTCCCACAGCCCCCCCTGGCTCTGCAGCCTCCCTTCCCAGCACCCCCTTGCCATGGGCCACCAGCCCCCTCGGGCTCACGTCCCCTTTAAGCCTGCCCGAAGCTGGAATGTGAGAGGAGCATTTCAGTGCCCTGTGAGGTCAGATAAAGACACTATATTTATCTAGCCGGTAACCTGAGCTGTGAATTTCTGTGGCGGGGGTTTTTTACACGCCCCCACCCCCCC
>NW_009259602.1:1257088-1262612 GCF_000687185.1 Egretta garzetta | reverse complement strand
CCGCCGACCCGCACGCAGGTGAGTGGAGAGGGGTACTGCGGGGGCGCCGGCCCTGGGGAGGGGGCTGAGGCATCAGGGACGCAGAGGCATCATCAAAACTGCCCCCCTTTTCCTTCGGCTGGGTAAAACCATGGGGGAGAGGTTTGCAGTCTCCACATCACCAGAGAGCAGGTTCAGAGTTCACACACGAAAACTTGGCAGCTCTTTGCCAGAAAGCCACGTTCCCCGGCACCCTCCTC
The DNA here is from genome assembly GCF_000687185.1 of Egretta garzetta. Classification (NCBI taxonomy): domain Eukaryota; kingdom Metazoa; phylum Chordata; class Aves; order Pelecaniformes; family Ardeidae; genus Egretta; species Egretta garzetta. Next base: position 1,262,373 of record NW_009259602.1, on the reverse strand, counting down.
GTCCCCCAGCGTGGGCAGAGACGCGTGCCCGGGCACTTCCCCGGGGTCCCTTCTTTTTTTCCACCTGCAGACGTCAAAGCAATAGCACGCCCTGGGTCTTACGTCAGGGTTCCCCATGGGTTTGGGGTTTTGCTGCCTGGGGGGTGGCCTGGGAGCGGTGAGTAGCAGGTTCTGCAGTCGGGTGGGTATGTGTCAGCAGCACAGAGCAAGTCCAGGGCAATGGCTGTGACTCTGGCTGCTGGCAGCGCCCAGGGCACAGGGGTCTCTGTCTGCTGACAGAGGACACCCCTTGGTGACTCCTGCCCCTTGCAGGGAGCAAACACTGCGGGACATTCCCCCCTGGGGCTGCTTGAGGCCACCCTTCCTAGACGCAGATACCCAGAGGGATCCCTTGCCTTGTCCCCCTCAGGGAATGGGCAGGAGGTTGTCCCCCCTCCTCCGGCACTGTCAGGCAGACACAGAGCCCCTCTGCCCCATTGCAGGCTGGAGCAGGCGAGGTGCTTCACACTCCTCTGCCTGAGCTGTTGCAGAGGGTTGGGAGCTCCCACGTAACCTCCAGGCTGGGACATTGTGTCTCAGGAGACAGGGGACACAGCCTGCGTAAGCGAGAAGCAGCTGTGCCGTAACACCTTGGATGGAGCCAGTGCTGTGTAAGCTGAGCCCGCTCCGGGGCTCCACGGCCACCAAGGGGGACAGCTGCCACCGGGCCACGGGCAGGAGGGCTCCGGCAGAGGACAGCGGCAGGGTCTCTGCTCCTCTGCCTCTGGGGTGAAGGGTTTGCCTCCCAGCTTTGGGCTGAGCTCCCCATCAGGACGGCTGCCGGAGCTGGAGGTCAGGACAGAACTCGCAGTGCCCTGGCTCCCGGGTCCCTGGCGCTGGCTGCTGCCTGGCCATGTGATGGCGGGACCGGACATTCCTGTGCCTCAGCTTCCCCTGACACCCTGGGAGGATGATGAGGGTGCAGGAGGCCTGACTCAGCCATGCCAGCCCCAGGGCTTTGCCAGGCAGCAGGAAAGCTCAGCACTATTATGGGCAGGGAGGGGCCAGGCAGGCCAGGAAGCGATGGGAGGATCCGGGGTTTTCTCACACCCCCTCAGCTCCTCTGGCTCCTGGCATACTCCACTCTCCCGCAGCCCTGGGGTCTTCTCAGGCGTGACATGGGGACTCCACAGCACCAGCAGTCCTAGCAGATGCAGCAGCCCTCCATGGTAAGACCTCTCTTCCCGCAGCGGGTTAGCTGCTGTGTCTGGGGTAGGTGCCCCCTCCCCGGCCCCATATCCCTCCATCAGCTCCTCCGCATCCCCAGGGCACTTGCTGCCCTGTGGAGACCTGTCCTGCTGCCAAAGATCATCTGCTGCTCTCCTGCTCCCAAGCTGGCAGCACACGCATGGGAAGCCACTGCTGGTGCCGGTGGTGGCACGGCACAGTGGGAGGGCACAGGCACCGCTGGCGGTGGGCAATGGCACGGGGCTGCCCCGGCGCTGAGGCTCCCGTCCCGTGCCCAGATCATCTCTGCTGGCAAGGGGAACGGGGAGCAGGGGCAGCCCAGAGAGGGTCCCTGTGCCAGGCTGCTCCATGTCCCAGCAAGGCAAGCAGCCAGGCGCGTGCTCCCGGGGAGTCAAGGGGCCCCCGTAGGGGGTGCCAATCCCTTGGCCGGGGTCCCACATCCCTCCAAGCAAAATTCCCCGCTGTGCATGTCAAATCCCATCTGGCAGAACCACTCCTGGGTCCTCCCAGTGCCGGTGAGGGCAGCCACAGCCTGGCCAGAAAGAGCCGGGTGTTTGTGGAGTCCTTGCCTGGGAGCAGATTATTCACCCCTCAGTTTCTGCTCCCAAACAGGTCCGTGCGCTCCACCTTGCTCTTGCTTGTAAATAGTTTCCTCTCCACTGTGGGATGGTTGTTCCCTGGGCAATAACAACAGCAACCGGGATGCAGCCGGCTGGCCAGAAAGCCAGGCTGCCGGCCAGGAGGCCACGATGGCTGGATGGTGCTTCTCACCGCTGTCCCGGGGGCATTTCTGTGCTGGGGTTACGTGGGCAGGGGCGGCTGGGGGAGCTGACATTGCAGCCACCTCACCCCCCACCCCAGGGTCTATGGGGCCAAGAGGGGTCATCCCCGCAATGCACGGCTCCCTTCCACCACTCCGGTTTCACAGGGATCGCTTTCGGCTGCCTGCCATGGAAAATGCAGGGCACGCATGCTGTGGCCGCAGCAGGGAGGCTCAGGGTGACACTTGCAGAGGGATGCTGCCGGCTCCCCCGGGCAGGGGGTCCCACCGGGGGCAGGCATGCCCAGGGACTCCTGGGCTCTGAGCCTGGGTCCCCCCCAGGGTCAGGCAGGGAGTGATGCTGTGGTGGCTCCTCTTGCCAGGAATCCAGTGCCCATCCCCAAGCCTGGATGCATCCTGCGTGCTGCCAGGGCTGCGCGAGAGCCAGGCCAGGCACCATCTCGGTCACCTCCTGGCTTGGATCCGGGCCAGAGCCCGCCCCGGCTGGGCTGGGAAAAGCCTTTGAATCAGGGTCATCTCCCGGGTGACTGGAGACTCTCAGAGCCACATGAGCCACTGTCCTGCCAGGGAAGGGACGCCAGGCACCCGGGGAGCAAAGCACCAGCAACACCAGGACAGAGGAGCTCGACTGGGGTCCTGCCCCCCACCGTGCCAGCCACAGCCCCAGGACAGGTAGGGGACCAGCCATCGGCCTGCCAGCGTGAGTGCCGAGAGCAAACTTTCCCTCAGATCTGGACAGTCTGCGTTTGCAGGCGCTGGAGGCTGCTGGCAGCCATGCTGCCCTGTTCCGGCTCTGGGCTGGCTCCGTGTGTGCTCTGGGCGCCTCTGTCCCTGTCCCCCACATGTTCCCCTCCTGCCCTGTGCGGTGCCATGGGGCAGAAGCCAGCAGCTCCCTGTGGGGACCGAGTGCTGGGCTGTTGTCAGCTCCTACAGGCTGGCTCTGCCCGGCTGGCAGGGACGCAGCAGCCACCTCACCAGGAGGACTCACGGCGGCTTGAATTACTGATGGGAGGCTAGCAGGGCACAGCCGCTGCGGGGAGACGGGCAAGCTGCTCAGGTGGCCATGCCCCTGCAGTGAGGGGATCCCTGCCTGTCCCCACAGTCCCCCAGGGCCCCCGGGTGGTCGTGGCTGCGCCGAGGTCTTCACCCACTGCCTGGTGCCGGGCACCTAGCAGGGAGCAGGGGTGGATGGTGAGGATTCCTGCGCTGACTTCCTGACCTTGCCTCAGTTTCCCTCTCAGCCAAACAGGGGGTGTGTTAGCAGTGAGCTGGAAATGCCAGCCCCCTGCCAAGCCCCGGTGCTCGCTCTGAATAACCAGGGGAAGGTGCTGGGCTGGCTGGACCAGTCCATCCCACCTGCTGATCTCAGCCAGAGCTGGGCCTAAGCATCGTGACTGTGACCTGGCAACTGCCTCCCATCTGGAGGTGTCCCCAACCTTTCCAGCCCCAAAAGTGGGACAGGCAGGGGATGGTGTGGCAGGGATGCCAGGGCGGGGGCAGAGGTGACCGCTGCAGTCCCTTGGCTTTGGTGACTGTGGGTGCCAGGATGCTGGGTGCCTCTGGCTGTGCCCCAGGGCTCCCTTCTGTGGTACGAGGTGCCTGAAGGCACACGGGTGGCAGTGCCAGCTGGGCCCTGCTGTCCTAGGCTCTTTGGAGGGCTGGTAGGTGGCAGAAGCCATGGCCACACTGCACCCCACTGCGCCCTTCAACCCCTGGGTTCCCGCTGTTGCCTGCCGCCCCTCCCAGGGTCTGCAGGCAAGGCAGGAGCCAGTGAGCTACTGGGTGGGTGCTGGTGGTGGGCACCCCGTTGTGCTGACCATAGCCCATGGAAGCTGACCCCCTGGCTCTTCTCTTGCAGTCGATGCCTCCAGGAGAGCCTGCTGAGCCCCAGCCTGCAGCATGTCCCAGCTCTCCTCCACCCTGAAGCGGTACGTCGACTCATCCCGCTATGCTGAGACCACCTACAGCAAGGTGCCCAGCGGCTACAGCTCCTGTACCTCCTATGGATCCACTTTGGCCACATCCTACGCAGACAGCGACAAAATCGGCTTCAAAAGCAGCTACCTGGCCTCCTCACGGTACCCCACAGGCCACGTACATCCGCACCCAGCCCCGGCTGCCCGGCAGCGGGCTGAGTGGGGGCGCTTGCTACACCTTCGCGGGGGCCCCCAGCAGCCCCGTGGGCTACCTGCCTACCACAGCACCTCTAAGTCGTCGCAAATCCATCAGCCACTCGGACCTGGCATGGGAGTTTTCAGGGCTGCATGCCTCGGACAACGCCTACACGCCCACCTCCAGCCCCCTCAGCACCCGGGGCCGCCAGGACCTCGACGCCCTGCAGGGTCTCTACCAGGCTGCCGCACGCTCCGACTATGTCCGTGGCTACCTGGAGAGCTACGGGAGGAAAAGCAGCCATGGTAGCCTCCCCACAGGCTCCCTCGGCCCCTCACAGGCCACCCTCGGCTCTACCCTGCTGCCCTCAGGCACCCGCTGCACCAGCCAGCCCTGCGAGAGGGATGATGGCTACTGCGACGTGCCCACCCGGGACCCCACGGTACGTGGCGCCTGCTGGGGGCGGGGGACAAAGCTGTGCTGGGGTAGGGTATGTGGTCCAAGCCTGCTTGTGCTGAGCCGGGGAGCCCGGGGCACCCTGTGCGCTCTCCCTGGGAATCTCGGTGTCTTGCTCCATGCCTCAGTTTTTGCATCTGCTGACCCTTTGAGCCCTTGCTGGCACAGCAGTCCAGGGCCAGCGCTGCTGAGGCAGCTGTGTGCAGCTGTGCTCTGAGGGGCTGTGCTCTCGCTGCCTGCACTGCTGGGAGCACAGCTCGGGGGGCTAAGGTTGTCCGTGTGCTGGCAGGAGCGCGTGCGCTGCACCTTTCTGCATGTGTGCGTGACAGTGGGTGATGGCTCATGCAGGCAAAGTCACACCCCCGTGCGTGCAAACCTGCATGGGCGCGTGCACACCGTGCACAGCTGACTGTGCTCACATCCCCTCTCCTCGGCTCCCTCCCGGCCCTGGCCCAGCGTGGGGCCACAGAGGGTTTCCTGCTGCCTCGTCCCAGCTAGAGAAGGTGACGTGCCTGGGCTGGGCGCTCGCCCTGCTGGAGACACCCAGGTGGGAAGGCTGGTTTGGCTGGTGCTGGCTCTGGCATAGTGCCTCGGTGCCCAGCTGCCAGTCGGGTTTTCCACTGGTGCCCTGGATGCCTGATTCCCTGGCATGGTTTATTGCTACCATCCTGGGGCCCTGTGCCCCAGCCCCCAGCGTGGGCTGGGGCAG
>NW_009259602.1:1237468-1240927 GCF_000687185.1 Egretta garzetta | reverse complement strand
AGACGCCGAGTGGGGAGGGCTGGTTGGGCTGGTGCTGGCTCTGGCATAGTGCCTCTGTGCCCAGCTGCCAGTCGGGTTTTCCACTGGTGCCCTGCGATGCCTGATCCCTGGCATGGTTTATTGCTACCATCCTGGGGCCCTGTGCCCCAGCCCCCAGCGTGGGCTGTGGCAGCCAGGGAAGCAGCAGTTTCTCCGTGGCAGCGGCTGCTCTGTACAGCGTCACACGTGGTGGCAGGCACTTGGTGCCCCAGGTATCAATCAGTGCTGCACCATCCCCAGAGCCTCAGCCCAGGCTGGGAGCAGGCATCACACACGCAGCCCAGCTCGGGCGTGCAGGGGAGCAGCCTGGTAATTTTCCACTCAGGTTTCCTTCCAAGATCTGGTCAGGTTCTGCCCACGTTGTCTCCCAAAACCAGGAGGAGGAGGGCTGGGGGATTCTTTTCTGCTTCCCTGTGAGCAGGAGAGGAAGCTCTTCCCCTTTCCAGCAAGTGCCCTCGCATCCCTCCCCGTGCCCAAGGGCCTGGGAAAAGGAGTGTGGGAGCAGCCTGGAGGTCTGGCCCGTGCCGTTGGGGTGGGGAGGCACAGCCGGAGGCATGGGGTAGGGAGCAGAGGCAGACGATGCTCCTGCCTGCCATGTGCCTGCAGTTGGGGCTCAGGGGGAAGGGTCTCCACCCTGTCCCTCTGGAGCTGCCCGTCCCGTTCCTGACAGGGCTGGCTCCCCTCTTCCCCCTCCCTGGTACTCGCCCCTGGTTTTAAACACCCACCAGAGCCCCCAGGCTCAGGAGCAGGGGCAATGGAGAGGGTGCAGCATCACAGCCTGCTGCCAGCATCTCACTTGCCCCTTCCCCAGCACCCTCCACTCCAGAACCACATGCAGCGCCAGCAGTACCCTGCCCTGCTGTGGGACCCCTTGTGCCCAACCTGCCTGGTTCCTGGCCCCCAGCCCTGGGGTGAGGGAGCAGGCTGGGGGGGCCGGGGAAAGCAGAGGAGGGGTGCTTTGGCAAGGAATTCCTGCCTCCCCCTCCCACACCAGGCCCTGCTGGGGGGGACCAAGGGGGCACCCAGCAGCCGCCGCCAGCCACAGGCACTCACTAAAGCCCTCGCCACCACTGTTAGGGCAGGGGTCCCCACCCGCAGGTGCCTGCACACCGCTCTGATGTGGGTGTCAGCCTGCTGCCACGGGTTGGCTGTGGGGCAGCAGGGGCTGCGCTACTCCCAAACTGCAGCCTTGTGGTCTGCATGCGAACACAGCCAGGGGCTTTCCAGCCAGGGCTGACAAGTGGCAAAAGTGAGCAGGGCTCGGCAGCTGGCACAGGGTGCTGGGGTGGGCACCGGTGCCGGGGCAGGCAGGGAGGCTGGATCGGTGACACTGGCTTACGTTTCCTTGGTGCTTTGATGGACACATCTGCTATTTTCCACTCCTGTGCTTTTTTTCCTCCCTTTCCCAAGCTGGGAAGCAAATGTACCGATCGTAAAACAGACTTGGGCGCCTGCGGTCATGCCAGGTGCCGGAAACAAGCGCATGTTGCAGCCTTGGTGCTGCCATCGGTTCTGCTCCATTACCCAGCCCCGAGGGCAGTGCCAGCAGCACCCGCTCCCGCCGGAGCCAGGGCATGGTGGGGCTGGCTCAGCGCCTCTTCCCATCCCGTCCTCCCCAGCCGCCTCCTGCCTCTGCACCTCATGAACCACCATCCAGAGAGTTTGCAGCTCCAGGAGGCGAGGATGCACGCATTTGTTCCTACCCACACCATCATTTTGCGCCTCAGTTTACCGTCCCGCAGGGCAAAGGGAGGCACGTGCAGCTGCAGAGAGTGGCCGTGCCTGCCGAGCCGCCGGCTCTGCTCAGCGCCATGCTGGCTCCCGGGAAGGGCAGGCTGGCTGGGGGCAGGACCGGAGCTGTGCCGCCCCATTAACCACCCTGGGTGAACATAGGGTCAGAAGGCCAGAGCCACCCACAAAATCGCCAGCAGCTCTCTGCAGTCCCATCCTGAGCAGCTGACGTCTCTGGCCTGCAGCCAGTCCTGGCCCTGCCTGCCTTCGCGGTGCCAACCAGGCCTGTGGCAACCTCTGCCCATGGCAGAAGGTCACCGCTGCAGAGGGGACAGCTGAGGGCAGGGAGCTGGCTCTGAGTGATGCCATCCTGCCGGGGCTCCCCTTCTCCCTCCTCCTGCAGCCTTGCCCTGAGAGCCTGCGTGCTGCTCTGGCTGGAGAGGAATTTGGTCCTTGGCCCAAGGCGCTCGATGTCACCAGGGCACAAGGTTCAGCACGGGATGTGGCTGAACACCTCCCCTCTTGCCATGGAACCGGCTCTGCCGGCATGGTGCATCCCCAGGGAGAGTGCTGCACCAGCACCCTGCACAGCGCTTGGGGCAGGCTGTGCACTGGGACAAATCCTGCCCCCAGGCCACCCACCGGGCTGCAGGGTAGGGTGGTGGGAGCCCTGGCGGGCATGCACAGCACTGGTACAGCAGTACATGCACTGGGGAGCTGTGCCATGGCCCCAGGGCCCAGGATGCAACCTGCAGGGGCTGCGGGAGCGTGTTGCAGGGCACCCATGCCATCAGCGTGAGGCCGGTGGGTTGTGCACCCCCGTGTGCACGCTGTGTCCCTGCGTGTGTACAGTGTACACAGCATGGGGTGTGTATATATATACACATACACGCACACGCACGCGGGGATTACGACAAGCATCCTGTTGTGATGCAAAAAGCCCTGGCCCTGCAGATGAATAACGCTGCAAGATGCCTCCTCAGATATTTTTGCTGGTGCCAAAAATAGTCTCCCTCCCTTCCCCCCTCCCCAGTCAGCCCCTCCACTGGTTGTGCCGAGCTCATGCCGCGGACAGGGGAGGCTGCATCTGCAGTAATTAGGATTCAAACAGCAGCCACTGGCTCTGGCTGGGGGTGTACTGGTGAGGGCTGGCATGGGAGGAAAGCAGCCTCTGCTCGGTGCCTCCAGCCCCCTTGGTGAGGCTGGAGGCTCTGGCTGTCCTCGGAGCAGCCCAAACGCACTCCCTGCCCCGGTCGCCCATGGAAATTTCCCTGACCGGGTGGGTAAGACACCTGGGCATGCACAGCAGTCGCGAGCCTCCGTTGCTCGCCCTGCTGTGGTCAGAGGGGTGAAGCAGAAGGAGACGCAGGACTGGGATGCAGGACACCTGGGCTCCCTGCCAGCCTCTGCATCTGTCCTTGCTGAAGGAGAAGAGCCGGAGCCCTGCCTGTTCCGTGCCTCAGTTTCCCCAGCGTTCAGAGGAGAGACACCAGATGGGGTCTTGGCTCCACACAGGATTTGAGGGGAGTTTTTCCCCAGTGAAGGAAGCAAGGCACTGAAATACCCTCTGAGCTCAATGCCAATGCACCCCCCAAAGAGCGGGGCGGGGGGGTATGCACTGCCTGCTATTGCTCAACAGCCCCCAAGGGGCACTGCCGGGGAGCCCGGCACCGGCCCTGCAGGGAAGGT
>NW_009259602.1:1214371-1221285 GCF_000687185.1 Egretta garzetta | reverse complement strand
GCATGGGGTGCCCCATGGCATCCCCCCTGCCGGGGGGTGGGGGGCCTGGGGGTGGGTGTCCGTCCATGGGGCCGGGGTGCCCCGGCGTCCCGCAGGAGGGGCAGGGAGCAGGCGACAGCACGTGTCAGGACGCCTGGGTCCCGCTCCCAGCCCTGCCCCTGCGGTGACCTTGGTCAAGTCCCCGTGCCCCAGCCTGCCCACTGCGAGGAAGGGGTTCCTGGACATGCTAGCACCTTGACAGTGCCACCGGACTGAGCTTGGCTGTCCTCGGAGCCAGAGTGCCAGGCAGATCTCCCCCTGCGGGGACAGCAGAGGCAGGGGGGCAGGGAGGGCAGGGTTTGGGCACTTATGTAAGCCTGGATGCCCCAGCTCTCCTGCTGCCAGGCACTTGGCATATGGACCTGGATGGGGCAGGACAGTCTGGATGTCGTCCCCCGTCCCCATCCCCTGTCCCCTGTCCCCCTCCTGCAGTGCAGCCTCGGGGACTCCCCAGCCACCGCCGCGTGAGCCAGCTCTCCTTCACCGCCTCTGAGCAGCGCCGTGTCCTAGATAAAGCCCTGGACGGGAGAGGGGGATTAGCTGGAGTTGAGTCACCCAGGGGAGGGAAAACCAGGGGGGGAAATAAGACCTCGGTGCTCACAGGCTTGTGCCACGGTATGGGGGCACCTGGTGGGCTCACCACCCCAGCCCCAGCCCTCTGCTGGGGTTGCTCCAGACTCTGGGAGGAGGGCAGCCCAGGTCCTGTCCTGGCCAGGCAGCGGACAAATGCCAGGTCTGTGGGGAGGTCTGCACCCACACTGGTGGGACACTCTGGGTCCCTCCTGGCACACAACGGGAGCTGCCCAACCAGGGCAACTGGACGAGCAGCCTCTTGGTGGGGATGGCTGGGGCACAGGCGTGAGGACATGAGCAGCAAGCCCTCAGGGGGTTGGCCCCTTCAAGGTACAGCCCTTGGGCTGCTGGGACATGGACCCACCTCTCCCGCTGCCCGCTTGGCCCCATCTGCTCAGGGACCAGAGCCAGGCCAGCTCCTCCAGCTGCAGTGTGGCACTGACCTGCCACAGCCTGCTGGCACCCCTTGCCCAGCTGAGCCTGCCCCCTGGCCTGCGGGTCCCTACCCCGGGGATAAGCGGTGGGGTTGCCTGGTACTTTTGCACAGCCACCCCCCGGCACTGTGTCCTGCGGGCTGGCCTTGGCTGGGGACACCCCTGTGCTCTGGGCACTGAGGGGGCACTCGCATGGCGCACAGGGTACCCGGTCAGTCCAGCAGAGCCACATGGGCCCGCACAAGGCGGCCGAGTCCGCTGGTCCCCCCTGCGGCGGGTGATGCCTGCACCGTCGCTAAGGAGCACGTGTAACTGGATCTGGGTTATTTTGGGCTGCTGTCAGGGCTGGGTGCTCAGCACCTCCCACACACACACCAGCTGCTGCTATTTTGGAGCTGCTGGGCCCCCTCCCCTCCTCTCCTCCTCCCCCTCCTCACGCCTGGGGTGGGCAGCTGGGGCGTTTGCCTGAGGATCCTTAAAAGCTGGTCAGGCTGGGGGGGTGTGATCAGCAGTCTGACCCTGCAAGCCCTGTCAGCCCCCCACCCTGCTCCGGGCATGGCTCTGGGGAGGTTCACCCCACTGCTACCCTCTGCGCCAGGCTCCCATGCAGAGCTGGGAGCCAGACCCCTGGGTTCCCACCACCCATCCCCACCAGCACCTGGTTCCCCCGTGCTGGGGAGAGGGGTGGGCAACCCTGTGGCCCCCCACACCCCTCCATGCTCCTGGTCTCTCCGGCAAAGAGTGGCAATGCCTCCTGGCCCCAGCACCCAGCAGCATGTGCCCGTCTCTGCTCGGCACGAGCCTGCCCAGCTCAGGGAGTACCTCGGGCCCTGGAAGAGCCCCGTGGCACGGGCACAGGCCAGCAAGCGTTTGGGAGGGCAGTGCTGGGCACGCAGCCCTGTCCCCCGGGCTGACTGCCACAGGGCTGGGCTTGCACTTTCCCACATGGACTTTATCCTGCAAAAGAGCCCCAAAGTCTGGGCTACGCTCGTGCAGGGGACACCCGATGTGGACAAGGCAGGCAGCAGCAGGGCACCGTGCACCTCCTGCAGCCACGGAGGCAGGCATGGGACACTGCCACCCCCAGCTTCCCAGGGCTCAGGGCTGGCAAGGGGAGGCAGCAGGGGCAGCTGGCCTGGCCTGCAGCCCAGGGCACGGGGCAGCAGTGTCACCAGGGAGGGAGAACTTTGAGCCCTGTGTGTTGTCCTGGGCCAGGGAGCCAAGCAGCAGCTGGGCAAGCAGGATGGGGCAGGCCAGCCATGGCTTCCTGCTGGGTCCTTGGCCACAGTCCTGCGTGCAACCAGTGCAGAGAGCAGCTGCGGTGCTGGCTCAGCCCATGATGCCCACAGGGGGACGGGGCCTCAGCTTGCACTTGAGGGTCTGCTCCACGTGGATGCCTGTGGCACCATGGCCTCGCTGGGCTGCCCACAGGCATGGCCAGCCTGTACCAGGCACCGTCTCAGCCCTGTTCCCTCTCTCTGCAGAGCTCCAAGGCAGTGCAGGGTCTGACCGGCCTGAGAAACCTCGGTAATACGGTGAGTACTTACCCAGGCACCAGTCTGCGCGGCCCCGGCTCACACCGTGCTCTTCTGCGAGCACATCTATGGGGCGGTGGGGAGCCCTGTCCCTTTGCCTCACCCCCAGCACCCTCACTCTTGCCCCAGCAGCTCCCTGCCGCCTGCTCCCGACGGTGCTGGCTGAGGAAGGGGTTCCCATGCTCTGCACTGCTTCGTCCCTATCCTCTGCCCACCCACCCCAGGTGTCCCCCTGCCACCGCCTGCCTCCCTCTGCCTCCTGTTGCCATGGTTTTCTCTTCTGCCTCCCCCAGTGCTTCATGAACTCCATCCTGCAGTGCCTGAGCAACACCAAGGAGCTGCGGGATTACTGCCTGCAGAACCAGTACCTGCGGGACCTCAACAACAACAGTCGCATGCGCACCGCGCTCATGTCAGGTAACCATCAGTCACCGGCCCCTGGCTCCTCACCAGACGGGGCCTCCCTGCAGCACGTCCCTGCAGCATGTCCTTGCTCCCCTAGGCCACCCCATGTCCTGGGGGAGGTGCTTCTCCCCAGCCTTGCTGGGGCAAGCACTGTGCTTTGGGTGCCCAGCCACTGGGAGGATCGGGTCCTCTCTCCAGAGGGGACAGGGCCAACTGCAGGGACCCCGGAGTGGGGTGCTGAGCTCTCCCTTGGAGGGCACGGCAGTGCCATGCCACCAGGGCTGGCTGGGGCCAGCCGTGCTGCTGACCTGCCTCTCTGCCCACAGAGTTTGCAAAGCTGATTCAGCTGCTCTGGACCTCGTCCCCCAACGACAGCGTGAGCCCCTCCGAGTTCAAGACGCAGATCCAGAGATATGCCCCCCGCTTCGTCGGCTACAAGTAAGGGGCGTTGGTGCAGGGGTGGCAGGGGGGAGCTGAGCCCCTGCCGCCGCTCACCAGCCATGCCCTGTGTCTTGCAGCCAGCAGGATGCACAGGAGTTCCTGCGGTTCCTCCTTGATGGGCTGCACAGTGAGGTGAACCGTGTGCTGGTGCGGCCACGGGCCAGCACGGACACCTTGGACCACCTCCCGTAAGTGCTGGCTGGGGCAGAGACAGTGGACAAGCCCCACAGATGAGCTCACTGCCTGCAAGCCCAGCCCGGGGACAGTGACCACACGGGTCCCTCTGGGCTGGGTCACAGGGGCTGGCGTCCCCCAGGCCACACTCAGTACCACTCTGTCTCCCCATCTCTTGCAGTGATGATGAGAAGAGCCGCCAGATGTGGAGGAGGTACCAGGAGAGGGAGGACAGCCGCATTGGTGGTGAGCAGGGCTGTGGGGGGAGGAGGGAAGGGCTGGACTGGGAGTGGGGCTGGGAACCAGGGGTCTCACCCTGCTTTGTCCCATCCCCACCAGACCTCTTCGTTGGGCAGCTGAAGAGTTCTCTGACGTGCAGCGAGTGTGGCTACTGCTCCACAGCCTTCGATCCCTTCTGGGACCTGTCCCTGCCCATCCCCAAGGTAAGAGGTCCCCACCAGTCCCTAGTGCCCCTGACCCACACACCCTGTCCCTGTCCCTGACCCACGCTGTGCTCCCATAGAAAGGCTACGGGGAAGTGACCCTCATGGACTGCCTACGGCTCTTCACCAAAGAGGACGTGCTGGATGGGGACGAGAAACCGGTACGGGGCGTGGGGCATGGTGATGGTGGGGCTTGCCTTGGTGCAGGCTGAGCTCCTTTCCCTCCATGCCTGCTGTTGCCAGGACTGTGGGCTTAGTGCCCGGTGGGGCTGGCCTCTGCCCTCACCCTCCTGCTCATGCTGTTTGTCTCCCACAGACATGTTGTCGCTGCAAAGCCAGGACAAGGTGCACAAAGAAATTCAGCATCCAGAAGTTCCCCAAGATCCTGGTGCTTCGTATCCTTCAAGCAGAGGGACAGGGACAGGGGGTACTGGGGGGGTGGGGGGCAGGCAGTTCCTTGCAGGCTCCACTCTGTCCCTCGGCTCCTTAATGTGCCCCCCCAGACCTGAAGCGCTTCTCAGAGGCCAGGATACGAACGAGCAAGCTCACCACCTTCGTCAACTTCCAGCTGAAGGACCTGGACCTCCGGGAGTTTGCCTCACAGAGCTGCAGTGAGTGTCAGGCCCTGTGTGGCTCCAGCCCAGCCCTGGGCTCCTGGCTGGGTCCCTCATACCCTGCAGGGTGCTGCAGCCTACAGCAAGTGGCAGAGGCACGGGGAGGGGTGGGAGCCACAGACATCCAGGGTGCCAGTCCCTCCCGGCCCCAGCTCCATGCTGGCATGTTGGGGGGCAGCGGGGCAGCAGCTGGCATGGCTGAGCACCACCCTTGCTCCCTGCAGACCACGCCGTTTACAACCTCTACGCCGTCTCCAACCACTCGGGCACCACCATGGGGGGACACTACACTGCCTACTGCAAGAGCCCCGTCTCCAGCGAGTGGCACAGTTTCAACGACTCCCGGTGAGGCTGCGCGTGGGGCGGGGGCGGCTGCAGGGTCGGGGTGAGCGGGGACCCCCTGCCCAGGGCATCCCGGTGCCTCATCCCCATTGCTCACAGCACATCTCCCCATCTCCGCAGTGTAACCCCGATGTCATCTAGCCACGTCCGCAGCAGCGATGCCTACCTGCTCTTCTCTGAGCTGGGCAGCCCATCCTCCCGCATGTAGCCAGCCCTGCCTCCCTGGGGACCCCTGCACCACCCCTCAGAGCCAGCCCCTCCAGGTTTCGGCTGTTTGCCCCCCAGGTGCAAGAGTGGGGTGAAGAGGAGAGACCCCCAGGGGGCTGCAGCAGGAGGCTGGAGGCAGCCAGGAGCAGACCCCAGGCAAGGACACCCCAGCTCCGAATTGAGGAGGGCAGCCCGCGGGCAGGGCAGGGCCCAGGCAGCTCAGGCACCTCCTGATTGCTGGCATTTGGTTTTTACCTTGGGGTGCATTTTAGTTTCTTTCTTTTTTTTTTTTTTTTTTTTTTTTTTGTTGGTTTTTAATAAAAATACTGAGCAAGGGACTCTGCGGGCATGGGGCTGCCTGCCCCATTGACTCAGCCAGGACCTCTGCTCCCCTGGGGGAGCACCCAGAGCTGGGGACTCAGGAGAGCCTCCCTCATCCCTCCTTGGCACTCCCATTCTGCTTGGCCTTCCCAGAGGATTCGTGAACTGCTCCTGGCCTCCTCCCAGCGCTTCCGAACCTCCTGGCAAAGGACCCCAGCCCTTCAGTTGCCTCTGTCCCATCTCAGGCAGCACGGCCCCACCAGCTGCCCCATGCACACTCTTCAAAGCAGCCTGAGTTCAGGCCCACGCTCACGGACAGGAGGGAGGAAAACATTTTGTGGAATTTATATGTATTTATAGTGGACTTTGCTCAACCCGGAGCACCCCACCGCTTCCTGGCTCTCCAGGGACTTGTGCCGGGGGATGCTTTGGGTAGGTTTTTACCTGCCTCCTCATACGACGGTGCCTTAAACCATTTAGGGGAGCGGGAGGCCATTGGGGTTGCACAGGATCGTCTGTCCTGCGGAGGAGAGGGAGGGGAGGACAGTGACTTTCCGGGACCATCTGCAATTGGGGCTTTCTTCTCCCTGCGATCAGGAGCCCCCCTGGGTGCCCGGGGATGCGTGTCCCCACCCGCCCTGCTGCTCTGTCCTCCAGCTAGCAAATGCCAGTGGCCTTTTTAGACTTTTCTCTAATTTATTCTCCTCCCCATCCTGCCTTGCCTGAGGTGCAGCGGGAGGAGAGATGGGCCCGACCCAGCACAATCCCAGCCCCAGCCCGCAAGGCAGCTGTGTCCAACCCAGCAACCCGTCCTGCTTTGCCCTCGCTGGCCCTGCGGGCACAGGCTGAGCACTCTCGCACCATGAGCATCCCACCCAGCCCGGGGCATCCCGATGGGGCTCAGGGGAGGGCAGGCCAGGATGGAGGGGCTGCCCGCGGCAGGTACCGGACTGGGGCAGCGTTGCTGCTTGGCAAGTGGCTTGTTTACTGTGTAAGCAAGATGGGCGGGAAGTGTCTCGTACAAGGGAGACTCGTGCAGGAATAAATTTTAGCTTGAACAGAGCGCTGTGTGCATGTGCTTGTCTCTGGGCGGGCAGACGAAGGACTGTGGCTCCAGCAGCAGGAGGGAAACCACTCTTGCATGGCTCCAGAGGCCCAGGAGCACCCATGCCCTGGGGCTTGCGTGGAGCAAGGGAGACATGGGTGCAGGCGGCAGTCCCTCTCCTCCAGCTACCGGTGGTGCCAGGAGGCAGGGGGAGACTTTCCTCCTCCTCCAGCCCCGCAGAGCTCCCCAGTGCCCATGCTTTTCCCCCAAAGCCCCTGAACAATGGTCCCTTTCTCCCCTGCTTAGGGATGGAGACGGGCACCGAGGCATTGGGCAGCAGG
>NW_009259602.1:1213301-1214241 GCF_000687185.1 Egretta garzetta | reverse complement strand
GTGGGCTCCAGCCCTGGGGTGGCACGTGTAGGCACAGCTGGCACTGCCCCCTCCTCTGCCCCGGTGCGTGGAGCGGGGGTCCCCACGCCGCCCCAGGGCTGATGGGGGCAGCTGGGGAGGAGCGGTTGGTGGTGAAGGCGGCTGTGCCGGGGAGCAGAGCGCGCCGGGGAGGCTTTTAGCCAGGCTGCACCGGGAATCGCCCACCGCAATGAAAGACTTCACTGAAATCACGCTTTGCCCTGAGGCTCTGGACCACAGCAAGGTAAGGCTGGGGGTGGGGGTGCCAGCCAGGGGTCCCCACTTAGCCCCCCGCAGGTCCCCGGGGCATGCTCCCCATGGTGCCACCTGCGCTTGCTCTCCTGCAGACTGAGTTCTGCAACCCCGTCTTCGAGGGCGAGGAGCCCCAGGCAGCGCCAAGCACTGAGTGCCCACCAGACAAGGATGGGACCAGCCCCACGTCGCCCCAGGACGGCCTCGGTACCAGCCTGGGGGTTTGTACACCTGGCGGGTCTCAGGCGCCCAGTGCCGGGGAGGTGCAAGGGAAGGAGGGACGCTTTCAGCCTGGGCTCCCCAACGCAGCCCCTTTGGTGCTGCCCCGTGCCAGTGGGGAGCCCAGCAGGCAAACCAATGGCCCCTCTGTGCCCCTGAAAGCAGGGGTCCCCAGCAGGACGGGCTCCCGGCGGGGCAGGTGCAAGCACACCTTCCCCTTTAAGACGCTGGTTCTCCGTGCCAGAGCCTGACCTCGGCATCCTCAGCTGAGCTGGATTAACGGGGTGAGGGGGAAGGGGCCTGCAGAGGGGACTGGGGCCGTCGGCCTCCCGGGGCTCCCCGCGCTCACGGCCAGATGGGCATGGCCCTTGGGGCGGCTCCGTGGGCTCCGGCACTGGGGTGGCACGTGTAGGCACAGCTGGCACTGCCCCCTCCTCTGCCCGGTGCGTGG
>NW_009259602.1:1210438-1212418 GCF_000687185.1 Egretta garzetta | reverse complement strand
AGGAGGGCGATACCGCGCTGACTGCAAGTTCACCTGGCTCTGCGTGGCTCTGATGAGCACAGTCCTCCTCTTCCTCATCGCCCTCCTGCTGGGCATCGTCATCCACCGTGAGTGCCCGAGCAGGGAGGGCTGGGGGACGGGCTGTGGCCATGAGGTGGGGGACACAGAACCAGCTCAGAGGAGAGGGGGACAGCGAGGGCATCCATCCTACACAGGACCTCCCAGGGTCTGCCCATTGCACAGGAGCAAGGGGGATCTCCACCTTCCTGCGATGCAGCAAGGTCACTGGGCCCTGTGAGAGCTGTGTGGGATCCCCTGGGACCTGCACGTGTGGGGTAGGGTGGGAGCACAGGAGATGGGGCTGGGTGGGCTTCCTAAGCCCCTTCCCCACCCTGCAGCCATTTCTCCCTTGTATAGGCGTATTGGGAAACTTCATGTATATGTAACACTTTGCTACATATAAACAGGACAAGCTGCCATGTTGCGATGCGCACGACTTTGGTGGAACTACCCCCCCCCCCCCCCGCCCCCCCCCGGAAGGGCCCTTCCGGCCCCCAAAACAGCTGCCACCCCCACCCAGAGCTGGCTGCCCACAGCTGGCACACCAGCACCGGGTAAGTCTCATGTGGGGCGATGTGCCAGGACGGCAGTGCCCTGCAGCACTAGCTCATGCCCATGCTGCTGCCCCGTGCAGCCTGCGGTGGGACCCTGCGGGGCCCCGAGGGCTCCTTCAGCTCTCCCAACTACCCCGGCCCCTACCCGCCCGACGCACTCTGCATCTGGCGCATCGAGGTGGGCCCCGGCCTCGCCATCCAGCTGAAGATGGAGACGTTCAGCGTGGAGGGCACTGCCTCCTGCCTCTTCGACCGTGTGGAGCTCTACGAGGAGCAGGGGGCCAGCAGCACAGATCCTGCCCCGGCTCGGGGGGGTCCGACCAGGTAGGGCCCCCCGCACGCAGGGGCTGTGGCGGTGCAGTGGGGAGGGGGCAGCGTCTCCAGGGGCGAGCAGTGTTGCCCCTTTTCGTGCCCACAGGTTTTGCGGCAACGTGGTCCCCCCGACCTTCAACACCAACTCCAACCACCTGCGCGTCACCTTCGTCTCCGACAGCAGCGTGGGCGCCCCAGGCTTCAGTGCCCGCTACCGCGCCGTGGCCCCCAGTGAGAGTGAGTACCCCCGCCCCCGGGCACTGCCAGGACTCCTTGCTGTGGGCAGGCAGTGGGTAGCACCAGGGGGGTCTCCCGTAACGCCCAGGGCACTGGGGGTGCCCAGGGGGACACCACTGCCAGCCTGGTCGTCTCTGCCCTGCGCTGCAGAGAGCTGTGCCTGGGATGAGCACTTGTGCGACCAGGGGCTCTGCCTCCACCTGGGCTTTGTTTGCGACGGCTTCCATGACTGCGTGGACAAGAGCGATGAGGCCAACTGCAGCCTGAAAGACAAAGGTGGGCCAGCCCCCTGCCTGCAGCCCACAGCCCCCTCGGCCAGAGGGCATGGCGATGGGCAGTGGGAGGCAGGGGCGGGGGAGTGGGGAGAAGGGAGAGGGGCAGGGGGTAAAGCTGCACGTGTGTGTGCCCCTCCAGAGTGTGGGGGGCCACTGACCACCTTGGAGGGGCACTTCTCCACCCCGAGCCATCCCCAGCCGTACCCACACCAGCAGGTGAGAGAAGGGATGCCGGCGGGATGGAAGTGGGAGGAGGGTGAGGATGAGGGCAGGCAGGGAGGAAGGCAACCTCCCACCAGGGAGAGATGGGGGTGCCCCTGCCTGGCTTCACGGGTGTTGCCGGCTGCCCCCTGCCCTGCAGCTGTGCCTCTGGCAGATCTCGGTGCCCATGGGCCACGTCATCGACCTGCACTTCCACAACTTCAGCCTGGAGTCGCATGAGGACTGCAGCTTCGACTTCGTGGAGGTGCACGACAGCGCAGGCACGGGGGCCGCCAGCCTCATGGGCAGGGACAGGCACAGGCCTGGGATCTCCAGCCCTG
>NW_009259602.1:1208153-1210207 GCF_000687185.1 Egretta garzetta | reverse complement strand
TAGCAGACGACGGGTTCTTCGCCACCTACCAAGCCAACAATGCCACAGAGAGTAGGTAGCCAAGCAGGGGCTGTGCGGTTGCTGTCCTTGGGGGTTTTCAAGGCCAGACTGCATAAAGCCCTGGGAAAAACTCCTCTCACCCCATAGCTGACCCTGCTTTGAGCAGGAGGTTGGGCTACAGACCCCTGGGGTCCCTTCTCACGTTAATTATCCTATAACCCTATTGATCCTAGCCATGGGGATGTGGCCTGGAGGGGCTCACCTGCACACAGGCATGATCCATCACCAGAGGGCTGCCCCGCAGAAAAATCCAGGGCCAGCAATGGTCACCTATCAGCCATGGCTGCCAGGCATACAGCTGCCAGGCATACAGCAGTGCTCTGCAGCCACTCACCTGGATGTCCTTGGGCCAGTGACCAAGCAGAGCGAGGACAGGGGTGGTCAGCATGGGAACAGGCTGACTCCCAGCAGGGAGGCCAGCCACCATTGGCATGACCCGGGCCACAGCCAGCCTGCTCCCTGCCTGTGCCCATGCCCGAGCCCATGCCTTGCCACGCTGGCCCCTCATCTTACAGAGACCTGCAGCCCTGCAGAGTTCTCCTGTGGAAACGGTGAGTGCCGGGTGCTGGAGTCCGTGTGTGATGGCTGGCACGACTGCCCTGATGGCACCGACGAGCTGAACTGCACTGAAGTCTCCTACCCGGCCTTCGGTGAGTGCCACCCCTGGGTGCTTCACTCAGCACTCAGCTCCTCCTGAGCCCACCTGACCGGGGAGGTACGCTGGCCGCTGCCCCATGGCTAACATCTGCCCGAGGCATACTCGGTGGGCATCACTGCTGCTATAAGAAGTGAAGCACCCCAACCTGTGGCAGGGTCTATCTGTGAGCCTGTGGAAGTGGAGATGTGCCTGGGGCTGGGCTACAACGCCACCTCCTTCCCCAACATCTGGCTGGCCATCCCGGACCAGGAGGGAGCTGCCGAGGTGCTGCAGGACTACCAGGTGAGCTGCCCGGGGGCTTCCCACAGGTCTGCCCACATCACACCATGCCACGCTCACCGCCACTCTCCCACAGACGCTGATGGAGCTTGCCTGCTACCAGCACCTCCGTCTCCTCATCTGCAGCCTCTTCGTGCCCAAGTGCACCCCAGATGGGGGGGTCTTGCAGCCCTGCCGAGCCGTATGCCTGGCTGCTGAGCTGCGGTGCCAGCAGTCCCTCGGCCTCCTCGGCATCCTCTGGCCCATCAACTGCAACATCCTGCCCGACTCCAATGACCCCATCGAGTGCTTCCAGCCCTGACCCAGCAAGACAAAAGGAGCAGGGGCTTAAGCAGCCTGTTCAGAGCCGCTCCCCCCACCAAATGTCCCTCCCATCCTCCTCCTGTTGCAAATACCAGGTGCTGGGGTGGCCCCCATCAGCAGCACCCCATTGCCTAGCTCCTTGCTTGCCCTGAGGTCAGCCCCTCTGCTCAACGCTCAGCTCAGTGCCCAGATGCCATGGGCTTGCCCACAGGACCAAGCCCTTAGAGAGCATGTGCCCCTTCCCAGCCTTGCTACAGGGAAAGGCTTGTGCTGAAGAGGCTGTGCCCACAGGTTGGAGCTGTGCTGGGGACAGCACTCAAAGTCCCCCTGCCCACTCTGGACCCTAGCAAGAGGGTTTGGCGCTGCCTGCCCATCCTCAGCCAGCCCCAGGCGTGCTGGCCAGAGCTGTGCATGGTTGCCAGCCCACTTCTCTCTTTCAGCCTCTACAGACTGTGCACGGCCTCTTTCCCGTAGCCCTCAGGCAGCTGCTAGCCTAGCAGGGGAAGGGTTAATGCTCCCCAAATGGGGCAAGGCTGAGCCAAGGTGAGCCAGGCTGCAGGCAGAAGAGCCTAGGGCTGCCCATGTCCCACAGCCCCAGAGCCAGCAGAATAAACAGCGTGAATGGCTGACAAACCCAATGGAGCAGGTGGCTCATTTGGGGAGGGTCCCCGTGTGGGTCCCACCAGATCCCAGGGAAAACTGAGGCATGGTCCAAGGGAGGGAAGCCAGGGCTGAGGAGCAGGGTCTGAGCAGG
>NW_009259602.1:1203907-1208137 GCF_000687185.1 Egretta garzetta | reverse complement strand
TGGCTGCAGGGGGGAAGGGGCTGCTGGCTGTGATGCTGGGGGGCTTGCAGGACCCCAGCGAGATGTATGGGTCTCTCAGAGGGGATCAGGCTGGCTGCCCCTTGGTACCGGGAGGGGATTCTGCTCCAGCAGAGGCTGTGGCCCTGCTCGCTGAGCTGGCTGTGCTGGCTTCAGGCCACCCTGATGACCACAGGCCTGGCAGCACCCCACGGCCACAAACCAGCTCCCAGCTGGCCAAAAACAACAGTCCTTTCACACCTTGGGAGAGAGGAGCCAGGCGGCTCCCTGCCAGCACCCAGCCTGGCCCCGGGCATCCGGGGCAGGAAGGCTCAGCCAGCAATGTCACCCGTGCTGCTGCAGGCACCGGCACAGGGAGGAGAAAGCCAGCAGTGCCGGCACGCTTCCCGCTGCCCTCTCCTGCCCTGAGCGCGTGGGAAAGTCCCCTGCCCGGCTGGGGTTACTGGGAGCAGGACCCGCTCAGGTCAGCACCACTCTGCCCTTGCAGCCAGCACGGCACCGTCATTCCTGCAGAGGTGCCCTGCTCAGGGGGCACCCGGCTCCTTCGCTCCCTGCGTGTCCCAGCTACTGCAACCTGGCTGCAGGGCACGAGGACTCCCCCCAGCCACAGGACCGCCCCACCACTCGGCTTCTGACGGTGTCCCTTGGATGCACTCGGTGTTGGAACGAGTCAAAGGCGAGCTGGGAAGTGCCTTCGAAAGCCCGGCACGGTCCCAACTTTGCCGTGGTCCCCTAGGGTTAGCCCTGCTTCCTGGCATGGCCGCAGCACTGCTCTGCTTGCTCTTGCCTGCTGCTGCCCGGCACGTCCCTGCCCGCTCAGCCCCACATGCTGCCTCGGGGCCCAACGCTGGCACCCCCCAGCTGGCCCCTGCAGCCCCCCACGGCTGCTCCCAAGGCTGGCACTGTCAGCCTGTGTGCGCCCCGCTGTCCCCCTGGCCTCAGCCCTGCTGCCAGGGACAGCCCCGAGGCTGCCAGTTAGGGGACCCCCACACCCCGAGGACTCCGTCTTCCTTCTCCCACTCCAACCCTGCCTGCCTTTGCTGGGTTTCCCTCCCTTGGTCTTTCTCTTGTTCCACTTACACTCTGCTGCCTGTTTGCTCCCGTTTCCCTTCCCTCTGTCCTGCTGCCCGGGTGCCCAGACACGTTTGCAGCCCATGCCTCCGCTCTGCCAGCCTGTTTATCTCACTCTCCCTTCCCCCCGCTTACAGCACTTCTGACACCATGGGATTATTTTTCTTTTTCCCCTTGTCTTGTAGCTTTTGGCTCCCAAGGCCCTTGATTTCCTTTGGAGTTTGGGAGGAGAGACGTGAGGAGGAGGGGGGGTGGGTGGAGAGGCTGCCTTTCCTAGGGCCTTCGTCAGAGCGAAGTGGTCAGGAAGAGCTGCAGCCCTTCCACGCCGGAGAGCAGCAAGGCGCTGGGGCAGGAGCCGCGGGATCGCAGTGAGTGGGGCTACCCAGCTCCGTCCACCCCGCGCCGGGGTGCTGGGACTCGCTGGGGTCCTGGCTCCGGCGCCTGGGCGGAGGAGAGACACTTTTCTCCTCCTTTTCCTCTTTGTTGCAGCCATCGCGTCCAGGAGGGGGAAGAGAGCAGCTTTCCCCGGGCAAGGCCACAGGGAGGGGGCCAGCGCTGGCCCCGTGGCTCTGCTCTTGCTGTGCTGGTATGGGAAGGGCTGGGGGCAGCCCGGGCAAGCAGGGTGGACCCTGGCACCGGGGTGGTCCGGCATAGCCGGGGATGTATTCAGGTTTACCTGAGAAATTATAATATTTTTGGACAGTGTACATTTTTTCTGTAAAATTGTTTTATTGAAAAGCTTTTTTTTCCCAGATTTAAACAAACGTATTTTAAATATCCCAAGTTCAGCTCAAAAGGCTGCAGACATTTCAATTAGTGCACGCAGCGCTGCTGCCCCCCCTGCACATGCCACAGCTCCCTCCCCAGCTCCCTGGCCCCAGCACCCCCCCATGCTGTCCCGTGGTGGGGCACGCCGGTGGGCTGCAGGATGATGTGGTGGCACAGCTCATGATGGGGATGCTGCGGCAGGTGCGGTCAGGGCTTGCCATGGGGAGCAGCCAAAAAAGCAAAGGGAGGAATGGTCCCCTGCCGACCCGCGCACCCACTCCCTGCCAGGCACTGCAAGTCTGTTCCCCAGCCATTACCCCTCTCTGCCCCCTTCCAGCCCCTCCACGGCAGACAAGATGAAGCAGCTCTTCCTCCTCTTCCTCCTCGGGCTCGTCACCAGCTCCTTGCAGATCGAAGACAACAAGATCCCTGGGCTGTGCTCAGGGCAGCCGGGCATCCCGGGGACCCCGGGCCTGCACGGGGGCCAGGGTCTGCCAGGGAGAGACGGACGAGACGGCCGGGACGGGGCGATGGGGATGCCAGGGGAGAAGGGCGAGATGGGCCCTCCTGGTAAGAAAGGAGACATCCTGGCTGGGGAGGGGGACCTGCTCTGCCCCGCCCTGTAGGGAATGCCCTTATGCCAGGCGGTGAGTCCTGGATGCTGGCACAGCCCCCCATTGCCAAACTGAGAGTAAATCCTGCAAGACTGCTCCTTTCATGCCACCACCGCCCCTCTGGTCCTGCCTGTAGTGACCCTGTGCTCCTGCAACAGGCAACAGCTCCCCATCACTGGCAAAGCTGCATTTCTCCCCATCCTCACTGCCATCCCTATCTTCCACCCCCTGCTTTAGGAGGGCCCACCAAGCTGTCCCCAGAATACAGCTGCATCACCCTCACCCTGGCTCCTGGGCTGGGGTTTCTCCCAGCCTGTGGTGGTTTCTCCAACTCTCTCTTGCCGCTGTGCCCACTTATCACATGCACCCAGCCCTCCCTGCTTGTGCTGCTTCCCCAGGCAGAGCAGTGGCCACGCCGGGTATTCACCACCCGCGTCCTGTGGGAGGCTTGTCACCCTGGTGGGATTGGGGCTGGGAGGGGGGCTGGGGGAGCTTGGATGGCAGGGGCCATGCTGGTGGCTGTGGCTTAGGGGTAACCTTGTCCCTCTCCTGCCTGCCCCAGGAGCGCCTGGTCCCCGTGGGGAGGTGGGCAGCCCCGGTGTGGATGGCATGCACGGCGAGAAGGGGGCGCAGGGCGAGTGCGCAGTGGCTCCCCGCTCCGCCTTCAGCGCCAAGCGCTCCGAGTCGCGCAGCCCGCCGCTGGCCGACCAGCCCATCCGCTTCGACGTGGTGCTCATCAACGAGCAGGGCCACTACGACCCTGCCACGGGCAAGTTCACCTGCGAGGTGCCCGGCCTCTACTACTTTGCTGTCCATGCCACCGTCTACCGCGCCAGCCTCCAGTTCGACATCATGAAGAACGGCCATTCCATCGCCTCCTTCTTCCAGTACTACGGGAACTGGCCCAAGCCCACCTCACTCTCGGGGGGGGCCCTGGTCCGCCTGGAGCCCGAGGACGAGGTGTGGGTGCAGGTGGGTGTGGGGGACTACATCGGCCTCTGTCCATGAGGCTGCCAGGAGCAGCCATGGGGCTGGGAGTGGGGTGGTGGGGCGAGCTCCCCGCAGGGCTCTGGGGCTACTTAGGGGACCCATCAGCACCCCGGGGACAAGAGGTCGGGATGTGCCCAGCCGGGGCTCAGCCAGCCGTGCAGGGAGGTAGCAGGGCAGGGGTATGGCTAGCAGCACCCTGGATCTGCACCCCGCTTTCCTCGCCCTCCTGCAGGCCGGCAGCTCTGGGACCCGGCAGGCTGGCGATACCGCGCTGACTGCAAGTTCACCTGGCTCTGCGTGGCTCTGATGAGCACAGTCCTCCTCTTCCTCATCGCCCTCCTGCTGGGCATCGTCATCCACCGTGAGTGCCCGAGCAGGGAGGGCTGGGGGACGGGCTGTGGCCATGAGGTGGGGGACACAGAACCAGCTCAGAGGAGAGGGGGACAGCGAGGGCATCCATCCTACACAGGACCTCCCAGGGTCTGCCCATTGCACAGGAGCAAGGGGGATCTCCACCTTCCTGCGATGCAGCAAGGTCACTGGGCCCTGTGAGAGCTGTGTGGGATCCCCTGGGACCTGCACGTGTGGGGTAGGGTGGGAGCACAGGAGATGGGGCTGGGTGGGCTTCCTAAGCCCCTTCCCCACACTGCAGCCATTTCTCCCTGCTGCGGCTGAGCTGTCCCTGCTCTCCCCTGGGCACAGAGCTGACGTCCCCACAGCCACCCAGCGCCCCAGCTGCAGCCCTCCCTGCCCGCGGCACTGCCCCCAA
>NW_009259602.1:1195748-1203651 GCF_000687185.1 Egretta garzetta | reverse complement strand
CACGCTGCCGGTACGGGGTTTTGGGGGCCCCTTCCTGCCCGCCCCCTGCCAGCCCCGCGCTGCAGTGTGAACGCGGTGACCCGCCTCTGAGAAAGGTCCCTATTTTTAGCGGGGGAATGAAGAGCTTCCTCATTCCTGACCAAAATAGGTCCCTGCGGGGACCAGCCAGGGAGGGGGCTTTTGGCCAGGGGCCGAACTCCTTAATGGGCCCTGCTGCCGGAGCGGGCTGGGGACGGCTGCTCTGCCCGGCCGTGGGGTGCCAGCTTCTGGCTCCCCTGCCTCCCCCCAAGCCGCGCTGCATGGAGCCCCCAGGATTATTATGGCCATGCCCATCCAGGATGAACAAACCCAGCAGGAGCTGGGGCAGGCTGGCAGCAGCCGTGGGGCCAGCGGGTGTGCCCCTGTGGAGGGCCAGTGCCACCCCCAAAGGGGGCTGCCCACAACCCCACAGCTCCGCACCTGGGGAGTGGGAACCATGGAGGGACCCGGGGCCAAGGGCATGTCACTGCAACCTGCCTGGCTGTGTGGGACTGCGGGGGATGGCAGCAGTGCCAAGGGCCAGGTCTGTTTGGGTTAATGATGGTCTTTTCTGTAAGCAGAGCTGCCCAGGGGCAAACAATGCCGCAGAGCAGATCAATGGCCGGCGCTGTCTATTCTGGGAGGAGGAAAATGACTTTTCCTGAGATGAGGCCAGCGGAGGTGTATGGGGGCTGGGAGCATCCTCTGGTCCCTATCACAGTGTGGGGGAGCACAGCTAACATAGGCAACCACAGACATAGCACTTGGCACAGCAGTTTCTGAGCTCTGCTTTCTCTGAGATGCTCTTAGTCTTCTGGACCCTTTGTCTGGGATCATTAGGGGATTGCTGGGAACCCTCTGAGGAACACAGGGGTGCCTGCTGCTGCCTGGGGAAAATGAGGAAGAGGATAAGAGATGGAGAGCCAAAGGACACCTTGACTTCTGGCAAGATTCTAGTAAGCTTCAGCTGCTTCTGATGAGCTCTACCAGCTGCCCCTGGGGAAGGAGTGCTTGAAGCCCCTGTTCCAGCTGAACCCAGGTTAGGGAGGGGCCAGTATCCCTTAGTCAGTGCAAGGGAGAAGCCTATATAAGGGCCAGGCTCAGCACACAGGTATTGTAGTGTAGCTGAGAGAGGCAAGAGTTTGTGCAGAAAGGTGGGTTGTGGGGTTTTTTTGGTTTGGGTTTTTTTGTTTGTTGTGGGTTTGGGTGTTGTTGTTTTTTTTTTAAAAGTGCCAGCACCTCTCATCAGAGCAGCACACGCGTCCTTGGCACACCGAGGTCACAATCCCTAGCAGCCATTGGAGCAACTCTTCCTGCAATGCTGGAGGACACAGCCTGGCTAGCCCTGAGCTGCAGAGGGTGCCTGGGGCCTCTTGCTGGGGCTGGTGCATCTGGCTGGCAGCCTGCAAGAGGTGTGTGGTTGTGCACGTCTTGGAGCTGTGCTGCCAAGCTGGAGGAGCTGCTGGAGGAGGTCAGCAGGCTGCGTGGCACCAGAAAGGGCATGAAAGAGATCGACTGGATCATCTCTGAGACCCTGCAACTACAAGAGCCCAAACATTCAACTATGGTGGTAAAGTGTGCGCCTGCCAGGTTTGGAAGTGGAAATGCCCTCGATGGTGAAGGTTGTCCTGGTGACTCCTGGCTCTTCCACCCGAAAGCTTGCGGTTATGGCATAGGTTCAGCGCCCTTATTGCTGATGAGGTGCAGGCAGCACCTTCCAGTCATCTTTGAGTGACCTCTGTGAGCAGGTAAGGACAACTTTACACTGGGAATGGCAGGGAAGGGGACAATCCTCACTCAGGTGGGGATGTGGTGGATGGGGTGGGCAAGCGAAGGGCTCAGGGGGTGTGAACAGCAGGGACTCTGTTACCAACAATAACAGGATTGAAGTGGGGTCCCTTCAGCATAGGGGCACAGGCAAGCTCCCATGGCCTTGCTGGGAAGTGGGCACGTGTGGGGGGCCACTAATGCAGGCAGGATGGGGGGCAGATGGGAGGAACTAGCAGGATGTGAGCACTTATAGGGCTGTAGTGTCTTTGGGATGATGGCTGATGTGGCAGCTGAGGGCTGATGGGTCAGGATTAGCAGGCAGCAGTGTCAGCGTTTGCTATGTGCAGCCTGATCAGAGTGCAGCCTGCCTTCTTCAGGTATCTGGAATAAGCCCCGTGTCAGCAGGCCCTGGTCCTTATGGGGAGCTGGAATGCCCCTGGTATCTGCTGGAGGGACAGCCCAGTGGGGCACAAGCTTCTGAAGCGTGTTGACAACACCTTGCTGACACAGGTGATTGAGGAGAGGTGCTCAGCTGGGCCTCACAGACAAGGAAGGACTGGCCAGGGGAAGCTCAGGATCCTGAGAAAAGAAGAAAAGACAAAAGCAGGATCACAACCCTGGATTTCAGAAGTGCAGACACTGGCCTCTTCAGGGATTTGCTTGAGAGAATCCCATGTCCTGGAGAGAAGAGGTGTCCAAGAGGACCAAGGATCAGCTCCTCCCTCTGCTCAGCACCAATCAGGAACAGCTGCAGTGCTAGGTCCAGTGGTGGGCCCCCCAGCATGGACGGTACTGGAGAGAGTCCAGCAAAGGGCTGTCCATCTTCCACTGTGAGGATGATCAAACCCTGGCACAGGCTCCTCGGAAAGGTAGGAGAGTCTCCATCTGTGGAGATATTCAGAACCCGACTGGCCATGGTCCTGTGCAACCTGCTCTAGCTGCCCCTGCCTGAGCGGGGGGGCTGGGCTGGATGATCTTGAGGTCTCTGCCAGCCTCAGCCACCCTGTGTCCCCAAGGCCTTGGCACTGTAGCTCTGAGGTCCTGGGATTGCTGCTGTGTTCAGGGAGCTGGTATGGCTCCCTGTGCCGAGCTGCTAATGAGGGAGCAAAGCTGGTGCCCAGGAGCAGCCCAAAGGCCCCCTACGGTTTGGCTGCTGATCATCACCTGCTCCCTCCCTGTTGGCCTGGTATCATTAGCTGCTCATGCTGCTGCGCATCTGCAGCGTCTGTCGTGCCAGCTCCCTGCTGTCAGGCAGACGATGGCTGTTGTCTCCAGCTCTGGGAATAGCAGCTCATTATGGCTGGGGTGTTGCAGCTGGGCTGACAAAGGGATCCCGGGGATTTTTCCCAGGGCCTGGGGGGCCCTGGTTTCAGCAAGCTGTCAGCCCCCACCACCCCAGTGCTCCTAAACTGGAGTAACCTAGCAGCATCATGCTCCTCCCTGCTTGGGGAGGGAGAAGGGTCTTGGTATTGTGATGGGCTGAGACCAGCCCACTCGGCTCACATGTCAGGCTCCCAAGCAGGCTCTGGTGCAGGGAGTACCCCCGGGGTTCCAGATCTCATGCCCTGGACTGGTCTGTGACCATTGCTGCTGCTAGACACCCTTCCCAGGCAGTGCAACCCTGCACCCAAAGTCACAGCACCAAAGCAGGCAGGTCTGGCATGGCTGACCATCAGTCTTGGGGACCACATGTGCTGCCCATCAGGTGGGAGGTGGTTGCATTTTCCTCCTGTAATTGCTTGCTGTGCAGGATGGCTCCCAGGGGAAGGCTGTGTCCTGTACATCCTGTCCTTGCTTGGCTGCAGTGGGTTGAGGTGGCTAAATACCTTCTCTGTCACCTGCTGGGGCTGGCTGGGTGAGCTGGGAGCGCCCTGCCCATGGAGGGGATGGCAGACATTCCCCTGCTGGTCCCATTGTCCTGCCCCAGAGCAGTTCTACAGCCTTCTTGGGTGCCCAGCGTGCCTTTGCTCACACACCCTGGGAGCAAGAGAGGAAAGCTCAGCAGTGCCCCAGTTTCCCCAGTTGTCACCCATCTGCAGCAGGGCTCAGGTGGGCTGCCAACGTGGCCCTCCTTCCCGTGCCTGCACTGTGCCTGGCAGAGCTGCGCTCCTGCAGCAGATGTCTGTCTTTCTGGCCTCCCAGCAGCTCCCCTCTCCCTGCTGTGGCTTTTGGCCAAGGTGTGAGAGGATCCTGGTTAAAATTAGCTAGCTTGCTGGTGAGGCCCTGCCAAGGCAGGTGAGTTCAGGGCAGGGTGAGCCAGAACTCCTGGGGTCTCTGGCCATTAGGGTCCCAAGACACTTTTCCAAACAATTTACAAGGATGCTGGAGAAGCAGAGGGTGCTTAAAAGCATACAGCAACCTGCCAAGAGCTCAGATCGTGGCCAGGGAGTAATTCATTGTGCAGCAAATGCATCTGCTCACCAGTAGCCCAGCATGGCTGAGTCTGCCACAGCCTTTCTGCAAGGCAAGACCAAGCCCTGTGCTGCCTGCTGCTCCACAACTCCTAGTGCTTCAGGTGCTGCCTCCATCCCTGGGATGCTCAGGCTTGCCAACACCCTCCACTGCAAGCAGCAGGACATCGAGGTGCCAAGGCTGCACAGGAGTAGGGATTACACGTACATGTTCTTGCCAGCCTGGGAAATCCCAGCCCCTCCGCTTTGGGCTGCTCAGGCCCTGGGGAGCTCCAGCTCTGGAGAACCTGAGCATAGATCTTTTTGCTTCAGTACAGAGAGGAATTGCTCCTGAAAAAGAGACAAAGCTGTGTGCAGCAGCCCCTCCACAAAGGAGCCATTGCTTCTCTCCTCGCTGAACAGCTCAAAGTGACCTGAATTAGGAGTGAAGATGCCCACCAGTCCTGGGCCCTTCCAGCAAGAGCTACCCTGAGCTGCTCTGCCTGCTCCTGGGCCCAGAAGAGGCTGTAGCACCAAACACATCTCTGCCAAGATGCAGGCATTAGCACAGCCTAGCAAGCTGCACTCTCTGCCCCCCTTGCATGGGGGGCATATCCACAACCACCTACTCCTGCTGTGGGTTAGCAGAGCAGGGGCTGGGGGATGCCAGCCCTGGAAAGGCCACCCACTGTGTCTTCAGGTATAGATTCATCTCCTGGGTGCCAGGCTTTTCCTGTGCAGCAGCCTGGCTCCAGGATATCCCACAGCACTGCCTTTCTGGGTGTAAGCACTCCCAGACAAGTACCCCTGAGCTTGCTGGTGGTGTTGACCCTTGGTGAGGAGTGATGGGCTTCCTCTCTCCCCCCAGAGAGAACCCTTCCCAAGAATGAGGCAGCAGGCAGCTTTCGGTAAAGGAGACTTTAATCTGCTCAGTATCTAGTCCATAGTGCAAAAAGTTAAACTTAAGGCAAAGCTTTTTTTTTTTTTATAAACAGGCAGCAAACAAACAGGCCCTAAAACAGTAAGTGTGACTGCTATAATAGAAAAAGGGTTTGAGGGGAGAAACTGCAGTCCTGGGAGGTGTCCTTTCCCCCCTGTTAATTCCTGTAGGAAACATTGCACCCCAAGATCCATGAGCTGGTCCTGAACAAACACCACTGCCTGCAGTCAGGAGCATGGCCATGCTCCCTGGTGTCTCCCGAGATGCACCCAGGGATGGGTGCATCTCCCCATCTCCTCTTGCAGGAGGACCTCTGCAGGTGCCTGGAACAAGCTGAACCCTGGGAAACACAGCATGCGGGGCCACACTGACTGCTCTGGCAAGGGCTTGGCTGCTCAACTGCAAGTGTCACTGGCTGCAGCCACAGGAGAGGTGGCTGAGGAGAGCAAACATTAACACGGGTGCTGCCTGGGGAGGCACAGGGACAAGAGGCCAAGCAACGGGCCTCAGGCAGGGAGCTTTGTGTGTCTCTGAAGGTGGAAGCTGTTGACAGCCCTGGGGCCAGGTCCTTCTAACACCCATTAGTGCTCAGGAGCCCAGTTTGGCCCAGGGAATCCCTCTAGCCCCAAGCAAGCGCAGGGGCAACCAGCCCCTGCAGTGCCTCCCAGAGCAGAGCTGCTCTCCAACACGATAGTATCTTGCCACAGCTCAGGTTTACGGTCCAGAGGTGTCTCCCAGCATGGCCTGGCTGCTCTGCTGCCTCTGTTTTGGCTTGGTTCACTAATCAAGACAGAGAATAGAAAAGGAAGACCATGCCAGCCACCCTCAGGTTCTTGGCTTGCAGTTCAAGAGTCAAGACTCTTTCCAGGCTGGCTCCAGCCAAAATTGGCTGTGGCACATGGCTGACCCCAGGCAAGCAGCTGGAAAAGGAAAACATTTTTAGTGCGAGGCCCTCTTGCAGCCCAGCAATTTCTTGGAATGGTACTGGTTGGCCAAACTGGGATTAACCATCTCAGGCCGCCCCAGCCAGGACTGGATGCCCTCATTAGACTTCAGGGGACACTTTTAAATAAAACTAGCTACATTTCTGACAGACAGTAAGACAGAACAGCAGTGAAACTCCACCCTAATCAAAGACTGCCATGGTCCTGGTACTGCTCCATGCACACAACTGCAGATCTGCAGCACGGATATGCAGAACTTGTGCCTGGAACTGGAATGTCTCAGTGAGCTCCCAGGAGCTTTGTTGTGTCCTCTCTCCTCCCAAAGAGCTACTCCCTCTAGCCATCCCAGCCTGGGAAGCAGCAAGCAAGCACTGCTGTGAACCACCCAGTTCCATGGCACTCTGAGCCTGAAGAAAATGTGTATTATCTAGAGAGGATTCTCCAGCATTGGCTCAGATGTGTGCTGCTGCTGCCAGGGCTGTGAGCACTGGCTGGCCCGCCACACGGCAGGTTCCCCAAGCAGCAGCACCACCCCTGCAGAAACAGTAACTCCCTGTGGCCTCCCCCTGTGAGTAACCTGATGTGTGCTTGCTAATCTTGCATAGGTGATGCATGGAAGCGGCAGCAACACTGAGCTCTGCAGTCAGCTGTCCTGCAGGGAGCCCATATTCATCACGGCTCCTCACTGTCCCATCAAGAGGAACAGGAAACTCAAAAAACAAAGCCACGGTGGCTGGGATACTGAAATACCCCAGAAACCCTGGTCCTCTCCAGCTGAGAGCCAGGCTCAGCCCTTGGGTAGCAAAGCTTCAAAAGCCTGAGTGTGCCCATTGCTCTCCTAGGCCCTTGCAAAAGGGGCATACTTCTCCCTTCCCAAGGAGCTGGCCCACTTAGATTGTGGGAGGAGGAAACAGAGGTGTGAATGCAGTCTGCCAGGTAGTTTTCTGGTCACACCCTGGGAAAAACCTTCCCTTGCCTTGTGCCAGCCCGTGTGATTTCCAGGAGGGCATAGCCTTTGACCTCTTCATCAGCTTTGGCTAGGAGAGACCAGAGCATCTTTCTGTACTCTGCTTTGGATCTCAGACTGCTGTAGGCTTGAGGCAACAGGCCCTGAAACAGCAAAAATTGTCAACAACAAAAAAAGGTAACTCAGCCTGCTGCAGAGATCAGTTATTGTGCTTGCTAGCAAGAGCTACAATCTAGTTACGTAGCAAATATGGCTAGCAGACACCCCCAAGAGCTTTCTGCCCTTTCAGCACCATTCTTAGTTCTTTGGAAGCTGCTCGAGGCAGCCCTGGGAAGTTCTGCTTCCCGGCAAGAGGCAGAGACAGGGGTGCCCTTGACCTCCTGGGAGAATGACCAAAGCTACCCACCCCTTGGGTTCACAAGTACACATTGAGCGTCTGGAGGATCATCTGGCGGCACAGCGGGCAATTGCGCTGGTAGATGGCCTGCTGCAGGAGGACTTCCGTGCACTCCTGACACAGGCACAGGTGCCTGCAGGGCAGAAGCAGGACTGTCTTGGTTTGGTCTTGACAGATGACACATTTCTTACGTTCCTCTTGTTCTTTCAGGAGCACCCAGGGGTCATCATCCAGAGCACCCTCACCATCTCCAGCTGCTGCGTTCAGCTGCTGCCTCCTCAGAGCTTTCCCCCAGGAAGTGCTAGGTTCCTCCCTGGGCAGCTGGAGACGCTGTCCTGCCACGGCACTTCGACTCAGAGCGGGACGTGCCTGCGGTACCTGCTCTGCATCCTCGTGCTCAGCTGGCAGCTGGCCAACACCTGCCAGCATCAGCCTGCCAGGGGCTGCCGGTCTCCAGGCAGGGGCAGGCGCCCCCCC
>NW_009259602.1:1193102-1193706 GCF_000687185.1 Egretta garzetta | reverse complement strand
GGGCTGCTGGTCTCAGGGCAGGCGCAGCTGCCCCTCGCTGGTTGCTCTCCCGGTTCATCGTTCTGCCTCCTCGGCTCCAGTTGGTTACCTGCAGACTCCAGTCCACCAACCTGCGCCAGGCCTGGGAGGCCATGGCCATACCCACCGTCAGGACCGCCACCTGATAGAGCCGCCACACATCCCGCTGCAGGCGGTGGTAGGAAGGCAGTGTGTTGAAGTAGCCCAGCACGTAGCCTGTCAGCGTCCACAGCAGCCCCGGGTTGAAGACAAAGGCGCTGACAACAATAATGAGGAGGAGCAAGCCCAGGCCATAAATGTTCACGAAGAAGACGCTGATGAAGAGCTCGGCGATGGAGGCAAGGAGCTTGAAGGCCAGCTGACAAGGTGACCACAGCAGGATGGACACAGCGATGGCCCCGCTGGAGACGTGCGCAAGGAAAGCGGCCAGCAGGTCCGTGACTCTGAGGAAGGGGCTGGCGACCGAGTCCCACAGGGCGGCCACCAGGGTGAAGAGGTTCTGCGTGCCGATGAGGCAGACGTTGACGAGGCTGTTGACGAGGTAGGCCAGGAGGCTGGTGCCGATGGCCAGGCCCTGCAGACCTGC
>NW_009259602.1:1182939-1192520 GCF_000687185.1 Egretta garzetta | reverse complement strand
ACTCACGGAGCACGGGACGGCCGGGGCATGAGAGCAGGCCCCTCGCCATGGTTCCAAGCAGCGAGGGGGGCACCCGTTGCCCACAGTGTCCCTGGGGCCACATGTGTGGTGAGTTTGTGACAGCCTCAGCCCTGGCACGGGGAAGGTTTGTGCTCGCTAGCGGGGTCCCTGGGGTGGGAGTGTCTGGGACAGGGTCAGCCCAGGGCAGCGCTGCTCTCACCCCACCAAGCAGTTTCCTGCAGGAGGTCCTAGAATAAACCCATGGCCGTGGCCTGGCCCAAGGTTACAGCTCCCGTCCTCCCTGCCGGCTACTGGGCAGGGCATGGGGCTGCCAGCGTCTCTGGCCTTCACTCCACCATGCCCCAGGAGATGGTCCAGCCCCGCCGCCCTGACAGTGATGACAAACTCGGGAAAATCCAGCCCTGGAGCCCAAGGCTATTTTAAGGAACGGGAAAGCAAGCAGAGCGGATGACCCATGGAAAAGACATCTGCAGCCCCTGGAGGCACTGGCCAGCACAGGGCAGAGGAGGGAAGCACTGCACCCCTGGGCAGCAAGAGAGGAGCCCCAAGGGAACAGGACACTGGGGTCCCCTTCCTGCAGCCACCTGCCCCTTCCCCGACACTTTTCCCCCCTTACGCCCTGACCCAGGGCAGGAGCTGGGGCAGGGGGCACATCCTGGCACACTCCGCGTGGGCTGGTGCTGCTTGGTGCCATCCAGCATTCCTCAAGCTGCAGTGCTGGCTGGGCTCTCAGGATGGCAGATCCATGTCTGTCTGTCTGTCCCCTCCTGGGGTCCAGCTCCCCACCAGCCCTGTCCCCCCCCTGCCTGGCCAGTTTTGGCTGTGGGCTCCCTCGCAGCGGGTGCATGGATCCCCCCAGCAGCATGTGCGCCCGTGGCCACGTGACGGAGCCAGGATGCTTTCAGCATTTATGGTAATGTTTGGATTTCTCATTGCTTTACCAAACAGGAGAAGGAAAAAAAAGAGCTGAGCCAAGGGCTGGGCGTGTTCCGCTCATTCCCTGCCGCTGGCCGTGCACCTGCCTCCTCCTCCTCCCCGCTCCTGGCGCCTGCCCAGGCCCCTGCTGTTCCTCGGGGCACTGTGCCCCTGGGGGCTCCCTGCTGCAGCCCCAGATAGGTGGAGGGGCTGCAGGGTTTAGGCGTCGCAGCTCTGTATAGCAGGGCTTCTCTGTCATTGCTCCATGCTCCAAGGGGCAGAGGGGAGCCTCTGCCTGCTCTCCCCTGCTGTAGGGTGTCCAGCTCCGCAGCGTCCAGACCTGCTGGAGAGAGGCACAGGGCTCAGGCACCCCAGCATGGGGCGAGGAGGGGTGCAAGGGACTGGGAGCAGCCAGGGGATCGGTTCAGGTCAGAACACCGATTTGGCTGGACCAGAGTAGAGCGGGGGTCCCAGTGGAGGGACCGCGAGGCTGGGGTGCAGAGATGGAAAATGCCTTCATGGGGCCCTGCAGAGGGGGACAGAGGCCCCTGCCAGGGTGCCTGGCAGCTGGACCATGGCCAGGACCCCTCCTTGCGAGGAGGGACCCCCCCCCAGCTGTCCCTGCACTTGCTGGAGGTCCAGGCGCAATGCCATCGCGCTCCTGGCTGTGCTGATGGCAGCTGCCAGCAGCAGGACAGGATGGGCCCTGCTTATGAGCCCCCTCCCCTTGTCAGCTTCTTGGTGCTTGTTTAGCACAGGGTAGACAGGGCTCTGCTGTAAAGCGGGCTGTGCTGGAGCTAACCGGGACCGCCACAACCCACCCTGAGGACGCAGGAGCCTGGGATGTGTGTGCACCCCTGCCCGCCCTGCAGGCAGCCCTGCCTGGAGACCCTCGGCCGGCCAGGGGCTGTGCAGAGCACCGGCTGTGCTGGCACCGAGCCCAACCACGGGGCTTCTGCTGCATCACGCCTCTGAGCTGCCTTCCCGGTGCTGAGCTCATTGCAGCCGGGCAGCTGCCCTGCATTTCGGGGAAACAGAGCAGTCAGAGAGGGCTGCCGTGTCCTTGCAGCTTTTAGCTAGAAGTAGAGGGAGGGAAGGAGCAACCCCAGGGCTGGGTGTCATGGTTCTTGAGGAGCTCTCAGGAGCCCAGCTTGCTTGGCAGGGTGATCAGGACCCTGTGCTCTGGAGTCCAACCTGTGCGGAGCCTGGGGCCAGGCTAGCAGCACTGGAGCTTCCTCGCACCTCGGGTCGCAGCAGACTGGCTGGGAACTGGCTCTGCAGGTGGTGGAGGAATGGGAAAAATGAGGCAGGTAAAGTGCTGGCAGCACAGTGTGCAGCCACGGAGTTGGGATATGCTGCTGGGGACCACCATGGCTTCTTCCAGGCCTGCTTCCGCAGGGAACATGCAGCTTTCCCAGCCCCAGCATCTTCCCGTGCCTTCCTTGGCCCTTGCTGCATGGGCATGTCCTGCCCTGCCACTGCCCTGAGGCCTGAAGGGTGTTTCTGGGCTGTGGGTCCTGCTGGTGTCATGCTGTCCTGGTATCAGCTGTGACAGAGTTAATTTTCTTCATAGTAGCTGGTATAGCGCTGTGTTTTGGATTTAGTACTATGAGAATGTTGATAACTCGCTGATGTTTTGGTCATTGCTGGGTAGTGCTTAGACTAGACAAGGACTTCTCAGCTCTCAGCTCTGCCAGGGGCACAAGAAGCTGGGAGGGGGCACGGCCAGGACAGCTGACCCCAACTGACCAAAGGGACGCCCTGCTCAGTATATAAGCTGGGGGAAGAAGAAGGAAGGCGGGGGGGGCATTCAGAGTTATGGCGTCTGTCTTCCCAAGTCGCTGTTATGCGTGATGGAGCCCGCCTGTCCTGGGGATGGTTGAGCACCCACCTGACCATGGGAAGTGGTGAATGAATTCCTTGCTTTGCTTTGCTTTGCTTGCATGCGCAGCTTTTGCTTTCCCTGTTAAACTGTCTTTGTCTCAGCCTACGAGTTTTCTCACTTTTACCCTTTGTATTCTCTCCCCTGTCCCAGTCAGTCAGTCCTTTTTGGCAGCTAACGTGGGGACTATCGTGGTTTAACCCGGCTGGCAACTCAGCACCACGCAGCCGCTCTCTCACTCCCCCCACAATGGGACGGGGGAGAGAATCCAAAGGGTAAAAGGGAGAAAACTCGTGGGTTGAGATAAAAACAGTTTAATAGGTAAAGCAAAAACCAGGACACACCCCAGCACACTTGCAGCTGGGACCATCCCCAGGGTGCCCTCGCCTGTGGATCCCCGGCCATGCGGCCACCCTGGTGCCTGGGAGAAGCCAGCCAGGACAGTCCTCCTGGGCGCTGCCAGCAGCCTTACCTTGGGTCCCTTCAAGATGCCCTTGCCACGGGGCCAGGCAGATACCTCAGCGTGGCAGCAGGCGCCTGCAGCCCCGTGCTCACAGGCCAGGCTGGAACAATAGCTCGTCCCGGTGCATCCGCTCCGGGAAAGTCCCCCATCCCCACTCGGGCTCAGCTCCAGGATGGTGTGGCTTGCTCTTCCTCTGGCCTTCGCCTAGCCTTGGAGGCACAGGTGATGGTATCCCCCACCACACGCATCCCTGCTGGCAGGGAGTGACAGCCGGCGTCTGCCTTGCATGCCGTGTGGCTGAGGCTGCCGGAGAGAGCCCGCAGGAAGCCTTGGGAGCTGGAGGATGCCCATCTCCCCCATGTCCCTGGCAGCAGGCACCGTCCCTGGCAGCAGGCACCTTCCCTGCCTTGGTTTCCCCTGCAGACTGGTGGAAGAGTGGGAGCACGAGGGCTGCCTGCCGTGTTTCTGGAGGGCTGTGTGGCTCCTGACAAAGGGAGCTGGGATATCTCTTTTTCTCCTGGAGCCCAGCCAGACGTCCCTGGGAAAAGCAAGTCATCTTCCATGGGAAAGTCCTGCAAGGAGAAATCCCTGCTCGGCCCGGCCAGCCCCGCAGTTCCCCTGGGCCCTCGTGCTCCGGCATGTCCCTGATGCTGTGGGGCCAAGCAGGGTGCAGGGCCAGTGGCGTGGGGAAGTGGCATGGAGACTGCACCCTGCTTGCTGCCTTCTCCCAGGCAGCCCTCGTCTGCCCTTGTCCCTACTCCATGTGCCCTCACTGCAGCAGGGAACCTTCCCCAAAGCCCTCCAAAGGGATCCTCCACAGCCCACGGGTGTGAGAGGGGCTCCCCCAAAGCTGGGGCTGACCTTGCCACCTGCCTGGAGCTAATCTCTTCTTATGCTTTCTTGCAGTCACTGTTAATGAGCTGTTCTGGGAGAGCCCCAAGCCCTGCAGACAAAGCCCGGATGAAGACTTCCCTGCCTGAGGCTGCAGGCAAGCACATGAGGTGATGCTGGGACTCCGTGCTGGCTTCTGCTCCCTTCCTTGACAGTGGGAAGCAACTGCTCAGTGACACCACGGTGAGTCAGGAAAGCTGGGTGACATGGAGTGCAGGGCAGGGGTGTTCCTCATCCTCATTCCTCTAGGGAGCCGTGGTGCAAGAGCTGTGGCATTAGCAGGGGTGACGAATGAGCGTGGCCGGGACCCCCCCCTGCCTCACTCTTGGCATGGCAGCCCATGCCGCTGGGTTGCCGCGTGGGTGCTGGTGGCAGCTGCTCCCCACTGGAGTCCCGCTGCCGGACCCCCGCTGGCCGGGCACATCAACTGCCCCATTGTGTGGGTGAGTGCCCGGCCCCAGCTCATCCGGCACCGAGACAATGGGGCCTTTTTCCTGCCAGCACTGGGGGAAGATGAACTCAGAAGTCTTCCGAAGTAAAAGGCCAGTTTATAAATAGCCGTCCCTGGGCTCCCAGTTTCCCCCTGCTGCCCCGTCAGCCCCCATCTCGCCCCAGCTCCAAAGCCTGCCCCTCGCACCCGGGCGGCAGGGCAGCAGGGCTGGGAGAGGAGCCTGGGGCACATACGTGACCGGCCTGGCCTGGCTGCCCACGTGCGAGCAAGTGGGCAGTACGTGGCTGTTTGCACGCTGCCGCATCGGGTGGCTAGGGTTTCCCCAGCAGCACTCACTCCCCAGCTGTCCTTGTCCATCCGCCCCGCACACAGCGAGGGTCGGGCCCCCGGGGCAGGGCACGAGGGGGGGGCTGCACAGCTCCACAGCTTTCCCCACCATCCCTGTGCTGCTCCCTGCAGAGCGTGGCCAAACCCATGCTGCTTGCATGCCATAAGCCAGCCCTCACAAGGGAGCTGAAGCCAGCCCTCACAAGGGAGCTGGAGCCCTGGAGCTCCTGGGTCTGTCCCCTGACAGTGGCACCATCACCGGGGTGGATGCTGAGGGCTGCACTTTGGATGGCGTGGGGTTGGGTGACCCTCACCAATTTGGCTCCTCTTTGGGGCTTTGCAACTGCTCTGCATCCACGGAGCCCTTAGCCGTCTCCGGGCAGCTGCCCCAGGGAATCGTGCTTCTCCGGCACAGAAATCCAGATGTCACCTTCCTCCCTGCCTTCCGTTCACGTCCTTCCTTCCTCCACCCGCCCAGCCCCTTGCCTGGCTCCTGCTCCCGGCCCCTCCTAAACAAAGGCCCCGTAGCCATGGTTAATAATCCCCACATAAAGGCCCTGCAAAAGAGGAGAGGAAGGAAAGGGGAGATGCAAAGAAGCCACTGGGAGCCCAGCCGAGGAAGGGGGGTGGAAGAAGGTGTTTTCCT
This sequence comes from Egretta garzetta, assembly GCF_000687185.1. Lineage (NCBI taxonomy): Eukaryota > Metazoa > Chordata > Aves > Pelecaniformes > Ardeidae > Egretta > Egretta garzetta. Next base: position 1,186,924 of record NW_009259602.1, on the reverse strand, counting down.
GAGCTGTAGGACAGGGGCATTGAAGAGGGTTTCCAGAGGAGGGAGGACAGAGACAGGGTGGAGGCACCCCAAAGCAGCTTTGCCCTCATGGCACGTCTGATACCCTGTCCCTTGTGGTCTTCCACCCAGGGAATGGGGAGCCAGAGGTCGGACAGCCCAGGCAGGTCCCTGTACTTACCGCAGAGTGCAATGCATGAGCTCTAAAGCGCCCCAAAATGTGGCACCGGAGGCTGGTGGGAAGGTGCCCCAGGGATTTCTGCCTGGAGGTAGCGAGCCTTAGCAGTGCCTGCCCCAGCGGTGGGGAAGCGGCAGGCTGTTCCCTTGCGGTGCGGGAAAGCACGGCACTAGCCCACATCCCGTCCCTTCCCCGGGGAGCGGGGCCCCTCTCGGCCCTGACGGTGTTGTGTGAAGAGGTGCAGGCCTGGGCGGACGCGGCAGCTGGCTTCCGCCCTGCACGTCTGCCTTGCATCCACCCTGGAGACACGCAGGAACCCAGTGCCAGCCCACAGCTCACCACTCACCGGCGCTGGCTGGGGGGCAGCTGGCACACAGAGCACCCCAGGCACCCCGCAGACCCCTCCTGAGCCCCCCGGGCTCCTCTGGGCCCCATCAGCATGGTTGGGGGCTGCAGGGGCTGGGGAAGGCATGGGGCCCCCCATCCCCACCCAGGGCATACCAAGCAGCATGTCAGGGCAGGCACAGTGGGAGAGCAGAGTGCTGCCTGCCGGCACAGCCCACGCTGGAGCCAGCTCCCTCCAACAGCATCAGCAGGACCCCGCCAAGCCCCGGGGGCCTGGCTGGGAGGGCAGGGAAAGGTGGAAGGACCTGAGGTGTGCGCTGTGCTGCACCCCGCGCTCAGCCCCAGGCCCCATGCCTGGCTCTGCACGCTGGCCATCGCTCCCCTCTGGCTGCCGAGAGCCAGGCTCAGCGGGAGCCAGAGGAGAAAGCCAAATGCGATTACACGCTTCCAGAACGTGCTTGCAACCTCCAAGGCTCAGATAAGGCACCCGTAATCAGCCTTGCCCTGGGCAGGCTGTGCCTACCAGCTGCCCTGCGGTCCCCATATATCCGGCAGAGGGAAGTGGCTGGCTGGCAGCTCTGCCAGGGGCCAGCAAGCCCCGCTGCTCCAGGGGCAGAGATGCCTGCCCAGGGGGAAGCCTCTCGCCCAAGATGGGGCAGGAGGGTGGGAGGAGGAGAGCGCTGGGAGCTGCAGGGGCCCAGGCACCGGGGTTCCCTCAGCTGCCAGAGCATGAGAGCTGCTCCGTGCTTCAGCTGGGGCCGGACCCGTGCGCCCTGACCTTCCCACCCTGGCTGTGTGCGTGGGACCACCACACAGGAGCCTAATCCACAGTGTTTGTTTGCATAGCGATGAATGGGGGCCGAAGCCAAATCCATTAAGCAAGCAAATAAATAAGAAGGCGTGAGATAAGGCAGCAGAGAGGGAAGATGAAGGTGGCCAGCCTGTTGTGCTCCCCATGCAGAGACCCCGAGCTTACAGGGTGCCGCACACAGCGTGGCAGGGCAATTTCATGCCAGCTGTGAGGGCAGCAGGTCCTTGCTTTCAAATCTTGCCCGTCTTCCCCAGAACCATTAGTTTGGTAGGGGAAAAAAAAAAGTTTTCTTCAAAGTTAAGCAGAAACCTGAGCAACTGGAGGCACGGCCATTGCAGTAACAGTGGAAGGCTGTTTCAGGGTGGCATGCTCCCTGCCACAGCAGTTGCCCAGCCTCTTTTCTTCAGGGAGTGCCATTGCCCTTTCCAACTGCTGGGAATTTTCCGCAGAGGTTTTATTAGCAACATTTTGCTTTATTTTTAATGCAGAATAAAAGCTAGCACCAGAACAAAATGCACCAGCAGTGTGTCATCTGAGTTCTCCCGCTTGTTTGTTCCACTTGGTGGATGCTTTCCCGCGGGAAAGTGGGACCCCTTGGGCCCTCTTCCCTCCCAGGGTGACATTTGTGGGGCCTAAATTGCGGTATTTTGTGCAAAATGGAACAGCCCTTTCTCTCCTCCAAGGGGAGCAGAGCCTGAGGCTCCTCTGGTGCTGCATCCTCCCCTTTGGAGGGAGAGGAAAGTGAGAGGAAAGTGTCAGGGGGTCCCCGAGACCTGGGCTCCCGCTCAGGAGGTGGCTGTTCCCACCACAGACAGGGAGCTCCCACCACTGTCGGCTGTGAGAGCATCCCCGCACTGCAGCCGTGGGGTCAGAGCGCAGCTCATCAGCGACCTGCGAATGATGGCACAGCTCCCTTGCACTTGTTCCTCCCAGCAAACACGCCACCCTGGGAGGGGGCCTCCCCTCTGCACCGGCAACGTGAGGGCTACGAGCCTTATCACTGCCCAGCATTGCCATTTTAAGCAACTAATCTCACGGGGGAAAAATGTAATCATTTCCGATGAATCATCAAGTCTCTTTGGCTGGGAAAGGGTTGCGGGGGGCTGGCCAGGCATGCAGACGAGGCAGGAGGAGGGCATGGGAAGGGCCACTGCATGGCACCGGCAGGGGAGCAGGGCTGGGGCTGGGGGCCAGCACAGGGCTGCTGGGGCTGGAGGGGGTGGTGGTATGAGAGGTGCTTGGGGACGCTCAGGAGGAATGCTAAGGCCCAGGGGAACCTGCAGCATGGCTCCAGGGTGGCCCAGGGTGGTTGGAGAGATGCAGCCCATGCTGCCCAAGGCCTGGAGCACAGCTCACAGTGCAGGAGGAGCAAGCAGAGGAGAGAAGAGGATATGCAAAGGTTCAGAGCTCCTGGGCTGAGAGCTGGGGGGAGAGTGCTCTCGCTGGTCACAGAAGATACTGGGGTGGCCCTGGGCCTGTTGTCAGGTGGGGTGAATGTGAGTCAGCAAGCTTTGAGAGTCCTGTGTGAATGGGGAGCGAGAGCATGGGAGGCAGAAGAAGGGGTCTGAAGGAGAAGAAAACCCCAGTGCTTCGTCCTCCAACACAGCCCCTCTGGCTTTGATTGACCCGGGGGGAAACTGAGGCACGGAGCCAGGCTGTGACAGGGCAGGGGCAGTGGACCCGCATGTCCTGCATTGTTGGCTGTGGGCAACTTGCAACACCTGGGGAGCTTTGTCGTGTTCCCCAGGCCTGTGCGGGGGCCTCTCTCAGGGCCGCAGGAGGGGCTGGGCTGTGTTTGGGCTGGGTGATTACCCCTGGATAATAGCAGCCTTGTGCAGCCCTGGGAGCCCCTCCACCCCCGGGCCGGCCCCTGGCCAGCCATGCTGCCCCGGCCACCGCCGCTAACAGCTTTTCCACAGCCGCCCCGTTCAACAGCTGCGTGGGGGCTCAGGCTGTGGCTCTGTGCACAGCACAGAGCGGGGCTGTGCCCTGGGGCCCTGCCTCGGGGACAGCGATGGGGCTTTGCAGAGAGCCTGCCTGCGGGGCTGGGGGCACCGCATGCAGGGAGACCCAGGTGGAGCAGGGGCCCGGGGCGCAAATGCCACAGACCTCGGTGACCTGCCTGGGATGGCAACTCCCTCGTGTCCCTGCTGCTCCCCAAGGACCCCCCCTGTCTCCAGGTGTCTCTCAGAGCTCAGGCAATGATGAGGAGTGGCTTGGACCCCCTGTTTATGAGTCTGCCTGTGTGGCTTCAAAGGCACCCCAGAAGCTGCAGCTGGGCTTTGGAGCAGAGTGGTGCTCAGCAGGGGAGCGGGACAATTCTGCCGCGCAGCACTGCCAGCCAGGGCCACTGACACCTGGAAGTGGGACTCTTGGGGACCGTGCCCCTTTCTGGCATTCCCCAAGCCTCTGTGGAAAGCTGCCCGACCCCACTCCACTGGGTCTGGTAGTGATTTCCACCCCCAGCGCCCGGCAGTCTGCTCCGATGAGCCTGCGCAAGCCTGGACAGGCAGGACCTGGCAGACTGCAGGTTTGCAACCCAAGCTGGAACGAGCCCCTCCAGCAGAGCTAGAAATGCCTGAAAACGGCCCGTGCCGGGGCGGGGGAAGCATTTGCTCGGGGCTCGGGAGTTTGGGGGCCGTCTGGGTGAGCCG
>NW_009259602.1:1178170-1182110 GCF_000687185.1 Egretta garzetta | reverse complement strand
CGGGGGGCGGGGTGCCCTCTGCGTGCCGGGGGAGGCTGGCCCGGTGGCCAAGGAAGGTGGCCGGCGCCAGGCAGGCTCCTGGGGCCGTGCTCGGTGGGGCAGAGGCAAGGGCGTGAGGCGTGGGGTGCCGAGGTGCCCCCACGTGTGTCCAATGTGCAGCAGGGCGAACTGGCCGAGTTATTAGGAAGCATCCACACCTTTCCTTCTAAGGAGTTTTTCCCTGAGCACTTTGTTTCTCTTGGCTTTTTTCACGGTTTCTTTTTTTATCCTCTTTCCAGTCCATTTTCATCCTGGGGGGGGCTGCGCTTCCTGCCCTGCCCTGCTCCCTGCAGCATGCAATGCCTGAGCCAAAGGCAGGCTGCTTCCACCCCCGGCCCGTGCTGGGATCCCCTTCCTCACAGCACATGTGCTGAGTGAGGCTTTTATTGGTTGGCGGCATGGGTGTGTTTTGCAAGCCCAGCCATGGCAGAAGGCTTGATGCTTCCCAGAAGCATGAGGGGCCACAGTCAAGCCCTTTCCAGATGGGCTGGGGAGCTCGCTGTGCTGCCGGGGCAGGGGGCTGAGCCCATACTGGAGCTGCCAGTGCCACCCCAGCCCCTTCTGCACTGCAATCCTGGGCCATTAGAGAGGTCTCTCTGGATGCTGTCACCTGGCTGCAGGGCTGGGGTTGCACGCCTTTCCTCTCCTGGTGTACGTGGCTGGGTTCTGATGGGGTGGTGGGGTTTGTTTGGGGGTGCAAGGTGCTGGTCCCTCCTGCAGCAGAGCCTTGGCTCCCTCCCCATCCCCAGCACAGGGAGGGCTGTGCTGGGGCAGAGTCTGTTGGGCAGTGGTGCTGGTTGCTGCAGGGCTGTGGCTCTGCGCCCTGTTTCTCCTCTCTATGAGGAAGAAGAGATGCAGGTGATCCCACTCTGTGGGAGCTGGGGCACCCCGGCTCAGGGATCTGTGTAGGAAGGGTGGCCTTGCCAAGGCAGAGGAGGGCAGCATGTGTGCATGTGCTCGGAGCAGGCGGGATCTGGCCACAGCTGGTTTCTCCGAGAGGGGAACAGAAAGCTGCGGAAACCTCAGGCATCCCACGTGCGGCTCCAGACCCCTGTGGTGCCCCTCCTCTTGCTGCTCCATGCCGGGGGCTCTGCACTGGGGGCTGCTCACCGCCTACGCAGCCGCGCTCCTTGCCGGCTCACCACACACCTCGGCTCCGCAGGAGGCTGGCGGAGGGGCTGTGCTATTCCCCACCCCCTTCCCCGGCTCTAAAAGCAAATCTTTGTTCTTGTGGAGCTCTGGCTGCCAGCCGGCTGTCCACCAGCCAGATGGAAAGGCACAGGGGCTCTCCTCCCTTCCCTGCTTGCTTGCTGCAGACGTCCTCTCCGGATCTCTAGGTCTCCCGCTGGAGCTGTGCCAGGTGCTTGGGGTGCACGGTGCAGGCTGGAGCTCAGCTCTGCAGCTGCACTGCTCTGTGCGTGGTCAATGGGTCTTCATCCCTGCCCAGGTTCCCTCAGCAAACCAGTGTCTGTAGCCATGCTGGGCGCAAGGGAGGATTGCCATGCCCCCAGAGCCTGCTGTGCCAGGGTGCCTGTGCCCAGTGCCTCTCTAGCCTGCCCACGCTCCTGGCAGGCTGTGGGGTCTTGGAGCTGCAGGGAAACCTTGTGTCCCCGGGGTTGTGGGGCGCCTTGTGCCTCCAGCTAGCCGCACTTGCAGTGTCACTGGGTGCTCTTTCTAGCCCAGGGGAGGGCTAGTATCCAGCCTGCTCCGGAGGAGGTGGGGAGCAGTGAGCCCTTGTTCCAGGCAGGGTGGGGGCTGCAGCCTCCATGTGCACCTCAAGGGCAGTGGATGGGTGGGAGGGATGTGCGCCTCATGCCAGCCCCAGATGCCAGCCATTCTCCAGCTCTGAGCTCATGGTTTCGGCTGCTTTGCTGCCTGGATGAGGGCTCTCATGCCGAGCGGGTCAGTGGGGTGGGCCAGAAGCTCTCCCTCTCCCAGGGGCTGGCTCTGCCTGGGACCCATGCTGAAGGTCTAAAAATGACGGGGGGGCAAAGCCTGGCCTGGGTGCCTGCAGCCCAGAGGTGTCAGGGCTCAGGGGAAGGTGCAGGGAGGCAGCTGGGGTGCATCCCAGCCCCAGGCTTGCTCAAGCCTGCGGGTGCCTGGCTGCACCAGGCAGCCAAGTCGTGGCCGTGCAGGTGGGCAGGCGCTTCTAGTGCAGTTATCTTTTCCTATGTATGCTCAGTCCAGCTTCCTGACCCCAGTGCATGCTTATCTCTGGGATTTCACCTGTTTTTCTAGCACCTCCTTTCCTGTGCAGTGCTTTGCTTGTCCCTCTTTGCTTAGTGCCAACTGTACTGTGCCGATGGGATGGGTGAGGGACAAAAGCTGGCTGTTGAGGTGTCCTGAGGTGGCGAGTCCTGTGAGCCGGGGCCTTTGCTGTGGCAGAAGGGCTCCTGGCTGCATTTTGGGGCTGCACCACCACATACCCACTCCAGGCAAAGAGTATTTTCTGGGCACGGCATTGCCCTTTGAAGTTGCCTCACTTGTGAGCTCTGTGGCTGTTACCGAGCAGCGCTATCGAGGGAGCTGTTGACACAGCTGGCTTCCTTCAGCCTCTTGTCTCCAGCTCCTCTACCTGGGCTGGGCCGTGGGTGCCGAGCCAGCTGGCCCCTGTTGCTGGGGGACAGACCGCTGTCCCCTCCTGCAGGGCTGCGTGCCAGCCCAGGGTGTGCAGACCCCCTTTGCTTTGGCATCCACAGGGCCAGCGGCAATGGCGCTCCCAGCCTTGCTGTGACACAGCCCTTGGCTCTGCTGCGCCCGGCTGGGGCTGCTCTGCCCCCAGCTCCTCGGGAAGCTGCTCTGTTCCTTGCCCTGGATCGATAGCCATTACCTTCCCCTGCTGGTCTGGAGCGTGGCCAGGAGCTCCATTACTGCTGCGGACAAGTGGGCGGATGGGCTGGGAGGGAAGGTGGAGTGCTGGGGTGGACAGGCTCTGCTTACCGGGGGTGTGGGTCCCTGATGCCACCCATGCTATGGGTGGGCAGTGCTGGGTTTGTTTGGGCAGGGAGCAAAAAAGGTTGCCTTGGGTACGCTGCAGGGGTGGATGCTCCGACTGCTGGGTTCTGGGGTCCTGCCCGGGTAGCAGGGTTGGAACTTAAAGAGGGACCTGGGAGTCCTGGCTGCACCGTGGCCATGGTGGTCGGGGGCATGCTGCCTCCCCCGTGGGCTCTGTTGCCTTGGAGGGGGAAAGGGGGCAGCAGGCAGCCGCAGCTGACTGGGGAACCGCTCCTGAGCTGCTGCCCTGTGTGCCTTGCCCTGCTGCGGGGGAACACAGTGCCTCATTCGTGCCCCAGCTCCTGGGGCCGCTGTGGGGGCTGCGCAGGCTGACGTCAGGGCTCTGGTCCCGGGCTGCGGGAAGGTGCAGTCTCTGTGTTGCCAGCTTCAGTCTCCAGCACCTGCTCCTTCCCCTGCCTCTGCTAACCTCCCGACACCTCCTTGCCTGGCCCTTGGGGCCAGTAAGACACTGGAGGTGCTGGTCTGGGATGCTGGCTTGGACTGGGGGGTAAATGTGTGCTCTGGGGTGTGAGGGGGATCAGCGCTGCCCTGGGCTCAGATTAAGGCAGCCAGCAAGGCAATCCGCTCACTCGTGGGCTGTGGAGGTGCAGCTCCTTCCCATCCCCATCCCCAGGCAGGGTGCAGCCGTTCCCTGCCTTGGTGGTATGCGGGAGGATTGGGGGGCTCAGAAATCTTTCTGTTCATTTCGGCAAGGCTGGGATGCCATGGGAAGGACAGGTCTGGCGGGGACTGCAACAGCAGTGGGGTGGGTGGTTGTCTCCCGGTGTCCTGAGGAGACCAGTGGTGCGAGCACGGTGTGCCTCGTCCCCTCTCTGGGAAGAGGGGAGGTGGCTGAGCCTGTAGGCTCTCCGTGGATGCAGAAGGCAGCGTGGTGGCAGAAGCAGGG
>NW_009259602.1:1175769-1176753 GCF_000687185.1 Egretta garzetta | reverse complement strand
GGATGCAGAAGGCAGCGTGGTGGCAGAAGCAGGGCTGTGCTCCTGGCTGGCACTCCTGCTGGGCTGGGACACGGTGCCTGGGGGATGCTGACGTAGGACACGGCTCTGCCCCGCGCCCTTTGGAGGATGGAGACAGGGACAGGCCTGGGCTCAGCTCCCTTGCTGGCTCAGACACAGAAGCTTCCCCATGCTTTCTGCCCTGACAGGCTCTGTCCCACAGCTGCAGCCAGCAAGCTGGAGGTCTCCATGCCGGCGGTGGTCGAAGTGGAAAGCGGGGACACAGCCACGATTGAATGCAACTTCCACATCCCTGGAAATGATTCCTACACCTACATCAACTGGTTCTACGTGAGTGCTGACCTGGGAGAGGAGCGGTGGGCAGTGGGCTGGGGTGGCAGCTAGGCTGGGTCTTTCTCCCGGGCTGCCCATCAGCCTGGCCTCAGCTCCTCACTTTGCAGATGGACCGCAACAACCGGGTGAGCCTGTGCCGCATCACAGGCAGCGAGATCCTGGAGGAGAGCACGGACTACAAGGGGCGGCTGTCGGTGGGGGAGGACAAGGCCCTCTCCATCAAGAGGGTTACAGTGCAGGATGCCAGGACCTTTGTGTGCCAGGTTGGGGCGGGCACCCACGGCGTGGGCGAGAACAGCACCGAGATCCGTGTCTACAGTGAGTGATGGGGCAGGAGAGCAGCATGGCCATGCATCCGTTCTGCGGGGCTGGCGGGGGGGATCCTGTCCTGTCCCTTCTAATACACATGGAGTGGCTTCTCTTTCCAGAGATCCCCGACACCCCTGAGATCATGGCCAACCAAGGAGGCATCTCCGTGCAGAGCAGTAGCATCCCGCAGGTGAGATGAGGCCCCACGCGGGGAGGGGGAAGCTCCCAGCTGTGCCAGGCTCCCCACTCCCCTCTCCCCATGGAGGCACCCCAAGAGCTCAAGGCTCTCTCTGCTGCTGTAGATTGCCCACTGCATCAGCAGGA
>NW_009259602.1:1160261-1175659 GCF_000687185.1 Egretta garzetta | reverse complement strand
TTCCCGCCCCCCAACATCACGTGGCACAAGAATGGGGAGCAGCTGCGGCCAGAGGATAAGAGTGAGTTGGATGGGGATGGGGAACAACACCTGCCTGCTCAAAAGAGGGGCTGGGGCATTTGTGCTATCCCGGGCCTCATCAGCTGGGGACAGGCAGCCCGTGGCCACCCAAAGGAGCCCTGTGCTCCCAAGGGAGCCCTCCTCGCCTCCCCACGGGCTGGGGCACAGTGGCTGTGTCCCCTGCAGTGGTGAAGATGCCGACCACGCTGACCCGTGAGTCGAGTGGGCTGTACACGGTGAGCAGCACCCTCTTCACCCACGTCACCCGGGAGGACCGCAACTCCTTCTACCACTGCACCGTGCACTACTGGCTGCGGGGACAGCAGCGCGCCATGGAGTCGCGGCGGGTCAACGTCACCGTCTTCTGTGAGTCAGGGGCTGGGGGCCGTGCCCACTGCCCGGTGCTGCGTGGCAGGGTCCCACACCGACCCTCCCCACTCCCTCCTCCCCCAGACCCCGCACAGCACGTGAAGCTGCAGGTCATGCCGTCCTCGGCACTGGTGAAGGAAGGGGATGATGTGAAGCTGGTCTGCGAGGCTGATGGGAACCCAGCACCCGTCTTCAGCTTCTATAAGAGAAAGGTGAGGCTGGAGGGGACCTGGGCACCTCTCCCTTGGCAGACATCTCATGTCCCGGCTGCTTCTTGTTCCCTGCCTAGAGGGCCCTGGGGAGTGGGATGCAGTGGCTGGGTGGAGGAGTGCCTGTGTGGGGCTAAGGGTTCTGCTTTCTCCCCACTGCCTGCAGCTGGAGGGCAACTGGCAGGACCTGCCGGTGACGTCAGGCACCAGCAGCGGGGTGCTGAACCTGAACAATGTGAGTAAGAACAGCAGCGGCCTGTACAGATGCCAGACCCTGGACTTGGATGATATGAGACAGCTGGAGGAGGATGTGGAGCTTGTTGTGAACTGTAAGGCGGGGGACGGGACCCTGCACACCTCGTGGTGGGTGCCCCATCCCTCCTGCTCACCCTGCCCTGGTCTCCATCCCTCTCCTAGACATTGAAGGTGTCCATGTGAAGATGGAGCCATCCTCACCCCTTCAGGAAGGGGATAGCGTGAGGCTGAGCTGTGATGCCTACAGCCCCGTGGCCCTAAACTACCAATGGAGGGATGAGAAGGTGAGCAGGCATTCGGGTATTGTCAATGCTCAGGCTCAGCGAGTGTGGGCTTTGCAGCAAACTGGGCAGAGCTGGGAGCTTGCTCCATCTCTCCTGAGAGATTCCCCCTTGCATGGAGCCGTGTTGTCCATCTCTACCTCTTCACCTCCTGGCCAGTACTGCAGAGGGGTCCTGTGCTTGTAGGATCCCTGGCTCTGTGTGGGAGGGAGGGCTGAGCCCCTCTGGGACAGCCGCAGAGCTTGGGGAGCTGGGCACAGGAGGGTCTGGTGCTCAGGGCTTACTGCTGGGGCACATCCCTTCCCAACAGGGCAAGAAGATCTCAGAAGGGAACCAGCTCTTCCTGAGAAACCTCACCTTTGAAACCTCCCGCAACTTCAGCTGCAGGGTGATGGCACCAAGCGTGCCGGGGCTGGAGCAGAGCGAGCAGGTGGCTGTGGCTGTTCAGGGTAAGAACCGGCGTGTTTGTGGGCATGCCGCCTTGCCAGAGGGAGTCCCGTCCTGCCCAGCATCAGCCCCGTTCCCCTCCGAGAGCCACGGGTGCCTGATGTGCCCTTCTCACAGGGAAGCCACGGATCGTCGCCATCAGCTCCCCGCTGTACGTGCGGCAGGATGAGGTGGTGAACCTGACCTGCAAGGCCATCGCTTTCCCCAGGCCCTCTGTCCACTGGGATGTCAATGGGACGGTGAGAGCTGGGGAGGGTGCTGGGTCCAGGCCGTGGTCTCTCAGAGGGGCTGTCCATTGCCTTGGGCGCTGAATCATTCGCTGCCTCCCCCCCTCACAGGCTCATGAGTACGTTGAAAATCAGCACATCGCCAGCAACCTGACGGTGCGCGTGAACCACCACCTGCTGCGGGCAGGAGCCACGTGCAAGGTCTCCAACGCGCTGGGTGTCAGCGAGAAGCACATCCAGCTGCTCGGTGAGTCTCAGGCACCGCCTTTTGCCCCGGGAACCCAGAGAAGCACTGGTTCCCCTTGCACAGGTGCCATGTGTGCCATGGTGTGGCTGAGCTCTGTCTCTTTCTCTTCCTTCTCTACCAGTGGAGTCCATCAGAAAAGGTCAGTCTCCTCACTGCGCTGGGTGCGTGCGTCCGTCAGCCCAGGCTCTGGTGGGAGCATGCCACCAGCAGGAGTCACACTCGCCTCTGGTCTGGGGAGGGAGCCTCTGCTGCTGGCTCTTGCACTGCATCCGTCGCTGCTCCTCTCTCCCTGCCAAGCCGCGAGGGAAACAGAGGCTCTGCCTCCGCCTGTTTCTGCAGCGGTGTGAAAGCTGCCTGCTTGTCCTCAGCCTGCAGCCCAGCAAGGCCATCGAGTGTGGCTTCCTGCAGCCCAGTCCTGCTGGGCAAGGAAGCAAAGGCATGGCCTGGTGTATTGCAGGAAACCCTCTAAGCCATCCTCCTATGGCACGCAGGGGCATGGCAGCTGGGAGCAGAATGCAAAGCGTATTCATGCAGAAACTGCCCTAATGGAGCATTTTTGTACTGACATCTGCATCCTGCAGGGAGCTGGAGAAGCACAGGGAATTGGAGTCCCCATGCTGCTTTCTTGGGGGAAGGGGTCCTTTTCTTGTCCGCAAGGGGGTGCAGTAATGCAGAAGCTGGAGAGCGTCAGGGTGGGACGGGCATTAACTTCTTCCTCTCCCGTTGTGTTTAGATCAAAAGACAGCAGAGAGCAAAGGGGTGATCATTGTGGCGATCATTGTCTGCATCCTCGTGGTGGCTGTGCTGGGGTCTGTCATCTACTTCCTGCACAAGAAAGGCAAGATCCCCTGTGGCCGCGCTGGGAAACAGGACATGTAAGCACTGCAGCCTGCCCTCCCAGGGAGCCCTTGGGGCCAGAGGCGCTTGCTCATGCTTCCCATCTCATTGCACCAGCCGCTCCCTGCCCGATGCGGAGGGAGGCAATAGTGCAGCCTCGGGGCGGGGGGCACCGCGCTGGGGTCTCGGCAGCGCTTCCAGCTTCCCACAGCCTGGGGTCCGCACTGCTCGCCCCGTCTGTGCAGGGAGGTGATGAGGAGGACAGCAGAGTGGTAGAGCAGCCAAGGGTCTGCACCCCAGGGAGGGGCTGGGCAGCCCAAAGCTTTCCCGAGCTGGAGCCTCTTTCACCCCTGGCCTTCCTCTGCCCCAGCCCCGCTCCAGAGTATCCCCTGAGATGGAGCCCCAGGGCTTGGCCTCGCTCAGCCGGCCATGTGCCCTCTTTGATATCGCAAACATGTCTCAAAATTGTCACCTCCCTCCCCTAGCACAAAGCCAGAGGCACGTAAAGACAAGAATGTAGTTGAAGTTAAGTCAGATAAACTTTCCGAAGAGGCGGGGCTCCTGCAGGGTGCCAACGGCGAGACGAGACCTGCCACTGACCAGGTAGGACAGAGCGTCGGGCACTGCCCTTCCCCAGGGCCAGGGCTGCTCCCAGGGCTGGGAGCAGAGGTGAGGAGTGTACGGGGGGTGCATCGAGGTAATGCTTTTCTCCTCTCCGCTGCTCTTCTCCCAGCACTCCCCACCCTGCATGGGCCTTCATCATCCATCATCAGCGCTTGAGAGGGGCTGTGGGAGGGAGGGGAGGTGACAAAGCCACAGCTCTCTGCTCCAGGGATGTAGGAGCAGCCATCCCCTGCACATGTGCAGCTCTGCTCCGTGCCAGCCCCTGGCACCTCCTGGGAGCACACTGCCCACTGCCCAGCCTGCTTGGCACTGCCTCCTTCCAGGCTCCCTGGAGCAGGAGCTGGGCTCCCTGGGGGGCTCTGGAAGAAGGAACTACATAAATATCTCTGGCCAGGAGTCAGAGCAGAGGCTGCAGGAATGGGCCCTGCTGTAGCATCTCTGAGCCAAAGCTTTCGGTGCAGGATGAGTCTCCTGGGCTGCATACTTGCCTCTCACCTGGGGCTGAGAGCCACTGGGGGCTTGAGCAACTGTTCACAGTATCGGTGCCAGGCCATCACCGTGCTGAGGCAGGGCTTGCACGTCCTGCGGAGCCATAGGGTGCAGCGCCTGAGCCCACTGCAGTTTTATTTGCCTTAGGCCAAGAGATAACCCGTCGTGGTCCTGCTGCCCATGTAGCTTGTGCTTGTCCCTTGCCCCGGGGCAGATGCTCAGCCACCATGGGGTGGCCTGGGCCAGCGGCTCTCCCCCATCGCATTGCCATCTGTCATGCAGACACCTGCAGTGGAGGACCTGGTTTTATGTTCACCCCTAACTGGTTGTTTGTTGTTTTTTTTCCCTCTTTCTATTTTGGTGGACTGAAGAGCGAGAAATACATCGATCTGAGAAAATAGAGAGGGAATCTACTAAGTGCTTTCTTCCTTCAAACCTTTCCTGCTCTTGGATTGCCTTGTCCCACCCCTGCTCCAGTACCTGGGGAGCACGGCCAGAGACGATTACTGTGTCACAGTGCTGAGCCCCGATGCACAGGGGACACCCCCTGACTCACCTGCCCGTTACCTCAACTGTGGGCTTGCAGGTTGTCGACTTAGCAGCAGCAAAGCTGGACTTGCTTACTACTACAGAGAAGCCAACAGCAATATTAGTAAGAAATACCCCATTGAGCTACCTGGTGGAAGGATTTGAGGCTTTTTCAGGAAATGTGTCCTGTATGTGTGTGGGAAGGTTTTGATGTGTTTTACCCCAAACTTGCTCAGAAAAGCTGGTGAAATTTTACTTTTGGGATGTCCCAGGCACCTTAGATGTAGTGGTGTGCAGGTTAGACGAGCGAAGAATGCAAGTGGTGTGTTAGAGCAGCATTTGCCAGCTGCTGGGGAGGTGTTAGTGCTTTGCTTTTCCTTTTGAACTGTTCTTGTCTTGTTGGTTTAGCCCAGCCTGTCCTGACGGTGCTGTGCAGGTAGGGAGCTCCATGACGGGTAGCTGTGATCCTACGGGAGGCGAGTACCTGGCAGAGCAAGGACAGGGGTGCCCATCTCTCGGGCACATGCCAGACCAAGGGCTTAGGTTCTCTGGTTTGTAGCATGGCCTTGCTGATGTGAGGGGGGAAGGCTCCTCTCTCCCTGCTTCCCACGGAATTGGATTGCTTTTAGGGGGGGTGCACAGCTGCTGGCAACAGTGGGTGTGAGTGTCCCCCCAATTTAAAACTAAGGAATATTAGACCAGGGCCAGTTGGCGATGTCTCAGGGTTTTTTTGTGCTGAACAGTTACCAGCCCCAGGTAAAGCTGTTTTATTTCTGTGCTTGGTGGCACCCCTGGCCCCACAGCCGGGCTGGTGCTACAGCGAGGGGAGACGGGCAAGCAGCTTGCCTTTAGCTTCACACTGCCGTGGGCTGTCCCACGCCTGAAACATGGCTCTCCCTCCTCCTAGAGAGATCAGCCCCCTGCAGCCCCTCCTTCCTCTAAGTCACATACTCTGTACTCAGTGCTATGCTGTCCACAAGCCTGTCACCCCCCAGCCCTTCGGCGAGGGGCTGACTAGCCCTGGGCGACAGGAGAGGTGTCCCCTTGCGCACCCCCAGCATCCTCTGCCGGTAGCAGGGAGCCGTGCAGCAGCCGGCAGCCAGCACCCTAAGAAGCGGTGAGCTATACTCATGAGCTACAAGTGTTGTCGAAGCAAAAGCTTTGGTTTATATATATTTTTGTTGGATTGTGTGTAAATTTCCAGAAGTTTTGTCTGATACTCGCGAGGTTTTTTTTATATATGTGAAAATAAAGTAAAAAGTTCAAAGCCGGGGTCTGAGTTTCTTCCCGCTAGCAGCAGTCCCACCGGGATGGCAAGGGCAGCCTGTCTCCCCTGTCCCCGCTCGATTTCAAGGCTCCTGTCCCCAGGAGCAGGTTACCAAGGCTGGGTGGCACCGTGCGCACTCCCACCTCTTAGGGCTGCTCCCACAACAGTGGGACATTCACCTGGGCCATGGGCTTAAATCAGCAGACGAGCGAGTGTCAGCCCGAAGCCCTCCTCACCCAGGCTGCCAGGACTGGACGCTGCTGAAGGTCGTGGTGGGCTGGGAGCTGCTGCCCCGGGGTCTCAGCCTGGCTGCCCTCAGCAAGGCATCTGCAGCCATGCACGCTGCAGCGGCTTTGGACAGAAACGGCCCTTCGCTTCCCGGACGAAGCCAGCGGAACAGAGTTGCCTTAACCTGCCCTTGCGCCGCGGCCGGGGCAGGAAAATCAATTCTGCACACTGGTAATAGGTGATGCTGTTAACAGGTGATGGACGAGCCCGACACCAATGCTGAGAGGTAGCGGCAGGTAAGGACTAACGAGGTACAGGTAGCTATTAGTCGATAATCCTGTGAGGTTCTAACAGATGACACGTTTGTACCTCCTGTAGCTGGGAACAGATAATTCTGTAGATTCTAATAGGTAACTGCATTAACAGCTAATAGAGAAACTAACAACTACTAATACTAATAAATTACTAATCTATTCTAATAGGTAATTGTAGTATTAGACTGTAATATATAATTATATTACTAGTGATGGTAGATACTAAGAGATTATACTGTCATTAATGGATCCCAGCAGTAGAATCTATTAGATAGTTTTATTAATAGCTAATGTAGCTACTAATAACTACTCATTGATAAGTCTGTCACTAGATTCTAATAGATAACAAGACATTATAATAAATAATTGTATTGATAGCTACTATAGATACTTATAGATATTAATGGATTTTTTCCTTAAAAAATTCAAATAATTATAACTGTTATTCGTATACTAGCTACTCTAGGTTCTAATAGATACTTTGTATTGATATATTCTAATACATTTTAATTGGTAATTGTATTAATAGCTAGTGCAGATGCTAAATAGAAATAGGCAGTTAATTTATTAGATGCTAATAGTAATAGCTTTTAACAGATAATTGCAATGATAGTAATACAGATATGAATGTAGTGTGGTGCTCAGGGACATGGTTTAGTGGTGGGATGGCAGGATTAGGGTAACGGTTGGACGTGAATGATCTTAAAGGTCTTCTCCAGCCTGAACAATTCTATGAATAGGTAACTGTGTTAAAAGATTCTCATAGATTACGAGACAAAATTGTATGGCTAGCTACTAAGTATGCTAATAAGAAATTCCATTAATGAATTTAATAATTCTAATGGGTAATTAAGTTAATAACTACTATTGACAACTCGATAAATAGTTTCTGTTATAGATGCTGTTAGACTATTGTATTTCTAGCTAATATAGATACTAATAACTACTTAATGAATAACAGTATTGTTAGATACCAGTAGATTATACAAGAAAAATCTTATTTCCAGCTATTGTAGATACTAATAATACCACAGTTACTGCTGAGGGACTGTTAGCATCTCCGGCAGCTACTACTAGAGCTATTTGTTAATTTTATTGCTATCCACTGGAATCCACCAACAGAATTGGGTTTAGCATTATTAATTTTTACAGCAGCTATCATTAATTTATTGATTGTATTAGACTAGACTATTACAGCTATCAGATAACAGCTACTGTAAACTACTACTCATAGATAACTAAGGTTAGATTCTCGTAGATACTGTATAGGCTGAAATAGCTATTTGTATTACTCCCTACTAGAGGTACTAATACATAGTTCTATTATTAGAATCTGTAAGAAAACTTTGCTACTTGCTGCTGTAGATGCTAATATATATACGTAATAGACCATTGTTTTACTAGAATCAATTCTAAAAATTGAATTACTATTAGTAACTGTTAGTGTCTACAGTAGCTGTTATCTGATAGCTGTAATAGTCTAGTCTAATGTAATCAATAAACAAAATTAATGATAGCTACTGTAAAAATTAATAATGCCAAACCCAATTCTGTTAGTGGATTCCAGTGGATAGCAATAAAATTAACAAATAGCTCTAGTAGTAGCTGCCATAGATATAACAGTCCCTCAGCAGTAACTGTGGTAATTAGAACCTCTCAAGTTCTAAGAGAGAATTGTTTCACTAGCTATGATAGAGAGTAATAACCCACTAACAAATAAATGCAATTCTGTGGTTGCACTGTTAGCTGATGCTGTAACAGCTCTGCTCCCAGCTAGGGTAGATGGTAATAAACACGAACAGACAACTCTGTCACCTCACTGACATGGCTGAAGGCGTCAAACTGCCCCAGCTAACTGTGCTAACACCTTCGATGGGTGGCAGTAACCACGGGTCTGGTACCAAGACTTAGTTCAAGTTGTGGGCACCACCACAGGCCCCGGCATGACCCATCTGATGCCTTTGACTCCATTGCACGAGACTGAAGGTGCTGGATACCATTAAACCACACATACTCTGCCCTTGACCCCAGTTCATATTGTTTGACCCCAGTGTCCTCATTTGACCCCAGTGTCCTCATTTGACCCCTGTGTCCTCATTTGACCCCATGAAGGTGATTTTTGAGAAGCCACAGTGACCTCATGTGACCCCAGTGTCCTCATTTGACCCCCGTGTCCTCATTTGACCCCAATTAACCTCATTTGACCCCATGGAGGTGATTTTGAGAAGCTACAGCGACCTCACGTTACCCCAGTGTCCTCATTTGACCCCTGTGTCCTCATTTGACCCCAATTAACCTCATTTGACCCCATGGAGGTGATTTTGAGAAGCTACAGTGACCTCACATGACCCCAGTGTCCTCGTTTGACCCCTGTGTCCTCATTTGACCCCATGGAGGTGATTCTGAGAAGCTACAGCGACCTCACATGACCCCCGTGTCCTCATTTGACCCCCGTGTCCTCATTTGACCCCAATTAACCTCATTTGACCCCATGGTGGTGTCTTTGCATGGTCACTTGGCCTCAGTTGACCCCCATGTCCTCATTTGACCCCACTGTTACTTCTTTGAGGCGTTCAGTCAATGCCTGTGGCCTCTGTGTCCCTATGTGACCCCCAGGACATGTCAGTTGACCCCCCCACTGTCCTGGGGGGGTGGGCCGCTTGGCCAGCTTGTCCTCATTTGAGTTTCTTTCATTGAATAGCCCCTCCGGGCTCTGGGTTATTGCGTGTCACGGAGCCCAGGACCTGCCAGACTCTGCTGGATCCTACCTGCTCTCCAGACTGCACCAGAGTCTGAGACATGATCCAAGGCTGGCAGGGTCTGGCAGAGTCTCACAGGGTCTTGTCCTGTCAGCCCCCCCTCGCCTTACAATCTCCGGCAGGGCACGCTGGACTCCAACAGTGCCTAACATTGCACAGTATCCATTAGCCCACACAGTATCAGAAGTGTGTCATGTTATTTGCGTATGTATAATTTTTGATTTATTAATTACTTTTCCTTTATATTTCACATATAATTATATGCATAATTTTGTAATATATACAACTATATAATGGTATGCAAGGATTATAAAAGTCTTTCAGACTCTGTAGTAACGTACTAACAGGGTCTGTGAGAGGCAATTGGAGCCCAACAGACTGACGCTTCAGGAACTGCTGGGCCCCACAGCCACCGCAGAACCCGTCAGACTCTGCCAGACTCCTACGGACTCCCTCAGCCTGCTCCTGGGCGGTAACAAACCTGCTGAAGTCATCTGCAGACTCTGAAAGGTCCTGATGGATCACAGGCTCTATTAGTCAATTCTATTAGCGTACCTTAACCCTATCACTAGACTTGCAAACTTCGTATAAATCTTTCCTGCGCTCTGTTTGTTAGCATCCATGACACGAATTAGAATTTAACAGATAATTGCGGTAATAGTTAAATAGGTGCAAAGTCAGTCGCAGTCTGCAGGAGATCCAGGAGAGTAACTGAAGATCGCAGCCTTGGGCAGCCTGCACGAGAGGACTGACAGGCTCCAGCAGGATATTCTTTTTCCAGGACTCACAGAACCAACACAACACAGACGATATGCTACAACAAAGGAAATTTTATTTAAAAATAAAACTTTGTTTTGTTTTCTTTTTACTGACACAGGTGAATGAAATCCCAAACAAAGAAGCTCTTAGTGGGCAGCATACAAGAATGGAAACAATTAATAAATAACATTAGTATAACCTCTAAACATTAACAATGCATTTGCAAACAAAATGAGGACTTTAAACCAAGTGAACCTTAAAGCTCAGCTACTCTCTGTAAGAATATTTACCTTCTGTTTTTCCTTATTCTTTACAGATCTGAAAGGATTAAATACTGCTATTATATTTTTATATTAATGACACTATTATACTTTTTTAAAATAATTTGTGAAAATCTCAACATTTTTAACACTGATATTATACAAATTGGTATTTGTCATTCAAGAGAAAGAACAACTGTTCCTCCCCCACTGGGAATTTCAAAAAAGATTTCTGTTAGGAACTTTAAAACTAAGTATCCTTATTCCCCACTAATTTTTAAAGTGGCACCTTTAAGGAAGTGCCCTGGGAGTTGCATTTTTTCTTGCTCAACTGAAAAAAACCATTTACAGTAATGACCCTGCCTCAGGATTAGCTACAGTATTGTAATCAGTCTAGTACAGGAAGCAACACGCTGTACTCGGAGCCTACCTGGCTCCCCCAAGATAAGGGCTCAGCGAAGGGCATGCAGAAAAGCTGTGTATAACAAAAGCAAGCCCGCCGGCTCCCAGCAGAGATACTCCACGCCTCAAGCTGCAGCGCTTGCAGAGGTAAACACGCAAGGGCAGTGCAGCAGACAAGATGCACCACATCCCTGTCAGGATACGTCCCATTCAGCTAGGGTGGCATTGAACGTACTAAGCCAGCTGGAAACCCTCTTCCGAACAGACGATACTCGTCTGCTTGCCACAGCTACCTGCTGCTCACTGTGCAGAGGCTCGTGCTGGTCCCACATGTTTTGTGCCCAGCTCTTACTGTACAAAGTGTCTTCTGCTTGCTTTGTGTCCTGGCTAACAGGTAGGGGGAAAACCAGCACATTTTATGAGCAGAACTCGTATTTTGTTACAAGCAAAACCAATCCTGTCCTACAATTCTACTGTCTTCACACCAAGCTTAGTACAGCACCAGTCCAGACAAGTCACTGTTAGTAACAGATAAAGTAGGAAACCTCCACAGTTGAAATGCTACAAAACACAGTGTCATATAGTTGAAGTGACAATTGCCCATCTTTCCTGCCCCTTCTTTTTACCCCTTTCAAAGCAGTCTCACACTCAAAGGCATCTTTACCGCTTGTCTAGTTCGGGCTCTTCATTCTCACAGAGGGGTGGACACTCAGATCCAACCTAGCGAGGCAGCATTCCCTTAACAAAGGCACTAGACATTTGGGGTTTTTTTTCCTTTTTAAAGTAGCGTCATAAAGTTAACTTCTTAAGAATAAAGATCAAGGAGGCAAAGGAGAAAAAGAGAAATCAATCTTAGGCTTACCTTTCTGAAAGAACAAGAAAAAATACACTGTACAGTGCCTGGATTGCCTTCACAGAGCACAGCCATAAGACATGGTCAGGACTCTGCTGCACTTCAGTGCTACTAGCAAACACTTACATGTCAAAGGAAGAAAAGCCAAGACTTAAGTTTCTTAAATCAGTTTGAGAGACAAACAGTGCACAGAAAGGACACATGCAGAAAAATTAGTGATACATGCCACAAAGATTGCTCTCTCTAATCTCTAATACCTGGAACAATACCCATAGGAACATCTCTCGGCACATAAACCCCGAAGACGGGTCTGTAATAGCTCTGCTAGGCATGATTTAATTTAGCATTACAACAAGCCTGCAATAAAGGGCTTGAATGGGACAGGGCATCACTACTCTGATCACACACACTGTGCAAGACAAGAGTTAAGGCTTTCTAGCTGGCTGGACTTGGCTCTTATGCAGCCTTGGCAGCGGCAAGAGTCACACGCCACACTTGAACACACTTGCACTGAGTTTACACAGCAAGCCAGAGAAGAAGTGGCTCCAAACCCAACACGGAGCTAGTGGCAGCACTGGAGAGAATACAAAAAAGAGGGAAATAAAACCGTAGTGCTGCCTCACAAAAGGGTTTTTATCTGGTTCTCCAGGACAAAGCCAGGAAATAACTCTCTCATGCTAGGACTGGTTGGTCAGGCTCTCAAGTGTAACATGTAGATCTACTGAGAGAACAACCAGAGCTGCCCTATGTTCCTGCCTCAGCAGCACACATGCTGGGCTTGCTTCTCTAGAAGCTCCACAGACACAAATGACCAAGGCTGCCATGCATAACTGGCAGAGCACGTCACACAGAAAGAGCAGGACCGGCTCACGATACCGCTGACTGATGCACATATGGGCAGAGGAAAAAGAAAAGCTCTTCTTCCCTGAGTGCAATATGCACTGACATCACCTACGCTGTAACTCAGCACCTTCACCAAGGCCAGACCCTGCTCTTGGCTGTGCCTGACCTCTCCCTGCACCACCATGGAGCAACATGCCCACTGACAAAAATCTCATCAGTGTGCTGCATGTGCAAGTTTTGGCCCTGGCCCCAAAATAGCAACGGTGGTGATGGCCTGTAAGTGTTGTGGGAGATCTTATGGTTTCAGAGAATGTTTTCTTCACTACATAAAGAGGGAAGTAAAGGGAGACAGTTCATGCTTTTAAACTGCCTGGAACCCACTGACTCAATTTATAAAGCTGTAGATCTAGAGAGAAACCTATACTCTACATAAACCAAACATTTTATGCTTAGTTCCCTTTCCTAATACTCATCAAGTCCTCTCCGCCACCTGCAAGCCATTTCTCTGAGATCTGGGCCCAGCTACTAGGTTCTTTAAAAGGCTAAACTCCATCCAACTGCCATAATCACTCCAATAATATTTCAAGCTGCAACCCTTTGCCTACTTAGGCTAAGTGACTACTTAGAGAGATGCAAATAATGCTAGACATGCTTCAAAAGGCTAATAGCCTCTCAGTGCACACAGAGCACTTGTTTGTCAGGCTGTGATCTATGTATCCCTACTTCATTTAAATCCTCTCAAAAGGAACCATACACTTGTCACACATCAAGCATATATGAACAGAGTTAAGTAGCTGAGTATGCGAGTCAGGTTTTTTTAAAGTAGCAGCTGAGTACTGACTTTTACAGCTGTGTGATCATTTTACAAATACAAAAGCTTCCCAGATCTGTTTTAACACAAGCTCTGGCAATACCTTAGAGTAATGGAAATGGAAAGAAGAGCCCCCATGTTGTTTTGATAGCCGTGCAGAGAACTGCTGCATTTCTTTTACTGCAAAGCAGGTAAGATACCAATGAATACATCAGCTGCATCTACCAATTCCACAAAACAGCCTGGCACAAAGACAGCTGGCTCCCGCAAAAGCTCTCTGAAGGAGATGATGGAATGTGTGTGAAGGCCACTAGTCTGCAACAGCCACCATGCAATTAAGATAAATAAAACATCATATTTACCAGGTGCAACATTCCTAGAGAAAGAGCACATGGGAGTGTCCAGTGACGGCTGCTCAAGCCCAGCAGGGCCACAATCAAGTTTGAGCATCAAAGCACAAAATGCTCAAGGCTAAAAAAGGAGAAGCAGCAGCCTGTTGTTTGCTCTCACTCAAATTCTTCCCACCCTCTCCCACCCCTCAAAAACACGCAAAACTCAGCACATCTAGCTGCCTGGAATCTGGTGCTGCCAGTGCTGTCGGCAAGAGGACACAGATAAGAGATATCCAACTCTCAGCACTGTCAAGAGCAAAACACCTGACAGAAGCTAGTCATGCTATCTCCAGGCAAAAAGGGAGGACTTGAATCATAAGCAATGAATGCTATTATTACAGGCAAGAGGGAAACGCCATGGCAAACAGGAAGCAATCAGAAGATTCTTCCAAGGTCTCCTATTTATTCTCAGCAGAAAGTGACCTCCCAGCTGCTCTAAAAAGCCTGAGCCAGACACACAGCAGCGAACAGATCCAAACCTAGTACCATGAACCACAGGACACACCACACCGACCTCGAGACTCTGTTTCTCAGAGCATTCACTTAGAATTCACAGCACAAAACACTGCCCCCAGCCTCCAGGGCATCAGCTCGGGGATCCCTTGTTGCGATGCCTTTCTCTACCAACACCCTGGAAATGAATCTGTTCTCTCAAACAAGAGGTAGGGG
Source organism: Egretta garzetta (assembly GCF_000687185.1). Lineage (NCBI taxonomy): Eukaryota > Metazoa > Chordata > Aves > Pelecaniformes > Ardeidae > Egretta > Egretta garzetta. The sequence continues at coordinate 1,161,529 of NW_009259602.1, read as the reverse complement.
TAAAGGACTCCAAAACATTACACTGTATAAAACACCATTCCGCTCCATTTCATTCCACTGCTTTGAAATCTGGAACCACAAAAACCTGACAACTGATTCTTTTAAGAGGCAGGACTGACCTCAGCACGAAGTCTCTAAAGGAACCCCCTTCCCCTTTGGTGCATAGCTGGGCTACGGCTGCCCAGGCAGTTGGTCCACAGAAGTTGTGGGTGTGGAGGTAATGTGCTATGTGGCCACATGCGCAGGGGAGGAAATGGAAACAAACTCCCGGAGAATATTCTTGGCCATTTCAATATTGTTATGTGCAATGACCAGTGCTTTCTGAATGTCCTGATATGAGTAGCCTTGGCTCATTAGGTTCTCGATCTCACTGGAGAGTTGCAGTGACGCACTGGTCCCACTGCTGGCTCCGCCTGCTTGGCAGCTCCCTGCTTTCCGCTCAGAATTTATTCTCCGTGGTAGTGGCTTTGGCGGCCTTTCTGGAACTTGAGAGCCATCCGAAAAACCTGGAAGGAGAAACAAATGCATCACTTCAAAAAAGGACATGTGGTTCTTGCTTGGAACAAAGCGGGAATGACATTAGACTGATAAATGGCACTTCAGAAACATGCCACTGCAAGCTACGCCACTTTCTCCAACCAGCTTATCCTCTCGCACAACAGTACAGACTAGCTGAGCTTCCACTCTTATGTGCAAAAACGGCTGTGGAGACTTTTTTAATTAGGAGGTCCATTCAGGGTCATTAATTAACGATTATTTTAAAATTATGTACTATTTTAAGTATATATTACATTAAATATACATTACATATTACATATTGTATACTATAAAATATATATTATTTATTATTAAGGTAAGACCACATAAATAGAAAAAAAATTACAAAGGATGTGTGAGTACATGTGAGCAGAGCTCAGGTATCAGCCTTAGAATAAGCAGCAGAGATCTGCTGGGAGAAAATGACACAGAGAATATGCAACTTTACATTTACATTTTACAACATCCCATTTCCTTCCAGAATCAGACAGCAACCCCCAGACTGTGCAGATGCTGATCTCTCCTCACAGAACTGTTGCCCACATTCCAGCATGCTGAGGGACTGTATGCACAAAACCAGAGCTATCCGTTACAACTCATCCACCACAATTGCTCCACAACTGAATTATGCTCTCTGCTCCTCTTCCTCTGCCAGCCCATCAGCAGGCCAGGGCCATCTACGAGAGCTCCTGCCGAAGCTCACCCTACCTAATGGCTGGGCGGCTGGGCAC
>NW_009259602.1:1124242-1160156 GCF_000687185.1 Egretta garzetta | reverse complement strand
CTATGGCAGATCAGCAAGCCCAGCCTGTTCTGCCTTTCCTCTTAGTCATTCAGATGTGTTACTTGCCAGTAGCCACATCATGCACTGTTTCCAGGGAGAAAAAAGAATAGCCAATAAACCAAACAAGACACCCAACACTCCAACACATCGCTTAATGTGTTAATCTGACATCTGATAATTTTTGAGTTCTAACCTCCTGTATCATTGCAGAAAGCATTTTTTCCTACTTCGAAAATTACAAAAAAACTTTTCTGCATATTTGACATCACCTTAAATTTATTCGTCTTCTGAAGAAACTCCTCCAGGCACTCAAGATAGAGTTTTCTAGCAGTAGAACTGGTGTGCAACAGACAAATCCGTAAGAATAAGAATGTCCAAACAATCCCTTTTTAAGAGTGGGCATTGCAGCACTGGTCAGAAACGAAGCCATCATTGTGGAGCCTTTCTGAAAAACTTGTACCAAAAGCACTAAGACAGAGAAGGCTCTTCAGGAAACAAATTCACTGAAGCTTTCTCACCAACCACAATGCAGTTCAACTCCCTACTCTTCAAAGTACTAGCTCCTAACACATAAAAAGCTTTTTGTACACTTGAGAAAAAGGACTACCCACTTCTCTCCCCCAAATTGACTTTTGAAATAGCTTTTTCAGCTTGAACAGGATCACATTTCAGAGACCATGGGTCAATTTGAAAGGGCAACTATTAGCACAGCTTTTTTGGGCAAATGATTAAGAAATTAAACTGTAGGGCACAATGCCTGAGAACATGAATCTGCCAAAATGTATCCCATACTAGTCAGGCTTGCTTAACACCAGGCTTCAGCAGTAGCCAATACCCAGTGTTTCAGAAAACTGCATATGCTTCTCAGAGCAGTAACAATCAGCATTTTCGCGGCATTTTTCATTAGCAGATCTCCTAACACTACAGAGCAGGACAACAGCACTGTTATTTCAGGGCTGTAGAAACAAAGGAGGGTCAATGATTAAGCTCTGTACTTCATCTGGGAGCAGGATGTTAGCTCTCTCTGCCCCTTCTTATCCCTGTCAGCCACATTCTACAGACACAGTGAGAGACTTAAAAAGGGAGACAGGGAGGCGTGGCAAAAGTTAATAAACTTCTTTGCACTAATGAACGTTTGTCTGCGCTGAAGAAGAGCAAGCTCATGGAGGGGGAAGTGGTGAAGCAGATGAACAGAAGACTCACTGGAGCAAGTAGTCCTGGATGCAGGAGGCTCTGCCTCCCATCTGCCTCCAGAAAGAACAAGAAACTCGCTCCTCTTACTTGGCAAATCACTGGAGTGTTCAGACATGCTGAAAGCCCCCAACAGGAAGAGTTTCAGAACTTCCTTTAGAGCTGCTGGGCAGTTGTAGGGAATAAGTCAAGCATTATTCAGAAAGGCTCTTGGAGACACGAGGCTTTGGTTTTTCCCTCAGAGAACGTGCCTTGCAGTCAGGACAAGATGTCCTCTACTCCCCAGGGACAAAAAGCTGACCTTGCTGAGCCACTAGGTCCTTGCTCAAAGGAACTGACAGCATCAAACAGTACACTTGTGCCATCTGCTGGCAACAACTGCAGCCGAGACTGAGCCAGACAAGCTGTGCAAGGCCAGCCATGTCATCTTTGACTTGGAACAGTGATAAGCAGTAATGTTCTGAAGTTCTGTTTCATGCCCTGGTACAAAAGGTATGCCCTGTCAGAAACAGTGGCTTAAGGAATATCCTTTAAGCTGAGGAAAGGTTTTCCTAACTGTGATTTAAATGTGATTTGCTAGCTCAGTGATTAAATGACCAAGGCAGTGCATTCCAAGTTGTAAACCAAACCGAACACCTAAGAACCAGTGTAATTCTGCTTGTAAACCTGATTTTAAGCTTACATATAAAACCTTGAGTCACTGACAGACGTTTCAAACTTGCATAGCAAGCCATCAGTACCTACTACAACATGAAGAGTACGGGTGTTCTCTAACCTGTTACAGGGTCATTTTCCAAAGACATTCGGCTGAAGGCAGGTGTGGCATTGGAGATATCAGACAGTGTGCGACGAGCAATAGCAACTGGTAGCGGTGGTTTGGGGATATCATAACCATCTTCTTCATTTTCTGACTCTTCAGGGCCATTGCTGGCAGTGGCTGCTGCCAGATCCCCTTCATCTACAACAAGAGGCACATTCTGAGTTCTGGGACTGAACAGAGCCTCTGTCTCAAGGCAGACTCTGTTCCCCTGTAGTCCACAAACATTGACAGGACACAGAACTAAGGTTTTGCTGCCAAAACCCCACATTCAATGGAAGCTCTTTCCAGAAGGTAGCATTAGATTAAAAATACTTATGATAGATGTGGGCTGACAACTGCTGCCCAGAAAAAAAAAAATCTTCAAAACAGCAATTTTTTTAACAACTGTTGAGTATTTTTACAGTGCATTCCAACTAGGCTTCTCAACAACGTCACCATATGCAGTCTGCAGTACACAGACCCAGATGTTTCCACATGCATCCTAGCTATTTCAACAGTGAAAGCAAGTAATATTTAATGTAGCCTAAAATGCTTTTCCAACTGTGACTGGGACCGATTCATTGTACCTCGGTTTCTCGGTTGTTTTTTTAGCACACCCACTCACCAGAAGCATTGACAGTCTCGAAAGCAGAGGGTGCTGCTTGGGAGTGAATGTTGTACATTGCTTCATACATACAGCCATCCGTCTGCTGGTCGCAGTCTAAAACTCTGAGGGAGAGAACACACATTTCCCTTCAGACAAGTGGCAGTGGTCAACCACCACTACCTAGTCTCTGTGAGTGAGATCCTGCACAGATCCCTGCTTCAAACTGAAATCACCACTGTTCGGTGATAGTATTTGTTCCAGAAAATGCTCTAGTAAGGTGTCTATTGCAATACAGCATATCAGCTTAGAAGAATTTAATTGATACCACCAGGAGTACACAACCTTTTAATAGAATTTTGAATTTCAGTTGCTGCTGCTCTCAGAAGATTACCGGCAGAAAGAGGTGGGAGTGGTTATCTGACTCCTTTAATACTGTATAAGGATTCAGCAGAAGAGCAGTAGTCGCATTTCATTTACAGTTAGCTATGTTAGTCTAAATCTGGTGAATATCACTGGGGGAATTCAGCAAACTGAGCAAGCAAAATCTCCATCCTAGTAAACAAATATGCTTTCCCAGAGCTGTGAGGAAGAAACACAGTACATACAGACAGAATCTCACCGTAAACTCTGAGTCATTTCCAAAGGCATTTTGATCTCTGTTTTTTGTACAGCAGGACCTGGAGGCACCACAGGCAGAGAGGATGGTGACATGTATTCAGTGTCTTCATCGCTTTCAGACTGTTCCCCAGGAGGCAGTTTTGGTACAGGCAGTGGTCTGGAGACAGAAGAAACAAGATATAAACATCATAAAAACGTTTACTCCAAATCTAATTAATATCAAAGTGGCCTTTAAAATCTACAGTGGACGTAACAAGCAGTCATCTTAAAGTGATTCTGTCTGAAGAAATAACCTGGCTTTCAGGATTCTCAGCAGCCCATCTGCAAGGTCATACTGGCACAAGCCCATTATGGCAAAAGTAAGCTGACAATATCATACACATTACACATCACCTACTTCACATAAAGACCAACTCAGAAGTGAAATCATAAGAGATAACGGCAACTGTAGCCTGTTTCCTATTGCCACAGCCAGGATAACTACCACCACTATCCACAGATCTTTGGGATGCTGATTTCATCTACTTTCTCTAGATTGTGTATTTTGAATCTGCCAGAGATTGAAACTAAGGCTGACAGAGTTGTGTCAAATTCTGTCCCTGGCACCAGCATGGAGAAAGCCCTACAATTACCATTCTTTAAGTTATAGAAGAGCACTTTTGCTAGAAAACAACAGACCTGGCAGCTAAGGAGTAGATGGCATTGGCAGATGAGGAGGGTTTAATTTTGGGGTGTTCACACTCTGGGGTTGTTGTTGGACCACTGTTCAAGCTCTGAAAGAAAAAAATTTCAAACCAGGAATCAGAAACACCACATATACCAGTGTAGCTGCAAAGCTGACAGCCAGTCATTCAACACATCCCCTGGGGGAAAGTAGTATCTTCATTATTCCAAAGCATTTACTTAGAAATCCAGTAGGTCTGTGACAGTTTTCCTTCAGTGAGGGCACAAGCAGGGTTCTTCTCCTGTAGCCAACTGCCTGTTTACACAAAAACTACATATCTTTTGAGACCCCAATGGCTTTGGCAAATTCAGCTGAAATAGGCCAAAAGGCCAAAATGTTAATGGGGTACAAGAGAAGAAGGATGCAGACAAGCACACACATTTGGAGACAGAATGACAACCATGCAAGTGTCATTTTCTTAGCCAGTCTGGCTAAAAATGTACTTTCAGTTTTAGAAAGCTGGAGGTTTTAAACGGCAAAATTAGGTGAATGTAATCAAAGAAAGCAAAACTGCCTGGGGTTTCTTTTAGAAAACAATATGTTGGTCTACTAAGTTACACATCATGACATCGATAATAGTAACAGATCCAAATTTAACTCAAATTTTACTGTGTTAAACTAATCATAGCTACTGTGTGCAGGTTTTACTGGACTGAAAACAGAGAAGAATAAATTACACTTTTACAGCATACCAGCTCCCAATACAAAACATTCTTAGTTTTACAAAATTGAAGGGTGAACAGTGATCATGAAATTGTGGCTCATGATTGCTCAAACTGCTCAAACTGCAAATTCAGCCCTGCTCCCAAGAGGCATGAAAGCACCTCCCTAAGAAGTCCTCCCGTTATTCTCCCTCGCCTGGCATTCCCCAGTTGCTTTCCATCTCTCCCTTGGCTCAAGATTGCCCTATTCAGATGTAAACTATAAGAAGAGGGCATCTTGGAAGACTTAATTCCTCACAAATTACCTTCATCTCCAATAGGCCTACTCACCACTGGGTTGTCCAGGCTGTGTGTGCTCCCAAGCCGATGGCTGTCAGCCCTGGAGTCCATCTGAGAGGGCAAGGAAAAGGGAAGAGAGTGTCTGTTTGACAGTTCTCTCCCAGCCCAAGGGTCACCAGGGCTGAGAGCTACAGATGGGGCTTTTGGAATCGGCCTGGATGGCCACAGGTCCGCCTGACGGTTGGAGGGCACGGGGGGTGGTTTGTCTCTCGAAGGACAGTCTCCTGGCGTGCAGGGCAAGGGACGTCTCTGAGGTCGACCTTCAGTCCCAATGGAATGCGGCCTGTCTGGAGGCGGTGGCGGCGGGAGATCTCTGAGTGTGGGTGGGATTGGCAAAGGTTTATCCTTGTGAAGAGTACCAGGTGCAGCCTGGAAGGCAGAAGAATGTAAAATATTGCTTAACAAAGGCAGTCTAGCCACAAAATACAAAAAGGAGGGAGGTGGGTGGCAGAAGGGTGAGGTTTTGTTTTTGCTTCTGTTCATTTGTTATCTACTTTTATAAGAAAATTACCTCAAAGGATGTGGAGATAACACTCCAGAGCCTCACAAGTTAACCCTCCAGAGACACTTTCTCCTACAGGCTTGAAGAAGGTAACACAGTAACTATGTGCAGCTACAGCTAGGCACTAAACACCCCAGATTATTTTTCTTGAAGAAAAAAAAAAAGCTTACAGCAGCATTAGGTTGGATTCCAAAAAAGGGATACCCATTATTTAAAAAAAGATTCAATTGTGGGTTATTTATCAGTCAGCAATGAATATTCATAGAATTGGGTATTTTCTTGTGCCCGAACTTTCAGGCATAATTTCATTACTTCAGCCAAACCAGCTGAAAAACTGCTGTCATATCTCAACAGCCAATGACCAAATGCCACCAAAATCACATGCCTTCTGCTAGTCAATCAGAAAACAAGTTAGTGTCTCCCCATCACACACATTTCACTCCTTCCTTAGTTTTCTATCTGAAAAAACGCCCAATGGAAAAAGTTGTGAAGAAAAGGAGTCTGGACAGGAATGTGACATCTTCCCACATCTAGCCTGCTAGCTAGAACAAAACACAAGCCCATAAACATGGCTCCAAAAGGCATAGGCAGCAGTGGCTGAGGCTGAAAACCAGTGAAGATATTGGTAATAACAATAACTTGGTAGTTCAACAGGAGGACACCAGTCACCCTAAGTGAGAAAGTACTTCAGCTTAGGACCAGCTTCTTTCTAGCAATTGCATGGATGAACGTGAAGAAAAGACAGGCCCTTTAAACAGCAAAAAGGGACTCTCCTACCATGCATTCCAGAAGAAAGCATTTGCTTTCAAGACAGACTAGGCTCTTGATGGGAATGTAAGGAAAGTGGCCTAACAGGACTACAGAAAAGGAAGAAGAAAAAGTCTTGTGTGAAAGTACTTAGGGATGTCAAAGAGAACATGTAGAGTTCACCAGAACGCTCTTCTTCTTGCCTGCCCCACTAAAATCATAGCTGAAAGGGCCAACAGTGTGTTTGACCTTTGAAGTGGTCCCAGGACTGGAAGCTCCAGGTGGATTGGACACTCGCTGCTGCAAAAGATCCAGTCGTGGTGGCACAGGTGGAAGGGTGGCTTGTGGAGCTACTGAGAACGGAGAAGGAGGACGCTCGACCTGAAAAAGAAAAGAATGGGAAAATCAACAAATGACAAAATCCAGCAGAACTCCTTTTCTCTAGAGAGGCTTTCAAGCTCTGTGACTTGTTCTGGCTTAAATATCGCTAATGGTTACAAATTACTATATTATTAACAATCATACACCAGTAAATGCAGGCAATTTCACAGCTTTTGACTTGCAGCAAGCCTTGACGATCACCAATGGGGCACACAAGATCACTTAGCTGTGGCACACAACAAAAAATGCATACTTAGCAATGGCACGAGCTGTTTGGCTGGTGTAACGAACCTAACTCACTAGGCCTGGAGCAGAAGTAAGCTTCTTTTCTTTTCAACACAAGAGGGCGCGATCTGCTGCAAATCCTACTTACCACTGCAAGCACCACTGTGCAAACTACCTTGACTGCAGTGTCATGGCTGTTGCAGCAATCACTAGTGTGCACCAAACCCTCCATTTTTGTCCCCGGAAAGCTGTTTTTCCACCTAACAAATTGGAACAGTGCCCGTTCTTCTCTTTTTCATAAATGTTGCTTTACAAGCAAGGCTAGTGCTTTCTAACTTTGAAAAGCTATACACAGAGCTTGGACTCACTAATGCCAACGAATACAGAGTAGTAGCCTACTGCAAACCATGACAGGATGTCACACAGCAGAAATTGCTTTGATTCCCCAAGCTATACAAAAACTACCTCCAGGAATATGGTTTACTGTTTAGTACACCATTGCACAGGGTGGCAGCTAAAGAGAAATATGACCATAGGTAAACCAGCATAGAGGATTCTTTCTGACCAGGAAAGGCAGCTTATTTTGGTGAATTCAATGATTAAAAGTTAGCCAAATTCAAACCCAATTCCCTATGCAGTAAAACAACGCTATGTGCAGATGTGCAAGAGCACCAATGCACTTTTTGGAAAAAACATGCAGAGATCCATGAATGCCTGTCTTGTACACATCTCCTGGAAGGAAGCAGCACTAATGGCAGAGAGTTATCACACCTTTATTATACAAATTTATCACACACCATATAAAAAGATGACAGTCAAATTGACTTCCTCAGCAAAATAGCCTGCCCTCTACCCAGTTAGTCATCAGGACCTTGGGAAGACTATATTGGCTATATTCATCACCAGGGAAAATGGCTGAATTTTTGCTGATATAGGTGAACTACGGCTAATAAATCAAAAGCAGCATTGCTAAGCATGCAGAGAAGTGTTATAAACCTAGATCTTGCATTCCAATAGGTCAGGCCAGCCTTTTCACCCTTCTAAGGATTCTTTCAAGACAACGCACAGAAGATCAAAGATTTCCAAGTGTGACCACCATTGCTTAACAGAACTGACAGTGTGAACTGAACTGACAAAACTGAACCTAAACCCCAATTTTCCATACTGAGTAAAACCTTTCCTTTTCTAAGTTCTGACAAACCTCACATGCATGAATCACTAAGACCACAGAAAACTGATGGAGAACATGCAGTCTTTGTAAATACTGCCACATCTACTAGCACACACTCTGGTGGCCTTACTTTGGTACCAGCGAGTTCTTTCATCATGAAGAGGGAATCATCAGCTCTGTCATCATCATCATCGTCATAGTTCGGTGAGGGAGTTCCTTCTGCCCCTTGCCGTGATAATCCTCCTCCTCCTCTGGGGTCGAATGGGTCTACTACAATTGGCTCTGTGCCTTTGATTTCACAGCGGCAAAAAGGACAACCCTGGCCTTCTGATTCCTTCAGGGAAGAGAAGAGATCTGTTACAACAGCCAATGTGATATAGAAATTAAACACATAGTTAATATACAAAGAGGTTTAAACCTGCTTTTTGGCAGGTACCTTTAAATTGAGAGGAAGACAGAAAGACAAACTGTGCTACAAATATGGAGTATTTTCTCTCTGAAATAGAAAACCAGCCTTTTAGCAAGTCCTCACACACTTCTTGCCTATTCCTAGATTAAGAGATTAGGCATCTAACCAGCTTCTCCCTGCGCTGGTGGAGCTGGCACTGATGCAACGATATTACTGAACTATGAGCTTATGTCCTCAGTTATGTTATCTTATCCCCATAGCTGGAGGAAACTGAACAGTTCTGAGAAGAGAATATACCACTTATGTAAAAGAGCAACTAGCTTCACTCAGAGAGATTAGCAAGAGGCAACGTCTCACCTGCCACGCAGTGAGACAGGACGTGCACATCAGATGGCCACATGGTTCAATCTTCACATCCTTGTCATTTTCGGCACATATTTTACACAGCTGAAACGTGGAGCCCATCTCACAATACAATTCATATTGTTCCTGGGGGAAAGACAGACAGACAGACATGGTTGATACTGTAAAATAACATGCATGATTAGTCATAGCTACAAGAAACCCAGCACAAGATTTGCAGGAATAAATAAATTCCAAACACAAGAACACAGTGCAAAGGAGAACAGAAGTCTGCAAAGATTTCACTACAACTTTATGTACTAGCTACATCTGTTAAGCTCTGAAAAAAGTGGACTTCAAGTCATCCCAGGTTCTCATTTAGGTGTCCCAAGAACAGCCTAGGAAAGCAGGGCTCAAGACATGCTGGATGGCACAAAAGAATATTTGGCAGAACATTAAAAAAAAAAGAAAATTTTAAAATCTGTCAGCCCTGAATAAAGCTTTACCTAACCTTTGCAATCTCCTCTGACTATTCTTACCATTCAGAGATTTCTGCAATTCCTGTAAAATACATCAGCCTTAAAAACAAGCCTTGGGGATACCAAGTATGACAGAATTGTATAAACAGCTAAGGAGGCTAGAAATTGGGAAGAAAGCAAGCAAATTTGATGGGATAAAATACTTTGCTCACCTGTGTAACTTTAATGTGGTCTTGAGGTGTGGGCTCACACAAGCCAGTCAAGTCAGGATTCTGATTCCGGCCATCGGGAAATAAATAACTGTAAGCAGTTGGGGAAGAAAAAGATATCTCTCTATATATGTGCATATACACGCGCACATACACACACACACGTGTGTGTGTGAACACACATATAAGGTTTCTTTTGGGGAAGGTGGAGGAAAGAATGAGGGTGAGAAGTGAGGGATGGGAATTCGAGGTATTCTAAATTCAAAAGAAGTTTTGGAAGAATTTTACTATCGGACAAAAATCAAGCATGTCATGCTTAAAAATAAAAAGAAGCTTGTCTTCCTTCCTGGCAGCAATTTTTATTTTAAACAGGATGTTATGGTCCCAGACTACTCTTCTTAATTCATCCTATAGTGAAACTGTAATATCCAGAGTAAGAAAGCTAACACCATAATATCAGTTGCAGTGGCTCAAATTAAGGACTCGAAAAGAATCTATGACAAGAGAAACACTGACGCACACTTATCGTCTGCTATTGCAAAGGACAGTACAGCTGTCCAGTGCAAAAGATAGCTGTCTGAGTATTCTTGAGTGCCAAAACAGTTACGCACATGAATTATTCCACTGACATCAATAGGACTGTCCACATGACTGAACTGTTTTGCTGAATCAAGGTCTAAATAAAAAGGAAGAGCTGAGAGATGTCCAAAAGGGGCTTAGTGATGTCAATAGAGATTGCTTGACCTCTGCAACATGCTGCCTCTGCCGTGAAGTAGATACTGTGTGATGAACCCAGAGGGTATGTTTTACTGTTCAACTGACTTTAAGACCTCACCACAGGTGATTTATAAGACAAACTCACAGCAAAAAAGGGCAAAATGGCAAAAAACTTAACTTTCATAAAGTTACTTACAAGCCTTCCCTGAAGCCATCAATCAGTGCTTGAAAAAGAGGTTTGTTGTGGGGGATTGTCTGAAGAATGTTCCCATCTGCAGTGACATAGCCAATGGCCCACTGACCGAGTCGTGTACAACTCAATCGGAAAATATAACTAAAAAAACACAAAGGAAAAGAAACTTCAGTTTGGACTGGAACAGACAGGAAAGATTAAATGTCAAATAGGCAGCCTTTGTCTGGCTATCTCAAGACAGCAAATAAAAACTAGTAGGAATCACTTGATGTTTATATGAGCTTTCCTCAATTTACCCCCAGGCAGATCAAAGGAGAACCTTGCAATCCGATATGAAGTATGAAAAGCATCTAAGTGCTGGTCTCCAGGTGAAATTAAACCCAGAATCCAGGGCAAGAAAAGTTAGCATCCTTAAAATAACTTGTTTCAAATTAACTTAAAAAAACCCCCAACAAACAACAAAACCAACAGACTACACAAGGTTTCCATTTTCAAAACCAGCACAGAACTAACAGTATAGTAACAACCTCCAGAAATGAAAACTTGGACCTTCCTGCATAAAGAGAAATCTGTTAGCTGTGTTGCATTGGACCCAGGCAGGGTAGCCCAAAACGGCTCAGGTCCACAGGCCCCGCAGAAACATGTGTTGCCCCCCACATCATCTGAACTCTGCCCAGCCTGCAGCATTACCTTGCAGCCTACTCTGCTTACCATGCTGCCTTCTGCCAGTGCAAACACTGTTCAGCTTCCTTGTCTGTCTGAAGTTGGCTTCAAATGTACACACTGCTTCTGGGGGCTGCAATCCACTCAGCTCTCCTGGTTTTATGCATATATACCAGAAAATTATAGGACCTATAGATACATTCCTTTATTCATGGTCCTAACCAGCCCACCATTCAGGCTAACTCTGGCGGTGTCTGCCACTGCGTTCTGCTCATGCCTGAGGGAGCTGTTGTGACAATTGTGGGGGTGGGCAGGAGGTAAGTTACCACATGGAGGATTATCTCCAAATACAGGGCAAGCTAGGGTTTTTCACAGTTTAAATTTCTGAGGAAGGAGGACTGAGACAAAATAAACCCAATCTCCTCAGTCAGCACAGTAATCAGCGATGTTAGCAAGAACAATCAAAAAAGCCACTGTTGCCAAGTACTAACCTGCCAGGTTTGTGAATGAATTTCTGAAGCCGGGCTTTCACCTCATCATATGTTAGGAATGCCATATAACCAGGATGAGTCACCGCTAGGCTATTCCAGTTCCTGAGCAAAGAGGACCATGGCTATAGAAAAAACAAAGCATTGTATTAATCATGCACTTCTAAAAGGTATCAACACATAGAATATTCCTTAATCAGAGGGATCAGTTCTTCAGTTAAAGAAGCAGGTTTCTTATCCCACCGTAAATCCAATAGAGGAACTAAAACCTATACTCTCATGCAGCAGCCTTAGAATTTGAGTTTCTCTCTTGTCGGTGATAAAAAATTCACCTAAGACAGACCTTAATCAAATCTCCTTTAATAAGTATCAAGGCAGAAGTCACTGAAGTCACAAAAAGATAGCTCAAGAATAGCTACCAATTTGTGCTGCTTCTGCAGAGAAAATGACTCATTCCTGAGACAGGGATTAAGACAGGATTTTAATAAGATTATGCACAGAACCAGAAACCATGACTAGTCTGATCTCTAACACCAACTTCCTGTACGGCCTCAGGAAAGTGACCTTCCCTTTCTGTCTCAGTTTCACTGTGTGTAAGATGCTTGTGACTATTCCTTAACCACCTAACCTCACTTGGGTGTGGCAAGGATTGCTGGCTAGTCTTAAGATTTGAATAAATAAACCAGCACATACATGTTAAAAATTCCTTAAAATGATGCACAAAAAGTCATAAAAACAGTTTGAAAGCTCTCAATCCTCAGAAGGGCTTGGGTGTCTAAATCTCATCAAATTTTTCTGAATTTCTCAACTTGTCTAAAAGAAGGTATTAGCTCTCCCTAAGAACTTTGCATCCCTTGGAAATTGCAGCGACTCCTAACTTGCTCTTTATGTACTATAGTTGGAAAAAGTGCTGAATGAGATCAGCTACATTGCAACACTGAACATGGGAATTTTTCATCTAGACGTATCTTAATTACAACCCACCCTATCACATGGGAAAAGGCAAGTCAGAGCCAAAGAAGTAAGTGTTTGTTCTTGTAAATACCCAGTTGCACCATCAGAAGCTATGTTTTTGAGTTTAGCACTATAAAAGACTGTGCGTTAGAATTTTACCTACTATTAATATCACTTCAGTAATACAGATATTTCTCATGCACAGAACACAGACATGTCTACAACATCCTGGCTGTGTCAGTTCAAAAGCTATGAAGGCCAAATTTCCATGCTTGTGCTCCAACCTGAACACCCCCCCATGGAAAATAAATCTGACAAGAAAAGAAAAGACAAAGAAAGAGACTGATAAACTAAGCTTCACATTTCCTGGCTTACAGAAGTTGTGTCAAAATTTCAGTCTAAAAGTGACCTTTGAAAGGGAAAAAATGATTCATGGGAGGATACTGAATATGCCTTACAGTTGCAGTCTATATGTAGACAATTTTTTCTTCTACAACCAGAAGTATCATACACTTTTACTGCAATATAGGGTTGTAAGTATTACTGGAGCTGTTTATGGGACAAAGGGCATGATGACCAAATGCCTTACAGCATAAATAATGTCATTTTAACCTGAAGCACTAAAACACATTTCAAGTAATTCATATTCCTCAATTCCTACCTGAAAAAGTCGTGTGAAGATATCAAATTCAAATACTGAAATGTAGTCATTGCACGTCAAGTCAATCGTTGACTTCAGGGCCATGGCTTCCAGCCCTGAACTGATCGGATGCACTTCATGCAAGGCCTGACGGAAGCTCTTCCAAGGAACGATAGTCCTGGGGAAAACCAAGCCATCTGTAAGTGTGATATGTCTGAAGACCACCACCATGTACACACCTTATACGTTTTTTTTTTTGTGAGTATGTACGTCATGATAATGGAAGAGAGGAAAATCAAAATTAGCCACAAGACATTTATTCATGTCATGCAAACACAGGATTTCTTGGTACTGCAGGAAATTAGCAGCTAAATGAACTTTAGGGAATTTTCACTGCATATGCAAAATTTTAGATTCTGAAGTCCAGCTCTGCTTTCTCCTTTCCCATTTTCTGCAGTCCTATCATGTCAATGCTTGTATGTACCCTGGGTTGTATAAAACACCATAACTTGATAAGAATATTGTAATGTTGCAGCTAGTAGAGAAGGAGTTAACAGTAAGTCTTTTAGTAGAAGTCTAGATGGTTTAAAAAAAAAGCTGCAAACATTTCTCTAAAGAGGGACTAACTGTTGCAGTAAGATAATCAGAAGCCAAAACAGAGGCTCCTGTTTAAAGGAATATTTTCCGTCTTCTAAAATGTCAAGTGCAATAGAAGCACAGAAAGAATATGCCTAGCTTCAGACAACTGTGTTATTCATGAGTAAATAAATCGTTGCTTTTTGTTCTGCCAGCTACTAATTAAAATTTTAATGTTGAAGTACCTTAGTTATCTTAGTTAGAAAGCAGTACCCAATTCCATGAACTTTAATCCTCAAATGTTGCTGCGGACACCTCTACAGTTCATTTAGTCAGTGTTTTATTAGGTACAAAAAATAAAACTGATACTTCAACAGTTTACACACAAATATACATTGCACTTCACTTTCTCCTTCATGCTATCTTAGCAAAGCCATTATGCAAACTCACAAAAGTTCAGAGAAGTCAGAAGAAAAGTGACTATGTGATTGGAAAGTCTAATTGGAGGGAAGATGAAAAGAATTTAAAATAATCATCTTAGCTAAAGGACAACTAATATTGGGGGCACGGTAACCTTTAGAAGAAGAAAGTAGATTATTTTGCATAGTTCGTGGAGCTTACTTAAAAGTTAAGGAATTAAATTAAGGAGAGGAAAATTTAAGCTGAATAATCAAGGGAAACTCTGTGACAATACAAAAGTCCTCTAGGGAAAGTGGGGAATGACCTATCACTTGACACATTTAAAACAAGACAGGACAAAGAACTGTGAAATGTAATTAGGAACAATCCTGTATCTCACCCCAGAGAGTGGACCAAATGACTAGTAGGTCTCTCCCACCATTCATTTTAACCTGACAAAGACCTTTCTGAACCACTAAACAGAATTTTTAAAAATACACAGTGCTGTGTGCAATTTATTCCCACTTCTCTATTTTTAAACACGGTTAGAAACTTACTTTTCACCAAAAGCCTTTCTCCAAAATTCTGCAGCATCTGCCTTGGTGATCCGGAATGTGTCTCCCTGGAAAAGGCCACTTGGGAAAATACCTTTGAGTTCTGCCAACATATGGCTGAATATCAGGGATAACTTTGTCAGGTTACGCCTACAAAGGACAACAAAAAAACCCATTTCTTTTAGAAAAGACAGATACAGTTTAGCACTCTAAACAAAACAGAAATAGTACCTATTGCAATTCAAGAAGTATCCCAGCCTAGAAAACTCCCTCTTGTTTGGGACTCCCTTTCAAGTGTTTACCCAGCATTCAGAACACATCCATCACACAGTACTTATCAGCAAGTTCTGACATTGTCAAGACATTTTCCACAATGACTAACTTTGCAGAACCTCTTTGAGGTGGGCAGGTTATTGCTAAGGCAAACTCCCCCAAGGAAATACATTCACAGAAAATGTCCAAACCCAACGTTCACATGTTACCTATTAAGTAACAGCATAATGGCAGCCAAAACCTCATCAGACTCCTTTGCTCTTGGGTCAGAAAATTCCTTGTGAGAACACATAAAACTCCTACTGCCTTGGATCATGCAAGCTGAATGTCTTTCCAAGTCTCCAGAGAGCCCCAACACAGTATATTTGCTCAGAGAACATCTAACCAATAATAACAGGCCTAGCTCCAAAGAGAAGGTCAAAACACCTGCAGGTTTTTTCTAAAATGGTAATAACTTACATAAAAAAGCTTGATGGTTAGGGCACTCAACTATATTGCGTCGAGTAATTATCCAACTTAAATTACAAATTGGTACCCCAAGTCCCTTCTCTGCCTGATGATCAGGAGTGCTCTAGTTCATCAGGATATGCTCTTTCCTAAACTGGAGAGGGAAAGTTTGAGGAGAAAACATGCAAAAGATTTCCAGAATAGAAGATGGGAGGACTACTGCCTAGCAGAGAAGAAAACAGCAGCATTGGGAGCATTTTGGGTTACACGCTTCACATGAAACTAGCATTGGATCGGCATCAAAATCGAGCAGTACAAACTGCAGCACAGGACTGCTTCTTCCCTGCTTGTAGTCTCAGCAACTACGTTAAGGAGGTGAGCTCTATGCTGGAACTGTGCTTTGCAGAAATAGAGCTAGCTTGGGTACTTCAAAGCATTGGTATGTGTAGCAGTACAGGAATACCAAAATAACAGTCTTCCTACTTAGCAGTCAAACAATAGCACTCTTACACACCAGAGAGGTTGTCTTCTACTTGTAGATGGAAAAAAAAATCTATTCACTAGTGACACCTCTTTCTCTCATTCCTTTATCCAAACAAAGGATGACTCTCTTCTCCTCCACTCCATTACATTCTTCAGGTGCTAGGAAAATGGAGTTCCTGAAGAGACACAGAGATATTTCTAGGCCAGAGGCTTTTTTTCACCCCCACATCACACATTTGAAGGTAAGAGAAGGAACTAATACCATGTGGGAAAGGACAACTTCTAAGTTATGTCCAACAGACTGGAGCTGGTCAGAAGACTGCATCAACCACCAAGGCACTGCACAAACTCAAGTTATGACACTGAGCAACAAGTTATTTTGCAGACTGCAAAATACTGAACCATTTAGAGAGGGACTAGAAGCATCCCCAGTCACATAGTATTTTCTTAATGCCTTGTCTTCAAAGCTCTCTAAGTGTGCTACTATTGTAGTGTGCCATCCCCCTGAAGATAGTTGTGTTTGGCACAAACTAAGCTCCCCCCAGGTTTCAGCCTTTCACCAATTTCTAGTATTCTGGTTGAATTGGTTAACTGAACTAATCTTTGACATTTTTCAGATACCACTTGCTCCAGACACGCTATTCTCAGTTGAAGTACTTATCCTGTTAATCTGCCTGATTGCAGAACTGACCTCCAGCTAAAGGAGACAGGTAACTGCCTCCAGCATTTCTGCAAAGATTTCCCTGGACATTTGGGCTTAGGTCTTCTAACTCCATATCAGACTTCCATTGACTCTAAACTCAATGGGAAGTGACCTACTTTGCTTGACATGTATTCTACCATATACTCAGCTCCACGTGAGCCCTTTCTCTGCATTATGATACACTCTGGATAGACTAGAAGGTATACAGGACTCAAAACTAAATCTTCTTTGACAGTACTTCTCTCACCCTTATTTATCCAACTACATTTTAATTTGTGTCTCAGCAATGAAAGTTGCTCAAATTGTTTATAGAAGATGCCAGCTCCACAGCAAGGGATTCTGGGGTTTGTCATTTCATACATGCCCAATAACAAGAGGTGCTCAAGATTAATGTAAGTAAAACCACTCAGATGCTCTTCTGTAGCCTGCTCCATACGGCAGCTTTCTGCTGGATGTGTAACACATTCAAACTGTGTGTAGTTTAAAGCAGCTGTACTATTTGGCTGTTTGATTCTATGAACACCGACTGAAAAGCTTTGTTGTTCACCACTCTCTGTCAGTTAACTGGCCTCCACAGAGGGGGGCTGTCAGAAACTCCCCTTGCATTACTGGCATATCACAATTTCCAGTCGTCTTGCTTTTGCAGTTTTGTTGTACCCTTTGGAGTGCTACTGTAATTCCTCAGCTTCTGCTTTTAGGAAGGTTTATTCAGCATGTCTTAAAAGAAACTATATAGGATCCTGTGCGTAGGAAAAACTAAGCTGTATCAGAACAGCAAAGTAATAGCTTCCTATGTGATCACAATCACATTTATGAAGATCAGTGGCTGAGGACCTAGATGTATGGATACACAAAGAAGCTGCAACAGCACAAAACAAGGCTGTTACCTTATCAGTAGTATCTGTTTGTGCAACTCCCCACGCTGGTGTAATCTTAAGTAATTCAAACTTGTGTATTCCGCTTTCCAGTAGTGGATAAGCAACTTCGCGTTTACCAGGGGAAGGCTCAGAGTCTGAGGCACAGCCTCTGGCTAACGCTCCGGAGATGATTTAACTGTAAACTCATACCGCAGCTCCCTTCATCCCTCCAGAGGGTAGATTCCTACCATGTCCCTGCAATGCTTCTGGCTGACAAACACTAGAAAAATTGCAAGTTAGAGGTTCTAGGCAGAGAGCTTGTTCCCCAAGCAGTCTTCTGAAAGCCCTC
This sequence comes from Egretta garzetta, assembly GCF_000687185.1. NCBI lineage: Eukaryota > Metazoa > Chordata > Aves > Pelecaniformes > Ardeidae > Egretta > Egretta garzetta. The sequence goes on along the minus strand of NW_009259602.1, from coordinate 1,142,455 downwards.
ACTTCCATAAAATGACAGAAAAGATGACAGTTTATGGTTGTGCAAGAGGAAAAAAAGCAAACACCATGCTATTATGAATTATTTAATCTATTTACAACTTAAGCAAAAAAGAAATGGCATTTGTTTTTACTAAGTTTTAAAAAGGGAGGCTTGAGCAAAACCTGCTAACTGTTTTTGTACACTAACATGGAAGTAAGTGGTAAGAGTTAAATCCTGAATCATTTCCTTGAAGGGTTAATGTGCAATGTTTGTGTGCAGGTAAAGTGGCATCTCGCAGCAATGCATTAATGCCACAAAGTTAGCAATCCTAAAGCTGTTCAGGTACATGGCACAAGCTAGCACTGACTTGCTAGCACTCTTAACACTTGGAAAATCATGTTCTATTTGTGAAAAAATTCTAAGCAAGCTTGAAACTAACACATGCAATATTTGGTAGATGGAAGGAAAGTAATTTCAGGTATATGTTCTCCCATTGCTGCCCAGTACAGTGTGAAAATATGGGTATGACTAGGCAAGCACATTAATGCATTTCTGACCCTCGAAGGAGGAGCTAAGTGAACAAGTGCACGGTTTAAACAAAGCAACAGTTAACACTTCAAGAGGACAAGGTATATTCGCATGTCCAGTTGCTTATCACTTCTGCTTAAGAGACTTCTTCCTTAGCCGAGTTTCAGAAGTGCTTGCAGACAGCCAAGCACATCATTTCAGTGAGAGAAATGAGAACTTCCGCAGGCTTAAGGATGGGTAAACAAATGATTTTACACACACACAAACACATATTGAGGGACTCTGTTTCCAAAAAAAGCTTCTAATACCTAAATATTTTCAATTCTTAAGGTTATCATTCTTCACAAATATTCAGCTGTATCTTAGGGAAATAACAGGAAAAACACAGGAAGTGAACATAAAATATTCCGCAATTTGCATCTGTGTTAGTAACTAGGTTTTACATACAGCAACTAGTTACCAATCCTGTGCTAAAAGGACAAACATTTTCTTTCAAGTGCGCACTCCTTTATTTTAACAAGCCAAGTTACACACTGTAAATTAATACAGACCAAATGCTTGCAATTACAGCGAACATTTTTATTGGCAGGTCAAAGTTTCATGATTATGATTGTATTTTATTTTTAGTAACATCAGCAACTGTCCTCACCTCCATTGCTTCAACTAAACAGAAACAAAAGTTCTCTCAAAAAAGGGTAATATTTTCAAGAACACTTAAGTGACTTAGACCAGAGATTCCCAAACATTTTTGGCCACAGACCTCCAGCAATCTTCCATGTTTCTTATAGGCTATGATGGCCCTCTTTCCAAGTTCTAGCTAAACGCAGGAATGAACGCAAATACTGTTACCAAGGATTGCACCAGAGGTATGGCACTCGCAGTTTGGGAATCACTGGCGTAGGCACGTAAACCCCATTGACAGTCAGTGGAATTTAAACACCTGTCATATAAGCACTTTTGAAAACGTTACCCAGGAACCGCAGGCCACATCAGTTGGCTCTCCTCACTGTTTGCAACTGAGCTGAAGGCAACACCTGTACCAGCTTCAAACAAAAAACTACGGCATGTTTCTGTTCAGTGGTTAGGTCCAGAGACAGCAACTGCTACAGCTGAGGTAGGATTTCATCTTCCTGCGAGTGCTTTCACACATACATGCAGAGTCTTCAGCTTATTAGTGTAAGATAGCTAATCAACCACATACGTGAAAAGTGAAAGCCGAATATCTTTCCACTTTATACAGCAACCAAATATTTTACTAAGAAACACCTGCAGTTCTAGCGTGGAGGCATTATTCCTTCTATACACACAGTGTAACTGAGAGCCATTTCTTGGCCAACCCAGAAACACCACCAGAGCCTGTTCAGCTGCAATCACACCAGCCTGTAAAACTGCGCTACCTTTACACTGAAGGGGTTCTAGAGACACAGGTCTCAAGCAACCGTTTTGGGGAACAAAAAGCAGCATGAAGCAAGACTGTTTCTTCAGCTACCCAGTGCTTACTAATCAGCCAGTTCCCTAAGGCCTGGCCAGGCTTGCCAGCGGCTCTGCAGGCTGACCAGGCATGTTCCTTCATCCTCCCTCCTCCGTGCCCCCTCCGCTGTGGTTGTGCTACTTCCTTCCTGCTTCATGACTGTTTCTGCTCCACGCATCTTAGCGGAAGTCAAAAGGTCGAGCAGGCACTTCCATTTGCACTGCAGTTCTTCACTGCAGCCCCTCCATGGGCCCAGGCCCCAGCAGGGTTTTCTGGTGCTGTTGCCTCCCCTCAGACCTAGGGCAGATTTTTTTTTTTTTCTCCCCAGTTTCCTGTTTGCTGGACAAAAGCATTTTTTTACCATATAGGCTCAGTCGTGCAAAACCGTTAACAGCAGAGGACAGTTTTAATCAGAGCATTGCCTCTTCCTCTATGCTGACACGATTAGTTGAATTAATTCAAGTTATAAAATCATACAGTGCCTAATGCGCTTCATGACTAAAATGCCTTTCTCACCTCAAGGCAATGTTAATATAGTACCACCATATCTGCCACTGCCAGCTACAACTTTTTCATTTTCTTCCAGTATTTCTCAACTACTTCACAGCTAACCAGTGTAATTTTATTCCTCACACACAGCAAGGAGACTACTCCACTAGATGATTTAGTCACAATATTGTGCTCACATGCCATAATTTGACATGAACATAATGTCACGTCTGTAAAGCTCGTTCTGTTGAAAGCATGCTACGAACACCGCTGTACAGAGGAACACAAGACAGCCCCCTACAAAATGCTTCACTTCTCTGAACTTACTGTGTGTATTTCTTACGCCTGACCAAACTCTCAAAGGGATTTTTGTATTTGCACTCCCACTGACTTCAGTTACACTTGTGCACACTGGGTTTTCACAAATTACACTCAGCCTCTCTAAGGATAGGCTGCATCGAACAGATTCTTCACAGGAAGCTGAGACAAACACAGCCACACCTCCACCTTGGCCCCAAAACAAGATTAAGCTGAACATGACTCAACTGACTTCGTCACAACATGCTTTTGAGAAAATGCTTTATTTCATAAAATCAGCACCACCAAACTGGCTAAAATTACGTCATTGATGAAGATTCAAGAAGATAAAACAAATTCCTATCAGAGGACCTAATTTACTGTAAAACCATCCTATTCAAAACTCAAGAGAAGGCTCTCTACATGTCAACTTGGCAGTTTAAAGGGGCATGACCAAAAAACACAGCTCACAACAAGAAATGCAATCTCAGTTCACTGGCTGAATGACAACAGCATTTTTTAAAAAGTATACCTATTTATTCTAATGGAAAATTAAGGTTAAAAGCATTACAGAGGATGTGGGAGCGTTTGACACCTTAGCACTAAACTTACTGAAAGTCAGAGGCTCCTAGAAGAGATGATGCATTTCTAATCGCGTCTGTCCTCACAGAACTGCAGAATTAACATGTTCGCCCAGGACAACTCAGATGCACCACTTCCCCTCTTCAGAAATTGTATGTTTATTTGGTGAAAGAATTACAAATCGGTGGCTTGGAAATGAGATGATTGCTCAGTTAAACTGAGTGAAAACACACTTTAATCGCTGTACTATTATTCACTGCTTCTGCTGAAAACTTGTTTTTTTAACATGACTTTTTTTTTTTAAACAACTCACACTCCAAAATGGCGTATCACAGTCTTATGTCTCCAGTCGCCCTTCATGTAGGTTTATGACATGCAGAGCTGCAAGCACATCATAATTATTTCACTAGTTGAGCAATTAACACTTGCTTTTCTGTAAATCACATCTCAACAACCCTATTGATGGATAAGGCTTCCTTCAGGGCTTTGACATTCTTCTGAATATGAGATCATATTAAATTTTCTGAGGGGGAAAAAAAAAAAAAAAGGTTTTTACCTCATTTTACAGGTTAGGCAGCTGAAGGACAGGAAGAGAAAGTGCTAGAAGCTAGAATTACAGCTAGGGAATTTCTAATTCCTTATTACATGCTCATTATTGCAGAATACTATCCACTTCCTAAGTACCACTGCAAGAAATTATAACCAAAGAAATACAAGTTTCCTACCCTCTCACTTCTGGGGTTACTTTGGAATTACACACCACCAGATGATGTTTAGGTGACAGGGTTAGCATCTGCTGCAGGTAAATGCAAGATCCAGTACTTAAGGAAAAAAAAACAACCACCATAAACCCAAACCCATAGTTTTTGGGTCCTGCAAAGAGCCAAACATTATTTCTTCCTGCAACTACTTCACATCTTACAATTTGGTATTTTAAAGATTTAAGAGCTTAAAAAAAAAAAAATCAGCTCTTATAACAAGTCTCCAACAAGTGAAATGCACCTTTCAGAAACCACAAAGGTGTGAGGTTATCATGTAACATATGCTTTTCAGATGTTGCAAACTATGCACCAGACATGAGCATTTAAACCCAATTTCAGCAAATAGCTGGCTCGCCTGGTTCCAGAAAGAACTGTATCTTATATCCTACTACTACACCAGCGAGAAGTTTTCTGCATGCTCTTCATGTTAACATAAAACTCCAGCCTATGCATACAAGCAGTAAGTGGAAACTCGAGGTGATCCCAAGATGTCTTTTGTAACTCAGACAGCTTCAGAGTCCTCTACACACAGTAATCAGTTTTAAAAATAGAAACAGCGGAACTACTTTCAACAAAACTTGCAACACAGGAAGTGAATGAAATTCCATTTAACTATTGCTGGCTCAACAGAAGTCACCTTACAAAGTTATGCTGGGCCACTACTCTAACATTTATAGTACTTCTACAGGACAACTACCATAGCAAACTAACAGCAAACCAGACATTTTAGAATCTGCAAATTAATTGCTTGTACTATAGAATTTTACATCATCAGCTAATGCTACATTGATTTTATAGACTAGCTCATCCCAGCACCCTTTGGGAAAAAGGAAATAAACACTAACATGTTTATCACCCCTTGTTAATACTTGTTAATACTTGAACTACAGGCTTCACTGTTTGATTCTTTGTAGAGCTATAAAATCAGCTGGTTAATTCTGCAACTTCAAGACTTCACAGCAAATGGGAACGAGAACACATAAAACACAGGACTAGATGTTTCTGTCCATTCTTGGTCTAATCCCAGCTCCATTAAATACTCTCAACAGCAGGCTTGAATAACCTGAATGCAGGGTAGCACTATCTCAGCTACGGCTGTCAGCTCCCGTACAGAGCACACATCTCACTGCATCTGGAAGCTGAACTGCCATGTTCGTAAGACATCGCACCGGAGCTGGCTCCCATGAAGCCAAATCAGAAGTGACTGCAACCGCTACATTAGACTCTTACCCTGTTTAGTATCTGCAACAAAGCTGTGTACAACAGTTGAGACTGCTGTGAAGCTTCCCCTCTACTCCCTCCCTCCCACTTTTTAACCAATTAATTATGTATGTGGTCAAAAATGCAATAGTTAACTAGTAGAAAGGCATTCTCTGCAGGCAGTATTTCTTTCTACATTTTATTTTTTTAAAAACAGTACCAATTGTAGCTTTAAAGAAGCAACAAATTCTATAGGCTAATTCCTTTATCAGTTCTTTAGATATTACAGGACAGAAATATTACACAAAACATACATGTTTCCTTACAGTCTTCTGAAGCCTGTCACTTTTCAGCTAACACACACACACACACATATATATATTTAAATACCTCGAGTTCTGCGAGTAGAGCATGCCAATCAGTTTGAAGTGTCACACAAAATACACTGCAGGCCACAAATAACCAGCAGCGTTACGCAAATGGATGTGACTGATCTGAAGCAGAAAGGACAACAGAGTCCAGTGTGCTGACCAAAAGCACCAACCTACTGACCTTTGAAGGATCTGGAGTTATTCTAGGCACAAATGCTAGGGTTATATTTTTAACAAGCTAGATTTCTTTCAATGTGAAGAGGGTAAAAATCCACTTATTTTCCTGCATTTAATTATTATAGAAAGCACTTTAAAGAGAATAATTCATTTGATACCATTCATGGACTTTAAAGAGCTCAACGCACACTGAGAGGATTGACAAGATAAAGGATAACCTCTCACCTAGGTAACAGATTAATTCTTTTACCAAAGCACACAGCAAAACTTGTAGTTGCTCAGAACAAGCACTACTCATTATATATTTGGGCTCTTTGCACTGGAGTAAAAATTTATATTTCAGGGGCTACTTCCTACAGTTAAAGGGGGAAAAAAGCACAAAAGCCCCGTTTGCAAATCAAGGAAGACTCCATATTTCACACTTGGTCTTCAGCTGCCTCAAAACTGTCTTGGGTATCATGATGCCACTGGGGGATTCCTTGGCAGAAGGATCGGTAAGTGCTATCACTTCATTCCCAACTCGCATCCTGCCAAAATACTAAACCCAAGATATTTTGCAATATACATACTCCAGTACAACATAATACTCTGGCATGTTTGCTTTTCAAGCTTCAGGCTCTAGGATTGCAGCTAATGGCAGTACTTGCCCAGCTGTAGCTGTCCTGCTAAGTAATTTGGAAACAGGTCTCCATTTTTCCCCTCACACCATACTCACTTACCATGACCAACTTATCCTCTACAGTGATTTTACAATCCTTTCCACAGGTGGGTAGCAGTCAGCAAGTCACACTTCCTAAGCCAGCTGTGGGTGGCACATAACTGAGTGCCACCTGATCCACCTTCCAGAGATGGAAACAGAGCATAACCAGCAAGTTCACTAACACCACAGACGGTGTTGCTTCAAACCGTTGGGAAGCAGCTGGTCTAATTTTGTTCAGTACCTTCTAGCAAGCTGAGGGGTTTTTTTTCAACACTATCTTATACTTCCGAAAGGCTTTCACGCACTAAAATACAATCTGTTTTCTGGCTGAAAGGGCCATGACTGCAGACTTCTTCAAATCAACAGAAATCCAAAATGTGGCATCTTGGCCCTTAATACACAAGCCAAGCACCCAAGAAACACGACACGGTTGCCAAGTAGCAGTAACGCATTTCCGCCAGCATCAAGAAATCTATCCACATTTCAAATGATAATTACTACAAACTAAAGAACACGCTCACACCTCTATCCACAACATCAAGTCCACAGAGTTAGTATTCCATAAAACTCTACAATTTTAAAGGCTCTGAGAGCAAAGAATAATAAAAAAAAAAAAGTACTTCCTTTATAATGTGATAATCTGAAAGCTTACATCTGCCCATAAATTGATTTTCAAGACAGTGGTCCAATTTTTGACAGAAAAAACCCCCTAAAATAAGTGCAAACTTATGCCAATTACGGTAAATGTTACTTAAGTTCCACAACTATCACCTAAATTAGCAATTTAAAGCCAAATTAAAAAGAAATAATCCACATTCCTCTCCCCAACAACATTTAAATGATAATGAATTTCTTCTTGGGTAATAAGCAGTTAGTTAGTGTTCATATGCTGGAGCCTGGCAAGGAAACCTTTCTTGTGGGCAGCGTTGGAGCCTGTTCTTTTCTTTAAGATGTTCTAATTTAAATGCAGATGTAGACTTCACACTAGTGGGTTTTGTTAGAAAAAAAAGAGTCTTAGCTGTATTAGAAGGAAGTGACAGAAGGAGGACTTGCACACACCATGCACCGTTTGAGTTCCACATTTTACACTATCTCTTTTCAACTGGACAGGAGCGTGCACAAACACTCTAAAATTTGAGATTAGAGCATTAACTCCGCCCTCCCCCCAGAGGGCTTTTCTGGTTCATGGCTTAGCACAATTGTTTTCTAACTTTTTCCTCTTTAAAATCCATTTTTTTCCCCCCAAGTCATTCTTCATGCATTTCCTTCCCCTTTAGAGATATGCACGGTCATTTCCAGTAGACATTAAATACTGGTAGCTTTTTCCTGTGTAAATTAGTAAGTCTCCACATTGGAGCTAAAGAAGAACATGAAATCCTGCTGAGACAGCATCCCATAAGGCTATTGTCAGAAAGACAACAGCTAAACGTGGACTAGTTTCCCAAACCTTTTTTGCAACTCCACGTTATATGGAGAGGGTTTATGATATTCCCTACCTAACCCCATTTTCTCCTCTACAGATATGTTACTTTTGTTAATTGGGGTTTTGTTAACAGTTTGTTTTCCAAAGTATGCAAGCTGAACTAGTAAAATAACTTGTGCTATTTCCTAAACATGCAGTCCACATCTTGAGTAATTACTTCTCATCAGCCTTTCACCTAACCCCTACCCTCCAGCTTACATAACTGCATTCTCGCATAGGAATATTTGCAGTGGTCTGATTTTATTTAGAAAATAAATTTTCTGAATTTTGCCTCATAATAGACTGCTTTAACATAAGCAGTAAATTTTATTCATTGGTAAAAAACTGACTTTTCAGCCTAATTCATACTCTCCTAAGTAACAGACAATTTCTATCCCTGTCTACTGATCAGCAAGCTATTTTTCTGTCCTGCCATGTGAAGTATAACCTATTTATACAACTGCAAAAAAGCTGCTGCAATGAGTAATTTATGTAGTGGGGAAAGCTGACTAACGACAGCTCCTCTGTGCAAGCAAGAGGTCTGGAGAAGTAAAAGCTTTCTGCAATAGAAACAAAAAATATTCCAACATAACCACTGAGTCTCTAAATTGAATTGTAATCAAGAGCTTAGGCAAGTTCAGCATGTTCAGAGTAGTCATGGCATTAGCATTAATGGCACTATCAATCAATGGAACCATCACATTGCAGGAAAATATGTATGTTTAACCAGGTTTTGTTACCACTAGTTAAAAAGTAAACTCAAGAAATTCACAATATTTACAGGGTCAGAGAAGTCACATATTTACCACTGTCGGCAGCACAGGGAGCTACTCAATGCTAAACAGGTATACCTTTCTCCTTGCACACAGACCTGCTAAGTACCCTCTACAGAATTTTTTTATTGCACTGCTTCAGCTGTATAGATGACAAACTTCACCTTTGAGTGTTGGTGGGGGTTTTTTTGTTGTTTCTTGTTGGTTTCCACCCCCCTACCCCCCACCCCTTTATAAATCTTGAAATGACAAGTCTTAAAATGCCTGCGGACCTATAAAGAATAGGAACCAACAGGTTTGGAAATGTCTATAGCCTCAAAAATACCTGCTAATTGCTGCAGCACAGCCAACCAATTATTGAACCACTTACCTTTAGCTTACTACAAGCATGTGACAAAATATCCAGAGCGATTAACTGTTGAAATACTATTTGATTCCAGTATCAAAGCCTGCAGGTGTTACCATTTTATTTTACCAGATCCCCAAATATATAATTTGTTTGAAGAGACCAACCTACCTATCAGCAAGGACAACCCAAACAAGCTCCTAAGCTGTCAAAATGCAGAGAAGCAATATAGTATCTCCACTAAAAAAAAAAACCAACCAAACCACAGTTACTCAGAATTTACCAAGTTGAATCCGAGGTACTTGCTAAAACCCAGTCTTTAAACAGTAACTAGAAGTTACTGCATGTACTTAGTCAGGAAGTGCATACAAAGCTTTAAAAGTACTCTCAACAGCATTAATTTTTAAGCAGATATGTAAGTGAGCTAAAGCAGAATTTAAATAGCATCTTTCAAGCTCTCCTAATGAAATAAGCGAGTTTTCTTCACAAAAATCACAGAGTTTAAGCAAGAGTAACAATTTCATGTGAATGACTATACATCAAAACCACAGCACTAAGAGTCCTAAGAAAAGAAAGGAAGCCATTGAGTCTTCGTTGCATTGGACATCACGCTAGCTGTGGCATTAGCCACAACAGAACACTTTCGGCACGCTGACAGTTGAGGTACAGCATAGGAGAGCTGCATTCAATTTTAACAGCTGTATGACTGCAACTAGTTTAAAACTGAAGGAACAAACACTCACCCACATCCGTAAGCACAGTGAGTGTCAGCACAAGCCTTTTCTAACCCCACTCTCAGCACCGCTGCTCCTCTGCTGTAGTTTGAAAGGTAGAGAATACATCAAGGCATGTGTTCTCTTCACAAACACACCTTTAAACGTTCAATATGCAGCTGCAATCTTATTTTGTACTACTGGATTTTAAACCGCCTGCCTTACAGCAAACACCAAATAGCATCCATATTATACTCCCACACAGTCTACTCTACGCACACACACACCACAGTGTACCAAACCACTCAACGCTAGATGACACACATCTTGCAGCTATTATGAATTCTCAAGGAGTACAAGCAGCTACGAGACGTGGTGCTCTCCGCAGCTGTGCTCCAATTCTGTCTTAGTCCACCTTGGAGAAACACAATGGACAACCTCTAAAAAGTTTGAGAGTAAACACAAAGAGCAATTTAGAAATAATAAAAATAGAAGGTCAATGCTCAAGTGATTAAGACAATTCTGATCTTACAATCTAAAAGAGACTCAGTCATTTCTTATTACTGGTCTGTTTGCTAGTAGCAAACACCTGCAGAGCTTTCATGCTAGTTATGCAAATGTCAAAATACTGCATTTGCTCTACATCAAGAGACATTTGGGGGAGGAAAATAAGAGCATACACAACAGGAAACAAAATGAATGCTAAATCTGGAAGACAGGAAGCAAGAATCTTCAAGGAGAATAGGGGGGAAAAAAAGTCAGAAAAAGTCAAGACACAACGATTATTCAGTACACTAGATTAGATTTTTAAAGGCATGTTTTCAAAACACTGCAGACTAACATTAGCTGCAAATTTGCATGCGATAAATAGCAAAACACATTTTTTTATATATACATACATATACACACGCACTGCCATGAGTACATTTCCAGTGCATACCAGATTCAGGTTATATTTATTTGCTTTACAGGCTGCTGACAACCTTCCAGAAAGCTTCCCCTACATTTTGAATATGTGAATTCATTAACTCTTACAAAAGAAAAAAATATTATTTTTCTTCAGCTCCTAACAGGGTGAGGTTATTTACCTTAAATTATGATATACCTTTGAAATCTAAAGGTGCATTTATAGCAAAAATTCATTTAACTAAATTTCAGATGAAACAAATATCACTTAAAGAGATCAAGTTCCAAAAGCTCACGTAACCACAAAGTCTGACACCGGACATGCAGTGTTTAACAGAATCCCTAGCTGAACCAAAAGTACCATTCTTTGTGCAGATCTCTCTTGAACCAGTATACGAATCACATGCACCAACTACTCTAAATTCTTTCTTTTCTATAACAAACCAGAGAATTGAGAAAGTTACCATGCTAATTACTAGTACCAGGAAAAGGGTGTCTGATATTTCCCTTTTATGACAAAACAGTAACTGCTGCTTCCTGGGCTGAATGAAAAGCAAAGGAGGATGTCATGAGACTAGCCTGGATGTGATTCTGCTTTTACGCTCATGTTTACAAGTCTCACCACACTCATTTCCCTGGTAAGCTCTTTATTCATAAATGGTACAATTAGCAATTCCCCAAAGACTCCCATCACCTCTCTGAGAAAGCGAGCCTCTGCTAGAATTCCGTTTCTGAAGTTCACAACTATCGACTTGGATTTCACTCCCCCGCTCTCCACCCCCCTGCTTTGTCAATTAGTTTTGACTACAAACTGACTAAGAGGATTAACTCTCTGGAATTATTACTCTTTGTTTCTCTCTGAAAAAACAAGGGCCTGGAGGTGAGATGTCAGACTTACGATTGGCATAGCTATCTATCATCAGGTGTTCCACACTTACGATGGACAGATCGCAATACACGCAGAGTTAACCAGAACAGATATCACAGATAAATTCTAAAGGGTTTCATATGCCCTTTTAGCCTACTTCAGGAGGCAATACTAAGTGTTCTAGAAAATAATATCAAGTCCATTACTTGGGAGCAACACACAAAACCATTTTCAAGATAAATGCTACTTAAAATATTTTAAGAGCAACACACTGCACTGCAAAAATCCCTGTCTTGAATGATAATCTGTGTTGTTAATATCTCAAAGGATGATACAAGAAAATGACCAGTTCTAGCAGAAGACCCAGAGATTAATTTCAATCAGTTTAATCAATTTATTCACAGTAAAAAGTGCCTTACATACTGTGGCTCACTTTGATCTGAGTGAAGGCTAAAAAAAAAAAAAAAATTATCAAGTTTTCCATTAAATATTACCTCATTCGCAAAACATACCAGGCTAATTAACTCTTTTCTCCTTATATTTGTTATATCCATTATCTTCCATACACTTTTTAAAAATTCCAGCTAGCAGCATCTCCCTTCTCACCTCACAATTGTGCCTACACTAACCACGTTTTCCGAAGGCCAAGGGGCAGGGAAGAGGAGCAAGTGGAGAATATTGCATCCAACTTTTGGGTTCACACATTACATTAAACCCAAATCCTGAAGGCCTCATACAGATAACTAAACTTTTAAAAGAAGTAAGCGTACCACCTGAAGATGCCATATTTACACTCCCCAAACCCTGTCTCAAACTCTTAGAGTAAGTCTTATCATCTCACAAAGAAATGACGCTAAACAACAACCCGGAAAGAAACTTCCAGTTCTTAATTCGTTCTTCAACACTGTGGTTGAAAAATAGAACAGCATTAACAATGCCTTCTGGAGCCACTATCACAGTCTTTTGTTGGAGTTCAAGATTACAGAACATGCTACACAGAGGCCAGTATCATACCAGAAACATGTGCCAGTACTTCTTCACACCCCATACCCCCCAAGTAATTCAAGCAAGTAGTTGCCAGGGCGTTAACCACATATTCTCCCCAGAGCAATTATGTTCAGCCACTGGGTGGTTTTCACTTTTTTTCCACTGTTGAGCCTTATTTTTTTTTTTTTTTTAATTCAGCACCTACTCCAAAACCCTGAAATTAGTTTAAAGTTACAAATGTACACTTTATATGTATCTGTCCATTAGACCTACTGCCAACAGTTAGACAAATGTACAAGATTAACCTTTTTCAGAGCTTTATTCTACTCTTAAATCACCTTCTCCTTTCCTTAACGCTGGATGAAGGAAAGTACCACCTTTTCGGGTACAGTACAGGGCTCACCAAATCCATGCTGTTTCGTTCAAGAGCGCCTTATATGCAGATACAATTGCAGTTTCTACCTCCACCTATCCTTTTTATTAAATGCTGTTCACCTTGATGATGTCCCTTGATCCCAGCTATGCCTTCTGAACAAGATGCAAGAAGAGTTCACAAGCGTGGCACCCTAATCTACCGTAAATATGAAATGTATGAATGTTATGGGGTTTTGGCAAGATATTTTATTCCTACAAAACAAGGTTACTTCCCCGCACCTCCAGACATACTGGGCAGGTTCTGTTTCCAGAAAAAGGAGAAAGTTCTGTAAAGCCTAAAGACCAATTACAACAAGTTTTAGTCTGGATGACTGTTTTGCTGTGTAACAAAATATTCTACTGTTTCCTAAAATTGCCAGAAACGTCATTCTGAACCTTATCATCCTCTTGCACAAGGCATTCTCTGTGTGAGGAATGCAAAGGACTGCAAAACCTTTTCACAGCAGACTTTATATTAACCTAGCATACCTGAACTACGCAATAACTAAGGCTATACAGGCTCTGAACACTTACTCTGCTCTCAGATTTCAATATATCCAAGTATACTGAAAACTCTACACTTAATACTCACATTTCTTCAAAGTCTGTTTTCATGTACGGACAATGTATCAACCAGCAGACATTTGTTCAAGTTCTTGTTCACTAAAGCAAATTTATAACATAAATATTTGAAAACATTTCTCCCAATTACCTAGGCTGAGAGTTCTCCTCATACATCCTTTTCCCTTCCTTGAAAAGGCTGATGGTCTGCTTGGTTTTCTTCATCAAGTTCTCCATGAACACGCGGAAATACTCGTTTTCTCCTAGGGTCTCCATTTTCCCCTCATAGCGCGATAGGATGGTTCGTAGATGCTGGTAGGTATCAGGTAGCAGATCTAGGATATAGGGTGGGCTGTTCTTCAACGCCAGTTTTGGGTTCTGACACAAACGTACCACCTACAGTTAATGAAGAAAGTACCACTTTGAAAACTTAAAAATAGTAAGTAGTCATCAGTTACTTAAACACATTCAGTGTTACAAACACAATACACTGAAACATTCACTCTCAACAAACTGCATTTGTTGCTCAAGTCCAGATAGTGAGCCCAGCCACTGTAAAATAATGGAGTTTACAGACTCAAGTGCATGTGGACTGTTGCAACTCCCAACATACATATGATTATATTTCATGAGGCCATGTTTCACCCCAAGTGCATTTATCAAAAACAAAATTCAAGAAAACTCAATATGGTGTTTGTAAATGGCAAGGATATAACTTACTACACACATGTCCAGTACTTCCTGCCATGTTTCAGACTCTGAACATGCCCACAGGCAGAACTTTACCTGTCTAATTGGCCTGAAACAGTGACTTTTCACACCAACCCATATATTTGGGATAAATATGCCCACAGAGGAAATACCCTGGCTATAGATATCACTGATGACAGCAAGTGTTTCCAGGCTGAAAGTGTTTTGAAGGTAACAGTGCTAGAAGAATCTCTTTTTCCTCATCCTTGAATACATACAAGGACTAAGAGGAACAATGGCTTTTATGGATAATGACGATCATGAAGAAAGAAGGAATGCTAAGGAATTTTTCTGTGCAAGAATGAGAAATAAGCTGCAGCATAATAGATATGGTAAGAAAAGTCTGAGTAAAAGTTTAGCTTGCAAGAACTTGTGTCCCCAGTTATGCATCGATTTTGCTTCTAACTTCTGTTAGATGAATCTCATAACAAAACTAGATTCTTCACAACCATTTCTGTAGGTTTGTTTTTTTTTTTTCTAATAACACATCCAGAGTGACACTAGTAATTGATTAAAAGGTTATGAGATGACCTCAACTTGTCTTCCACTTGGCATACAACTAAACATCTCATTTTTCTTCCTTCCAAGCCACAGTCTCTACTTATTTTTTAGCAGTGAGATGACATATCCTCAAAGTTAAGAGCAGGAATCTATCAACCCAAATTTTTGCTATCTACAGTGAATTTATTGGATCACCAATAAAATAATTTTAGGCACTTACTTTTGCATTATGTAGTTAGGGCACAAATAACAAGTAGAATATTCCTGACCAGAACTCACAAGCAATACAACTGTTATACCTGTACACAAACAAATCAGGATGCAAGCTGAACTTAATAAAGGTTTCTAACATACAGGAACATAGAACTAACGTGCCAAAAGCTCACAATAAGAAGTTTATGTGATAGAGGAGGATAAAGGAAGCCACTTCACCAGCTACCATAGCCAAAATTTTCCATTATCTAGACTGAGAGAACGATAGGGAGAGATAACGGCAAAGTGGCAACTTGAAAAATTACTGGTACACTTTCAGTTCTAAAAAGGGCTGAAACTCTAGACTTGCGAGGCCGGTATGAGATGAAGTTTACAAGCTAAGAACCAGCAGCTGGTATAGTCTTCCTACTGTCTTGCTGGCCAACAGCTTCTAGCTTCTGTGATTTACATCAAACTTGAGAGAGGAAGGCTGGTACAAAATGTAGATACAGTTTCCTGAAGTTCTTCACTACAATGAATGTTATCTGACTGCTTAATACCAAGTAATGAATGAGGTCTAAACTAATGACACTGCCAGGTTTAAGGGTATTTCAGGTATCAAACAATGTAGCACTGCAGAATGCAAAGCTTAAGGGAAGTGGATAGGAAAGGGTAAAACAACAATCAACACCCTTTTGCAGTACTTCATTTCCACAAAATCTTGTGAAACCTTCAAGAGGAATTGACTACTTCCCTACAATGCATACTTAAATACCTACTTCCCTTAAACGTTGATGGTAAACAAAGTAATTTATTCTGAAAACAGTGCTTTAGTATTTAACTTTGCCATGCAAGGTACATGCAAAAAGCAACCTTGTCAAGTTAAGAGACATCTCCAATCATATCTGACTTACAGTATTGCCTCTAATAAGAGCTGACTGAGAATGACTCAGTTTCAGTGACAAGAAAGGCACCCAATGTATCAAAACTCAAACAGAAAAATCTGACTGCCATTAAAAAAATTACATGCCTAAAAAAGCCTCTGCAGGAATAAATGGAAAAAAAATAGCAAAATTTTCCTTGAAGAGGCTGCCAATGATTAGGAGGTCTAGATAAGGAGATGGTTGGCCAGACAACTGTCTTATCCAATTGATTCTGATGCCTCAGCTGCTGCTTCCTTGGAGCCTGTGAACATTGTACAATGAACCATATCAACAAATTGAGTCAACACATTTGTCCCCTGAATAAAACTAGTTTCACTATGCAGCGTGAAGAAGTTCTAAATATTTTCCTCAGACACAGCTGAATTGTGCTACGGGCAATCAAAAATCTTTTCTTCAGAAATTGTTTATTCCACAGCAGGTTTAAAACCTTAATAAAAACACAGTCAGCTCTTACGAGGAAGATCCATTAAGCAAGCATACAAGTCAGAGTACGCCCTGCTTTCAGTCATCTGTAACAGAAAACAGTTTGGCTGTTATCCCTTGAAAATATCCAGCTATAGAAGCAGCAGACCCACTGTGTTTCAGTAATGTAACAAACTTGAATATCAAGTTGAAAAAGTTTCCCCACAGCAGAAGCAAGTTCTGCAAAGCAGCCATTCTCATAGCCTCTATAGAACATTTTCCCCAAGAAGTGACTTGCAAATATACCTCAAATAATTAACAGAAAGGCCAAAACTGCTATGATTTTATTATCAAATGAGTATCTTATTTACCAAGTAGACCAAAATTAGCTAAGACAAGCATTTAAACAAAGCTACATAACTAGGAACTGCTGCCTCTTGAACAAACTTGGTCGTTTTATAACACAGCAGCAGCAAACCCAGTTGCACTGAGCTTGTTTCTCTACACGTGCACTTGCAGCATCATGACAACATCAGAAGGAATGTTCCCAGCCCTGGGAACAGCCGCCCCTCAACAAGCCATCCTGCCTTCCACAGGGACCAGCAACATGGAAGGAAATTGAGCAAAAAGCAGCACATATTTTCGATTAGGTGTGATGGAAACAAACATAAGTGATCCATGTTTTTAAACTAGCATCCAAACTCATCCAAGTTTGCCTAGCTTATGCTTTGTTTTCTCAGGAATAAGCCTTTTACAGAGACATTTTTAGGTTTTCAGAAATGCCAATAAAGCATTTTAAGCTTAGCATAAAGATTCTAGGAGGTTGGCTGGTGAAAAACCCTAAAATTGACTTCACCAATACTCATTTTCCAAACTCAAGAGGAGAAAGTAATCAAAAACACAGTTTCCCCCCTCAGTTTTTGAGGAAGAATTTGTTATCTACTCATTCAAGGAAAAAAAAAAATCTCATATAAATTTTCTAGGCCTGGAACTGAGTCTTTCCCCCCAAGATTCTGCAGCTTGCCTTGATTGATCTCTGGATTTAAACTCCTTCTCTTCAGCACTGCTTCATTAGACTTGCACGAATAAAGGAACTGGGTAACTAGCATAGGGAAGCAGGGACACTATATACACAGCACTGTCACAGGCACAAAGTATAGATAACATGAAAAACACAGCAAGAACCATGAGCTTTATTAAATACTGCAGTCAGGTTATGTGGTTGGATTAGGTACATGTTAGTAGAAGTAAGGAAGAAGCATTCAGGAAAAATGAGATACCTAAGCAAACGCACTCATTTAACAGTACACAGTAGTTGTCAGGAAGGGCAGAGAATGCTGCTTAACAGAGGACACAAACCTATATAAATTGTGGCCCCTCAAGGCAGGCTCACCAGCTGCCACACTAGCAGGCTGTTTCCTCCAAAACACCCTGGAGCCCCCCGTCTCTCAGCTTCCTGCCTCCCTGTCCCCATCCTCTTGGTTCATTACTTTCCCCATTTTTCTCACCCCCAGCCCTACCCACGAAAAAGCTAGCGCCAGCCTGTTTGCTGCAGCCATTGATACGGCACCCCATTTCTATTTCTGGCAGAAAGTCCCCAGCACAGACACCACCTACCAGCTTTCTTCAGACAGGGGACAGTGTCCCAGCATTCCAGGCCTGACAAGCTCCCAGGTGCTGCTGTGCCAGGTTACAGTTTTTCCCTTCCAGCTCAGACCCCTTTAGTGCAGTTCTGAAAAGCCATACTCCCTTCCTTCAAGAGCTAAATACCCAACTTCTTTATTGAAATCACATCTCATTTCATCTTAAGTCAACAGCAAAAGGAAACCTACTCAAACT
>NW_009259602.1:1120769-1124010 GCF_000687185.1 Egretta garzetta | reverse complement strand
CTGAATTTGTATTTGGCCTTTCTTCTGCTTACAGTGAAGGTGACCTATAAGTGGCATTTCCCTATATCAGTTTTAGAAACTGAATGGCATCAGTATGCTGTTTAGAGAAGCTTTATCTTGTCTTCTTCCTCCATGGCTTTACTACATGTACTCTACCATTCTTCTGCTACAGCCCTTATACCTCATCCCGAGTGGTTTGTGACTACACCACCAATTCTTCAAATACCATCCACAGCAATGGTCTGCATTATCTGCTGCCCAGATCACATTTGCAAGAACTGATTTGTAATCTCACCCTTTTGTGTAAAAAAGACAAATTCTTTTCACCAGCCAATACATCATGTGTTTTCTTATACCAAGCACTGCTTCATTTGCTAAAGACAGTGATAAGATGAGCAAGCATGATAAAAACAAATTAACAGCAGTTCCTCCCACTTGAACCAACCTATACACTTTACTAGGTTCAAGACACTGCAAGGAAATGACTATGTTGCTTACTGTGCTATTTGTCACTGCAAGCTTGCAGGCTCACAAAACATCTGACAATACCTCCAGCTTCTAGAGACACATTTAACCTCTATTCCATAGATAAATACGGAAACGTCACCTAATTCAGCTGAAGGTGAACATCCTGCTGCACAGTGATGAAAAGGGCTATTTTACATCCACACTATACGTGACCACATGCAGCTGTAGGAGTAACAGTACTGACAAAAAGAGAGAACTTCAGGCAAAAGAAGCTGAAAGATACGAATACGTCAGGCAGCTTATGGAGAACATTACGGGGAAAATATTTGGACAAGAATCAACTTGCATAGGAAATTCATCAGTCACATCTGAAAACGGAGATGCACGAATGCTTTGACAACACCAGCTGATTACGCAGACTAACAAATTGGGTCGTGAATGTACTGTACGCACACAGATACACCACACATTTCTGAAAGGCAAACACATCATCTATTAAACATGCACACAACTATTTTTTTTTTATTTGCACCTGTAATTCCATTTACTTGGCCCAGAAAATGAACCCATTTTCAACTCCTTCCGTTCATTTAGCTCTTCTCACCACTAGTTTCATGAACACTGTGCTTGCCTGGCAATTTGCTACATTGCTAAAAAGATTTTTAAATCAGGTATATTCTCATAAGCATGCATAAGCACAAATAAAGTCTAACTAAAACCTGAAAGACTTTTCACAGCCCAATCTTTCCTCCTGTACCAATCAGACTGAACAACTAACTCTTTAAGACTTTAAAAATTAAGCCTACGCCCAAGAGCTTTCAGACGCTGCCTACGATCAAAACTGAAGTCAGTGCACATTTAAAAGAGGTTACTTTAACTTGTGACAAATACATTAGCCTTGGCTTTTCTGTTGGTGATGTGGTAGAGAGGGCATACAGCCAAAGACTGGCTATGGAGATACGAAGCTGTGAAAATACCCCCCCCAAAAACCCATCCCACTGCAATTCAAAATGCCAAGGTAATAAAAGGGTTTTTTTCAGGCCAACCTTCTCCTTTGAACAGACCAGGTTATGAGGTCAAACACAGGCTAACATTCGCATCTATATCACATGCACAAGAATGAAGATGTGCATTCTTACAAGTTGTATCTGCTAGTTAAACTTATGTCTAAGAGGATCATGTTTCCGTGTTCAAACTACCTTTCCCACGTTAGCACACTTGCCCTCAATGTTTGTAAGAGAGCCACTGGCACTTCTCAGAAGACTTTTTTCTTTATCCCAATCTCTCTATGCAAAAGGTGATCAAAGCTCATCACAAACATAGCAAGGCACCACTATAAACTATGTCTTTTGTTGAGCCAGCCAACACAAAGTGATTTCTTGGCATGAACATAATTTAATATGTCTTTAAAAAAGTCATCTACTCTGCCTGCTTTAGCATTTACTGCAGCAGATTCAGACACTGCATGCATAAACAATGCAGGGAAAAGAGAAAGAAAAGTTGAAATGCATAAGCCTGCAGGGCAACTGGATGAGGTATGCCCATCAGCCCTGCTCGCTCTGCTCTGCTCCCAGAGGGGAAGAAGACAGCAAGGTGACACTCCCCAAGGAATGCAGGCAACTTTGGTGATGCTCTTACTCTGCACTACTTTTAGGGCCCTGAATCCAGCATTGTAAACTGTACCACACATTTTAGACTCCCAACTTGTCAAGTCTAGCCTCGATTCTCAGAGCTGAACAGTAATAACATTGGAAGATCAATCAAAATCCCAGGAAAATGTTAGAATGTTTTTATTTTATGCCCACTTCTGAATGCCTTACTGGGTCATTCTATGAATCACACTATCATCCACTAACAACTCACCAGGATTTCTTAAAAGCAATGGATTTACCAACACACCTAGCCAGGCTAGTAAATCAATTGCCATACCCCATCACACCATCATGCCAAAGGGTCTGGTGTCCTGCCCCCGGCAATAGCCACTTCCTGGCGTTTTAAAAGGTGGAGGAGGGGACAGTCGTAATGACCCCAGAGCGCAGTGCCTTGCATGAAGGCACATAACTGGAAGACGGCCTTTCCAATTTCCACACCATAGGGTTTTGTTGTTTAACATTAGATTTCATATTCCTTATTTTTTTTTTAGCTACACGCATTTATTACAGAGGGGTTTATTCAGACTTTTATGGTTTTTACCATGCTCCCAGTGTTAAGGAAAAGGCTTTGGGCTAAGCTCAGTAACATGCCCCTGTTTGTTCAGAAAATAATAACCTGAACTGCCACAAAGCAGATGCTCAGCCTCACCATCCAGCACCCATACACCAGGGTCTATCACAGGCCGAGGCTCACCTCCAGACAAGCAAATCCTAGATTCCTCCCTTGTGCAGTCACACAGAGGGGGGATGTACTGCTGACACCACCGGAGTGCACCTGCAGCTCCCCACCAGGCCCTACTGGTACCCAGCCTCTCCCCGCACCAGCACCACCAGTGCCCACCCCAGCGTCTACAATACGACAGTACAAACCCCAGATCCTCCTGAGCAGGTCTGCATCCTACGCCCCAAATCTTCCCCTCTTTCTCCAACCTGCTCCCCCCCTCCCAGCTCATCCCTTGCAGAGCTGCTGTTCTCCCTCCACACCTTCCAACCTTGGCATCCCACTCCCACCCTGCCTCCGGCCTCTCCTCCAGCACCCACCTCTCCTCCAGCACCCACGTCCGCTCCCCCAAAAGCGCTGCACCCCATCCTGCACCCACACAGCTCCCGCCCCCCCCACC
>NW_009259602.1:1101836-1119488 GCF_000687185.1 Egretta garzetta | reverse complement strand
CCCGGGAGCTGGCCCTGCTGGCGGAGCAGAGCTCCCCTGCGCTGCTGGGCGGACGCTGAGCAGGAGCAAAGCCAGCCACAGAGCCAGCATCTCCTCCGCAGGGATGTAAACGGGAACAGCTAGTGGTGCTTTGGTGCAGTTGGAAGGCACCCGGCTGCTCTCGGTGTCTTCAAGGCGTCTCCCTCTGCGAAGGCAGGAAAAGCTCTTTAGAGCTGCTATCCCCATTACCTGCAGCCCGGCTCCAACACATCCCTGGGGGTGGAAGAACTCACGGACCCAGGGGGGCAGCGAGAGTGGACAGAACAGGGAGAGAAAAGGACACCAGGGAGCGGGTCAATCTTTTGACGGAGCTGACAACACCAAACCTTCAGAAATTACGACATGGGCTCAAAAGTAAATTCAGTTCTCTTTCTTCACTGCCTTCAGATCCTCTTTTCAGCCTCCTTTCCCAGGCAGTAGAACACTTCCTTTGAAAAAAAAAAAACCAGCTGAGGCTGGTCAGCATCAGTCTCAGAGCATGGGCTTCAAGGAGGCAAGAAGACAAAACAGCAAATGCTGCAGTTTGGCCAGCCTCACGTTGGGGAATGTGAGAATCGAGAGACTGGGCTCAGCCCCGGAGGTTGGACAGCACAGCCTTAGCCTCTGGGGAGCTTGGCTCCACACTGGAGGTGAACCCCATGTCAGAGCTCATCCCTTTGCTTCCCCTGTGGCACCCATGCACCCACTCTCACACAGCAGCTAGGAGCCCTGGGGTGCCACAGCAGCATGGAAAAGCCACTGCCCTGGTACACCATCTGCCACAGGAGAGACATGCTAAGCTCTGGTGCTGCTGAGCTGCGGTGCTGCCAAGAGGGAGGCCGATGCATGCTGCCCCTCTCCCATCCCTGCCCTGGCTGCACACACACGCTGTACATCAGCCCGCTTGGGTCATGGCAAAGCACTGCGCTGTGCCACACCACCCCAGCTCCCTCACTTCTTTCTTCCACGAGTCTCTGCCCGGGACCAGGGCTGTCTGTTGGCTGATGGCTTGTGATGAGGTCCTGCACAGCACATGGCTTGCTGAGCTGTGGCGTCAGAGGAGCAGGACAGCGGGAAGCAGCATGCAGCAATAGATGTAGAAGAGAACCCTGCCTAGATGAGTTATAAAACTCTCTGTCTTGATTTTACTACCTTTGGTAAAGCTTGGTAAATATTTCTGGGATGGGCAGCTCCTTGTCTGGCTTTAATTACCTGGGCAAATTTTCCTAAGGATTATATTGACCTCAAATATGTCAACATTTATTGAGGCTGTGTTCCTGAGGCTTTTCCCATTAGATGCTAATGGATTCTGGCTAATAGTCAAGCCGGAATGACCACCAGAGGGTGCCCTGGCCAGCTCCAGGATACCGCAAGTACCTGGGGAGAGGGCTGGGGAGGGTTACACCAGCTTTGGGGAGCCAAATATAAAAATCACCATGGCCCCAGTCCAAAGAGATCTGGGAACATGCTTGAGCAATTGCATTCCTAACTATCTGCTTCTCTGGGGCATAATTCACTCCAAGTCACAGCTGTATTTATGTGTGAGTTTTCCAGCAAAGGTTGCTTTCTCTAGTGCACCTTGTTGCCCACATGTATCTCATGTGTGGTTGTGGGTCAGAGAAGCGTCTAGGGCCCTTACTGATCATGCCAACCAAGGCGGGGTGTGTGTGCTCCCCTTTCCTCTGTGCCCCTCGCTGCCAGCAGCCAGCTTCCAGGCCCACGCCCACACTGATGCCCCTCTGATTGCTTGGCTCTGCATGGCTGGGGAGTGGTTTCAGATGGAACACTTCCTTTGAGCACAAGGTGCATGCCTGTGCACAAGGTGCATGCCTGCACATCTGCACAGGGGAACAGCCCCCACCATCATCCCTGGCCTAGACCCAGCTCCCTTGGCTCTCCACACCCAACCTGCTGCCCTGCCAGCTCCTCCAACAGGACTGCAGTGTCCCTGCTGGGTGTCCCTGGGTTGCCCTGGCAGCAGATGGCCCTGCAGCTTCCCCATGCACCAGCTCCATGCTCCCGCTGCCTGCCTGGCTCCTGCTGCCCACAGACCCAAGGAGGTCCGCGTCCTACTGAAGAACTGCAGTGCACCCAAAAATCACCTGCTTGCTCCCAGGTATTTGGGTTTAATCATGTCCTGAGCAGAAATAGCAGTTTACAATCTTCTCCCTTCCTTCCCCTCCTATTTTATAAAGAAGATCCAAATGCAGCTGCAGTCCCCAGGGCAAAACTCGCAGTGCTGAGCAGGAGGGTGTGCCGGAGAGGAGAGCCAGGGCAGGAAGGGAGGAAGACGCCAGGCTTGTTTCAGGCTGTGACCTGGGAAAGTCACCCTCCCCACAATGTCCCCATTTCCCCACAGCTCAGCTGGACCTGTGCTGGGGCTGCTCTGGGACTGCCGCTCTAGGACATGAAGGAGATGAGTTCCAACCTACCTGGTCAGAGCTGTGTCCCACCATCCTGCAGCCAAACACAACCAGTTCAGTGCTGGGGAGTGGGCCCGGCTTTGGAGCACCCCAGCACTGCACTGAGCACAGGGCATATTTGATCCATGCTTCTGTCACAGGAATGAGTTGCTCAGCTGCTGCAAGGCAGAGGCAGGTTTGGGGACGAATAGCAACCTGCCTTCATTGCAGATAGTTGCTACAACAGCAGGGATTAGCTTGAAGGCAGCTGCTGCCTTTTGAGGGACTGAGGTCCATGCTAGCAGCTGGGACAGGGGCTGGGGGGACCCCCATCCTGCTGGAGCCACAGCAGCTCCACATCTCTGTGTCTCGCCTCCTGAGGAGGGAGAGGCCTTTTCCTCCATGTGCTGGGGAGGGCCCACTGCCTCTCCTTTGTCCCCCAAAAGTCCAGTGAGTGATCACCAGTTGCTGAGAGGGACCGCTGGTATCACTTTGCAGGAGGATGCCTCTGAAGAGCAAAGGGAAAGGCAGAAAAGGAGTGAGGCAGCAGCAGAAGAGAAATATAGCAGGTGAGTCTGCGGTCTTGTCTCCCTCCAGCCAGTAGGAATGTGCCTCTCCTGTCCCTTCCCTGCTGCTTCCCAGCCCCAGCAAGGGCAGGCATCATGGGTGTTGCTGGAAGCATCACACTCGGGCTCCACGGGACAGCTTGGCTGCAGCTCTCGCATCTCCCCTGGCCCTGCTCACCCTGTGCCAGGGCAGCAGCACAGTTACAACTGATGAGATAAAGGAAACAGGGCAGTCCAGGGTCCTGCCCAAAGCACCCTGCATCCCACTGCACCCTCCAGCCCAGCAGGATCTGGGGGAAGGTCAAAGAGAGTGGCTCTGCCAGGCCCCAGCCTCTCCTACACACCTCTGAAAGTGGAAGTGTTCACCAGGCTGCAAGAGGGTCTGGGTTGGTGTTTTCGAAGGGATCCCCAAGCCCCTATGCACAGCGCCTACTGTCCCACCTTCACTGCAAAATCCCAGCCCTCAGTCCCAAATGAGAGTACATCTCTCCAGGGCAGCCGCTTCAAGTAAAACCGGCTGCACCTTGACTCTGTGTCTGACAGGTGTTTGCACAAATACTGCCTTGGTGCTGGTGTTTGAGCAGGAGGTGTGTCCCAGCCAAGATTTCCTGGGGCAAACCTCCCAAGGCAGGCTGTCCCTGGGCCATCTGACAGCCTTCGGTGTCCCTGGGCCAAGCCCCTTTTAAAGAGCTGCTCTTGGTGCTGTCCCTTCCTTCTTCCCTCTGGCTGCAGAAAGCCAAGCTGAAGAGAAGTACAGGAAAGCAGCACAGGAGGCTGACATGCCAAAAGAGCACCTGGGTAAGTTGGAGAGCAGCCAGGGGCTGGGGCAAGCAAGGTACGCCTGCTGCCCTGCATGTACTTCTTAGGTACTAGCCCTTCCCAGCAGCGCGTCACACCAGAGGATGGCACACAGCGTCCCTTGCATGTGGGCTCCAGCCCAAGGGGCTGCCTGTGCTGTCCCAAGAGTCCCTGGTGTGCAGTGCAGCAGCTGCTTACAGAGGTGAGGAATGCTGCAGAGATGGCAGAGAAAAAGAAGAGCAATGCAGAAAGTACATGGGAGGTGGTGGGGATGTTGCAATGCGGCAGACCCCTGGAAATGTTTCCCCAGCATGGAGCTGGGTTGGAACCAAGCCAGGGGTTTCTTGCTATGAATCATAGAATTGTTTAGGTTAGAAAATACCTTTAAGATCATCAAGTCCAACCGTTAACCAAACACTGCCAAGTCCACCACTAAACCATGGCCCTAAGCACCACATCTACATATCCCCCTCCAGGGATGGGAACTTGACTCCTTCCCTGGGCAGTCCATTACAATGCTTGACAACCCTTTGGGGGAAGAAATTTTTCCTAATATCCAATCTAAACCTCCCCTGGCACAACTTGAGGATATTTCCTCTCATCCTATTGCTTGTTACTTAGGAGAAGAGACTGACACCCCCACACACACACACACACCCCGTCTCGCCCCTCCTGTCAGGCAGTTGTAGGGAACGATAAGGTCTCCCCTCAGCCTCCTCTTCTCCAGGCTGAACACCCCCAGCCGCTCCCCATCAGCCTTGGGCTCCAGACCCCTCCCCAGCTTCGTTGCCCTTCTCTGGACATGCTCCAGCCCCTCCATGTCCTTCTGGGAGTGAGGGGCCCAACCCTGACCCCAGCATTCGAGGGGCAGCCTCACCAGTGCCCAGGACTGGGGCACGGTCACTCTCCCAAGTGCTGCTGGCCACACTATTCCTGATACAACGAGATTCACTCTGGTTCAGGCAGGGCTTGGGGCTAGGCATGGTCTGGGGAAATGTCCACATCCCCCTGGCTTTAGGGACAGAGAAAGGCTAGGAATAACTCACTGCTGGGCCAAGGTACGGAGGAGGTACTGGGCAGGGAACAGCCACTCAGTATGGTTTGGATGGTGCCCTTTGACTGCCCATGCTCAGGTCAGGGTCATGGTGTGGGTCACCTGTCAGGAAGCACGTTGTCCCCATGGCAGTCCCGTGCATCTCTGGCTCACAGTTCCCTGGAGGGACATAACCTGGCAGGCAAAAGCTGACAATGAAGTGCTGAAGCAGAGGCTGTGGGACCTGGAGAAAGCGCTGGAGCAGGCACAGGAAGACAAACGAGATATTCATGAAGGTGAGGGCAGAGGTGGGAGGGGGCAGTGGGACAGATGCAGGGACCCCACACCTTGGCGCTGCTGGGGGAAGCCAGCCAAGCTTATCCCACCTCTCCCTTGAGCCTTGATTGCTCAGCCCTAAGCCACCCTGCTGTTGGCTAGCCCTGCTCCCTCCTGTGCTGTCAGCGTGCCAAGGCTCTGCACATGGACTCGCTGCACTCCAGTTGCCTGTACTCAGCACAGGAGGAGGAGACCACAGAGGCAGTGACTTCCCTGCCTGCAAAAGTCATTGCCTCGCCATTTCCGTTAGTGCTCAAGAAGGGGCTGATTTTAGCAGAGGTAAAACCTCAGCCAGAGGTTTGCGGTCTTTGCCACATGCAAAACTCCGTGTTCATTTTCACTCTCCCACGCTCAACAGAGATGCAAAACTTTCCCTCCAGGGCTCCCTCCTGCCCCCCCGCCCCCTCCCCGGCATTGTCACGGCGCTGCCAGGCAGGGAGAGGGTGCACACGCGGCTGCTTCTGATGCGTCACCCTGCAATGGGAGCCCTCCGGTCAGGCCTTGCTGGAGAGCCCCTGCCTGGCCACAGGTGCTGGGATCCAAGCACAAGGACTGCCTGCTTGTTCCTCCTATAGTCACCTCATTCGGTCCCTTCTCCCCTCCCTGGCTTCCAGAAATGACCCAGCAATACCAGGAGCTGCAGAAGCAGAGGGCAGCCCACAGCCAGTGCTTGGAGGTGAAGGTGAAGAGCCTACAGGAGCAGCTCAGTATGGCCCCCCGGCATGCCTGCCCCTCACCATTGGGTGGGGATGGGGTTTGCTCCAGGGCAGCAAAGTGCACCTGGGGGGAGCGAGGGGAGATCATGCCTGCCCCTCACCATTGGGTGGGGATGGGGGTCATTCACCCTGTGCTGTCAGCACGGCAGTAGCTGAAAGCAAAGCCTGACCCGGTACATCCCTGACCTTGGGAGATGCTGACTGCAAAGGGGATGCTGTGATCCCATTCCTGTCCCAGAGCCCTCTGCCACCATGGGTATGAGGGGAATTGGGCAGGGGCTGTGCTGCACCCTGCCTGCACTCTCCCATGCACTGGTCATGCAGTGCCAGGCTCCTGTGCCCATGTGCTCAGTGTCCCCTGCCTCTGTCCCTGCACCCCACAGCCACTAGGCTCCGGGAGAGCCAGCAGACCCAGGAGACTGCCCCCCAGGCACTAGCAGAGAGGGACAGGACCATCGGCTCAGCTGCAGGGCAGTCTCAATGCCATGGAGAGGGAGTATAAGAAGATCCTCCATGTGAGTGGGGACGTGGCTGTGGGTGGCTCCCCTGACAGCACGGTCCCCCTTCCTCACCATCCTCTTTCCCACCAGGGTAGCCTGGACCTTGTACTGGCCAAGATGGCAGAGGCCAGCCAGCACTGGGAAGAGGTAGGAATGACCATTACCATGGAGAACAAGGAGCACCTACAGGAGTTTGGCCTCAACCCCCTGGAAATACAGTGCCCGGGGGACCCCCGGGAGCAGGACAGGCTCTCAGCCCCTACCTGCCTATCAGCACACTTGGAGAGCTTCCCACATCCACTGCCCCACACCCCAGCTGCCCCAGGCTAGGTAAGAGAAGATAGGTCCTGTCTGGCCCTGGGATGCACTGTTGAGTTACAGTCCTGTCTATAACATTACCCACACAAACAGCAGTGTGGATTTGTCCTTTAATCACACCCCAGATGGGTGACACAGGAACAGTGCTGTGATGGGGGGCGGACACTCACTACCCACAGGTTCACAGGGCGCATGAGAGGAGGAATGCAAGAGAGACGTCCATGCAGTGCAGACCTGAGCCAACTGGCTGAGAGGCAGGGGGTTCCTCCAGCTCCCATCAGCCTCCGCTGCTCCCTTTCTCCTTTGCATAGCGTCCCAAAGGCCAGCCCTGGGCTGAGCCAAACCTCAGGCTCTCCAGTCCCCTGGATCATGGCGTGGAGGGCAGTGCCTTGGCTCTCCTGGGAGCTCCCAGAGCCTGGAGCTGGGCAAAGTCTTCAGTGCAATATTCCTAGATACCCCTGGAAGCAGCTGGGCAGGCAAAGACACAGGTCTGTCTTCAGGTTACAAGAAGCCACCACCATGGTTAATAAAAGCTTGGAGCCACCCTCGGTCAGTGGAGATGAGTCTCTGGGAGGTGTGATACTGCAAGCCCCATCGCGGGCAAGGAGACACAGCAGCTGTGCATGCAATGGCCGTGCTGAGCAGCACTGTGCCCTCCGGGGAGCTGGGGAGCCTGGCCGGAGGCAGGGTGCGCCTGGGTCACTAAAACGCCTGGTGCAGCCTCCTCTGCTCCTCCTGGTGCGGGCTCTGTGGGGACACAGCGGGGGGTTGTGGGCAGCACACATCCACCCACCCCACCCTTGCCCCATGGGCAGGTTGGAGGGGTCTTTCTACCTGGCCCCTGCGGCCAGGGCACCATGCAGACCCCTCCTGCCAGTGTCACAGGTGCCAGGGGAATATTAGGACAGGCAGGGCAGGAGGGTGCCAGGACTCAGAGCAGTGCCGGGCTATGGGCAGCACTGCCATGAGGGCCTGGCAAGAGGGGTTACCTGTGTGATCCCTATACTGTTGGCAGCAGCCACCAGCCAGGAGTCAGGTTCCTTTGGTCCCACTTCAACATGAGAGAGTCCAGGAGAGCCACTGGGAGAGGGCAGGGAGGGCGTGTGGGAGCTGGAGGCAGGGTCACTGTCCTCAGAGAACAGCAGAGGGGACAGCCCGATCTGGAAGAGCAGAAGAGGGATGGCAGTACAGCTCCTGGCACTCCACAGCAAGCTAGGTCCCCTAGAGAGGACCTCACTGTGCAGGCCTGGGGGCAAGACACCCATCCCATCATCCAGCCTTGCAGCACCCCAGGGCTCCCCAGCCAGGGCAGGACCACGTTGGGTCCCCAAAAACCTACCGACTGGTAGAACTCATCACCAGCAGGGTCGATGACCAGCAGCGTCACCTGGTCATCACGGGCAAGGATCCTGAGCACGGTCTGCTTGTGGTCCAGCCCCTCGATGCTCTCACCATTCACAGCCAGGAGACGGTCCCCGTCCTTCATCCCTGCCTGCTCGGCCGGCAGCCCCACATCCACATCCCACAGGAACTGGCCTGCCACAGCGGGACAGAGGGAGCATGGGGAGATGCTCACAGAGGCATTCAGCCAGAGGGGAACTGGGACCACTGACCCCCATGTGCAGGTGGGGACAGGGTCCCGCTGTGAGGACAGGGCTCGCAGCTATTCCCCACCCTCAGGCGTGCCTTGCTCAGGTATGGATTGCCCCCCTCAGCCCCCTCACCTATGGCCCCTGAGCTGCAGTCAGCCTCTTTGAGCAGAAACCCGTAGCCAGCCGGACCCTTCACCATGTGCAGCTCCCGGACCTTGAATGGGAGCCAGGATGTGTCTGCCAAGGCGGCCATGACCCGCAGGCCCTGGAGGCGGTAAAACTCCTCCACAGCACTGGATGCCACCAGCAGTGTCACCTTGCTGCCGCTCTGCTTAAGCTGGATGGGAAACGCAGGGCACTCAGTGACCTTGCCAGCCCCGGTCCTGGTCCCCTGCCCACCTGCGCTGGGAGCACGCACCTTTCGGGTGAGCTGCGCGTGCGAGTAGCTCCTCACGCTGGCCCCATTCAGCTCCAGGAGCCAGGAGCCTGGTGGCACCCCTGCTCTCTCCGCTGGCCCATCCTGCTGCACTGACAGCTGGAAGGTGCCCTTCACACCTGCAGGGAGGAGAAGAGGCAGTCTGGGGACAGCAGGGTGCTGCGTCAGGGGGGCTCACGGTGCCAGCATCCCACTGCCCTCTTTACCTTCCGGACCTGACACACTGAAGCAAAACCCACTTTTGTCTCGCGTGATGTGGCAGAGGCGTGGGCGGATGTCAGCTGGCAGCATCTGGGACAGGTCCCTGTCCAGGGCTTTGGCTGCTTCATAGGAGTCACCATCCAGCACTGCCAGTAGGACCTGGTTCCCACTGGCCTTGATCTTCTGCACCACCTGGAAGGACCCAGGCTGTGAGCCCCAGGCGGGGGGCCCCCCCAACCACAGCCTGTGGGATCAGGGCCCCAGGGAGCCGCAGGGTCCCACACCCTCTGTGCCCCCAGCCACAGAGGACCTGGGCATTCCCACAGCCGCAGGGTACTCCCAGCTTACCCTGTGGTGGTCCATGTGGTCCACAAAGTGGCCGTTGACCTGGAGGAGCCGGTCCCCATCCTGTAGCCCCCTGCGCTGGGCTATACCCCCCAGCTCAACCTGCCGGATGATGTGGCCCCGGCAGCCCAGCTCCTCGTTGAGGCAGAAACCGAAGGTCTCTGTGCTGCCCTTGCTCAGGAGGTAGAAGCGGGGCTCCCCCACGTCCTTGCCATCTGTATTGGGAGCACAGCCTGTGAGCAGGGCCCTGCAGGGATCCTAACACAGGTTCTCCACCCCATCCCAGGCTGAGATCTCCCCATCCCTGCTGCCTTACGTGTTCACCTCCCCAGTGCTCCCCGTCGCGAGAGAGCCCAGGCCCCCAGCAATGTCCAGCTGCCAGAACCCCATGATGACACAGGGATGCCCTGGGGAGATGAGGGTATTTACCCGTGTCCTCAGCCAGCGACAAAGCAGGGTTGTCAATCCCATCTTTGGGGTTAAATTCAAACTTTCTGAAATGATAAAGGGCAGGAGAGGCCACATTGGTGCAGCAGCATGGCCTTCCCCACCACCATCCCCAGCCCTTCCATGGCGAGCCCCCTGTTCCTCCCAGAAAGAGCCAGCCAGGACCACAGCTCCAGTGCCTCCTCTTCCTTGGGAAAGACAGGAGGCAGTGTCCCTCTTGGACTGTCTCCCAAATCTCTCCTGAGCTAACAATTCTGGGAAGACCTTCCTGGGGCAGGCAGCTGGGATTGACAGCAGTGACCCACACCAGCTCAGCTGAAGATGTGCCCCAGCACAGCCTGGTTGTGGGGCCATGAGCCCCAGGAAGCCCCCAGCCAGGGGTAGCTCAGCACTTACATGATGGACTTCTTGTCACCCTCGAGCCCTGCAGAGGGAGAGGAGAGGTCAGTGCAGGATGCAGCAGGCTGGGAGCAGACTCCATGCTCTCGAGCACTCAGGGCTTCTCTGTTTGCAGGCTGAGCATGCCATGCCAGGCGAGATGGTTTTGCCGAGACCACGCAGACCCCCTGGCCCCTCTGTCCCCTGGCCACAGCCTGTCCTGGGCATAGCTCTTCCCTTGGCCCCGCCACCAGTGTCCGCTTGCATTTCAAAGCAGCAGGACACCTGCTGCTTGGGTCCAACAGGCATCTGCTGCTCAGCCCAGTGGGGTCCTGCAGCACCAGGGGCAAAATAGAGCCAGCAGTGGTACGCAGACGGACATTAGTCCTGGGGGTTTACTGGGCTTTTGAGTGAGGGATAAGAAGGGTCATCAGGGGCCCAGAGAGCTGGCTGGAGCTGGGAGATGGAAACACAGGGCTTCCCTTGCACACCTCCCCATAAAACCCCTCCCCACCTCTTCCAGCACAAGGACCCCCAAACCCAAGGAGAGGGGATTCCTGCCAAGCACCCCCACAATGTCCCTCTGCATTTTCCTGGATGCCTCTAGCTCCTTTCCATAGCCTGCCTGGGCTCTGACATTGCCTTGCTCCGTGAGGAAGCAGGGCCTGGAGATGTGCGTATGGGGAAGGGTCTCCACAGGATGAAGCCCCCCTGCCCCGGCACATACCTTTTGTTTGCTTCATGGCTGCAGGGAATGTGAGAGGGAGCAAGGTACAGGGTGAAGTGGCAGGGAAGTCAGTGTCCCCGCCTCTTCCAAGACACCCCAGGTTTAATGGTTAAACAGCCCCGACGTCTCTCCTGCCCTCCCAGCCCTGCGGCACTGTCAGCCCTCACCCAGCAGAGCTAGGAGCAGGGACCAGTACCCTGGGACACCCAGTCTGGGAACACATCCTGGTGTCCCAGCTTTCAGCTGCCCGCAAGGGCAGACCACGGTGGGGAACACCAACTGGTCAGCATGGGATGGAGAAGTGGGCTGTCCCATCCTAGCCCCGTGAGATGGGGAAGGGCCAGAGCCCTCCACTCTAACTGCTGGAGGGTCAGCTGCACCAGCGCCTCCACATTCCTGCCCCAGGAAGGGCCCGGAGAGGAGATCGAGTCTTAGCACCAGTGTGCTTCAGTGGTAACAAAGCGGTGCACTTTAATGCTACCAAAAGTTTCACAAGCAAGCCCGAGCCCTACCTCTCTGCCACTGCTGTGGCTCATGGCTGGGCCAGCAGTGGCCAGGGTGCAGAGGCTGGGTTTCTACAAGCCCAGAAAAACAAGTCCCATTTGCTCTTGCCCTGATCTTTGAATAGTTCTCCCACACTTCAGCCTTGCCCGCAGATGAGAGCTGAGCCCTGTGTACCCAGCACCTTTGACAGCCTTGGTAGCACCCAACCACTAGGCATCTCCATGCGGATAAGGGCGCAGGGGATCTGCTGCTGGGGCATGCTCTGGTGTTTTCTCCCCAGCAGCACTGCTCCCTCCCTGCCCTGCTGGATGGACAGCAGGTTAGAGGGTCCCATGCTGCAGTTCCCCCAGCATCTTCTTGACCTCATTCTCGACTCGTAGGAACTTGGCTTTCCTCCAGGGGTTGGAAGTCTGTCTCCGGCTGCTCTCCAGGTCCTGCAGGATGAGGGCAAGGTGCTGACGAACCCGTTCGCGGTCCCAGAAAGGCAGGTTCTTCTGCACCACGTTCAGGATGTTGGACCAGTAGTCGGAGACGTCGGTGCCTGCTGTAAGGAAGACCAGTGCTCTGACGCCATCCCGGTCCATGCGCAGGTTGTGAAGTGTCCGCTTGCCATCCTCGCTGATGTCGTTGAAGTACAGACTGAGGGTTGAGAGAAAAGGAACGGGAGACGCTGAGGGCAGGATGCAGGGGCAGAGAGGGACTCCCCATTCACTGCCACGGGGAGGGACACTGGGTCAGAGGCATCGCCTGCAAGAGGGAAGAGATGGGGCGGAGTGAACTCACTGCACTTTGTCCAGCGTTGCGTGCTTTTTGGCCACCTCCACCACATGCAGGGCAGCTGTGTCCGTCAGGGAGTTGTAGCCCAGGTTGAGCTCCTGGAGGTGCTGGTTCTTGGCCAGGTGCTGAGCAATGACTTCGGCGCCCTGGTCCCCCAGTGCGGTGTGCAGCAGGGACAAATGGGTCAGCGAGCGGTTGCCTGCCAGCGCCTCGGCCAGGTATTGTGCCCCTTGCACACCCATGGGGTTATTTGCCAGCCTGTGGACACAGGAGCTCAGGGCAATGCCGAGGCTGGGCAGGAGGCCCAGGGCCAGGGCACATGGTGGGCAGCAGAGACAGTTTCATGCAAGGACAGAGGCAGTACTCACCGCAGGTTGCTCACCACGCACTTGTCGTGAAGGAGCAGGTCGCGGATTTCCTTGCAGGCGTCAGAGCCCAGGCTGTTGAGCTGCAGACTGATGCAGAGCGAGACATGGGGGTGGCAAGACCAAAATGGCTGCTACCTGTGGGGCTGACAACCCTGCTCTCTCTGTTTTCCCTGGCCCTCCCCATCACTGTACTACCTGGGCCCCCCAAACAAGGCCATGCAAGGCTTCCTCTCCAAAAGAGAGCATGCTGAAACTGCACCAGAGCTTGGGTAGCATCAGCCAGCAGAGCCAGCGCCAGCAGGAGCAAGGGAGGGGAAGGGGGTGCAGGGTCCGCAGGGGGTGAGTGAAGGTTTGAGGAGGGATCAGGACCGCACCAAGCCCTCCAGAGCATCTGGAAGAGGGCAGTACTGCACAGCCACGCTGCACAGCCCAGGCCACCTCTGCTGAGCACAGCTCGCCGCCCCCTGGGCGACAGGAAGACTGCAGTTCCACAAATGGACTGGAATGGAACCCCCCCTTCAGCAGCCCAGACTCTCACCCTTGGCTGCACATCTCCTGTCCAGAGTTAGGACTAGCAGAGCTAGTGACACAGGGATGCTGGGTGGCTCCGGGGGGGCCAAGCAGCAGGAGGGACCTGGGTCTGCCCAGCTGCAGAGCTGCCCAAGGAGTCCTACGGCAGGGTGTGTTGGGACTGCAAATCCCAGCATGCAGCACCCTAGCAAGGCTGCTAAGGAGCGTTGCATGTCGGAAGCTGTAGTCCCCTAGGCCTGCACCAAGCATAAACAAGGGCATGCATGCCCTTCCCTGCCTTGGCCATGCTCGGGCTCCTAGTGTATCCCTGTGATGGGCAGAGGTGAGGGAGAGTCCCATTTTTGAGCACAGCCCAAAGGCAGAAGGAGGTAGTACTCACTGGAGAGCTTTGCATCGCAGCAGGACAGGGAAGAGTATCCTCAAGCTGCTCGTGTCAAGGTTGCAGGAGGTCAGGTTCAGCTCTTCTACCTCGTGGCATGTGGTGCCCATGACAGACGCCAGGACAGAGCACTTGAGAGGGGTCATCTTGACGGATGAGAGGTTGACAGTCCGGAGGGAACGGATGGCCTCAGCTGTGAAGCGCTCATTCTGGAACTCATGCAGGAAGAAGAGGTAGTCCATCAGCTCAGAAGGAGGAAGCCCTTTGCGGCTGTTCCTGATGACTGTCTTCTTCATAGCCTTGGCAATCTCAAAGGCTGCTAGGTTCTTGATGGAGCAACCCAGCTGCTCCAGGATGGCGCGGTTACGGCGGGACAGTATCCCGCCCATGAAGATGGGGAAGAGCTCAAAGACCTCGTCATCAGGGGCCTCATCAGGGTGACGCATGGGGCCCTCCACACCCAGGATGCTGAAATTGATCTGGTCCAAGACATCATCGTTGTAGTAGTCCTCCTCTTTGAACAGCTCCTCTGCCATGGTGTGGGCAATAGTATCACGGTCCTTACCAGTCAGCCGGGAGAAGTAGCGAGGGAAGATTTTGAGCAGGTTGAAGAGCACTGGCAGGAAGCGCAAGGGCAGCACCTTGGAGATGATACTCAGAACGACAGCGACATCTTCACTCACCTTCCCAATGACCTCTGACAGCTCCTTCCCCACTCTCTGTGCCAGGGTTTTCTTCTCGCCCAGCACCACATACAGTGCTGCCAGGTACTCCTGCATAGCAGGGATGGTGAAGACAAAGGTGTGCTCTTTGCCTGGCTGCACACACGGAGTGAGGAAGAAGCGGAAAACATCGCTGCGGAAGACCTCCAGTAGATTAAGCTCACTTTCAGTCTTCATCTCTACCTCAAAGCACTGCTGCAGGTCATCCTCTGAGAAGCAGGTCTTGCGGGACATCACGCCTTCGTAGGCCAGCTTGCCCACCGTCTTGGCTACGTACTTCATCATGGAGATGTTGGTGGGGTCGGTGCTGTCCAGCACCTCCCCGCTGAAATTGAGCCTCAGGAAGCTGGTGTAGATGCCCGTCAGGGTCTGGCTGGGAGGCACTGTCCTGGTGAAGTAGAGGAAGTGAAGCGTGGTGCACACCAGCCAGCAGTAAGAGGGCAAGAAGCAGGCAGCAGCTATTTGGTTGTGGCGTTCCAAGTTCCTTGACAGCATCTCCACCAAGTTTTCCTGCTCACCTGAGCTGCCTCCTGCACTGTCCTCTCCACTGCAGCCAGGCTGGCTGAGACGCATCTGGAAGTACAGCTTCTGCAAGTTGGTGTCGGAGAAGCCACAGATCTCGGCGTAGCGGCCCACATACTTGCCAGGGATCCGGCGCACTGCCGATGGGCGCGTGGTGACAATGATGCTGGCCTAGAAGCAGAGGGCTGGGTGAGTTTAGAGGTGCTCCCTCTGTAGCTTTGATTTATAAGCTCAGCAGGGTTCCAAGCGCATAACCCACATATAGGTACACAAGTATCACGCTACCCATGGGCTGGGGTTCAAGAAGCTGCTGCCCAAAGGGCATTGGTTCAAATCTGACCCAGGCAGAGGGGACAGAAGAGCTTTCCCCATCCCCTACTAGACGTATATAGAGTCTGGAAGACCACAGCCCAGAAGACTGCCTTCTTTGCCTTACCAGGCCTCCCCAAAAATCCCACAGAGACAGACCAGTAACAGTGACATGAGGCCACCTTGGTGAGTCCCTCCAGCAATAGAGGCTGCCTGTTCACTCACAGCCAAACCGGACTACAAGCAATTAGCACAATGGCCATGCTTGCAATGCCCCAGGGCTCACCCCCAGCCTTACTCCAGTATGAAGGAGCTGGAGGGAGACACTGACCTCTGGCAGAAGGTATTTTCGCAGCAGGTTGACCACAATGGCAGAGGGAGGCACAGGCTCATTGGGGTCACAACACAGCTCCGTGCCAGCCAGACGGAAGTCCAAGTTGAGGCGCTCCAGGCCATTAAGGATGAAAAGCACCTTGAGGTTGGAAGCACCCAGCATCGGCACCACTTCCCGGAGGTGCTGGTACTTCTTGGTTATAAGGCGCCGCAGGGAGATGGGGGCATGACTATGGGACAGATCCTCACAGGAGAAGGGGATGAGCAGCTCAAAGCGGGGTAGGCGACCATGGCACCAGTCTACCACCATCTTCTTGATGAGAGTGCTCTTCCCTGTGCCCACAGTGCCGTACAGCACCACATTCTTCACCTGCCGCCCACAGGCATCCACATCAAAAAGGTTCTGGAGGCTGATAACATGGCTGCAGGGCTGCTGGAGCTGGTTCTGGATGGTTAGGTCAGGCGAGGGCTTCAGGATCTCCTCCAGAGAGCTCTCCCGAATCACTGGGTCCACATGGACTGCGCCCAGTGAGAAGGAAGGGCCAAACTGCCTCTCTTCATTGGGCTGGTGGCTGAACCACGCAGACAGGCTCTTCTGGTGTTTCTTGATGGCATCTGGGAAGAAGAAAGTGCTCGACAAGATAAGGGCTTCTCACCAGCAGGTGACTGGGGAAGTTGCCTGCCCCAAGCCACTGCAGTGAGGTGGCTGCAGAGAGGACAGAACCCAGTTCCTGCTAACCCTCACATTGCCCAGGACAGCAACTGCCCCAAACCTGCTGTATAGGACCCTCCATCCTCTTCAGCACAGGGCTGGGGGCTTACCAGAAGAGGCCACATTCCTCAGCTGGGACAGGCCATGGCGAGAGGAGCTGGGCTGGACAGAGTGCTCCTGGGACCCTCCCTTGTAGCGAACACAGCCCCTGCAAGAGAAGTGAGTGCAACAAGGAGGGCAGGGGCCAGCAGCTCCAAGCCCTGAGCAGATCACATGCAAGTGCCGTGGGAAGTGCCGAGTAGAGCCAGCTCATCCCTTCCTTCCCCCACACCAAGGGAGAGTGCAGGGCCAGGGCAAGGCACAGCTGGCAGCTGAAGGCAGGTCAGCAAGCCATGCACCGTGCCTCCCCAGCAAACCCACGGCGAGGCAGAGAATTTGGGCTAAATTCACCACAGGCAGGCAGTTGGGTCTGGGTTGTTTTCTAGGTGGAGGCAAAGCAGCGTCTCTGCCCACAGAGCCCCAATAGTCCCAAGGCAGCCAGCTCAGCCACCCAGCTCCCATGGCAAACAGCCACAAGGCAGAATGGGCCAGGCCCAAGCGGTGTGGCACTGTACCTGGAGAGGGAAATGCCTCTTGCGCAAAGGATCTTCCTGAGGAAATAGCTGCCTGCAGTGCCTGGAGGAGGAGGGAATAAGATCGCACATGGTCAGGGATGGCCACCTCCAGCCCAGCAGAGCTTACACCATGGAGCTCACTGGCTCCACATCCTGCTGGAGTGACCCGCAGACTGCACAGGCTCCACTGTGCAGCTGGGGAGGGATGTCCACCAGGGACAGGATGGATTCAGGGTCACAGCACCACAGGCGCAGAGTCCGGCTCACCTGGCACTGAAGCAGCACACAGGTACACACTCCGGGTCCCCCTGCTCCCTGGCAGAGATCGACGCAGCTGCATCCAGCTGCCCCAGGACAGGCAGCACTGGCATTGCATGGCCCGTGACATCCTCTGCCTGAAAGAGAAATGATAGCCTGTGAGGCAGGCTGAGCGCCTGGACCTGCCACTTCCCTGCCACAGCCCAGCTCTGCAGCCTGAGGCTGTACCTACCCCCACCCCAGCCCAGAGATGCCTGGATCAGGAATGACCTGCTCCCACATCTGACCCCACAAACCCACTGGCCGTGGCTGGCAGTGGTGGGCCAGCCAGCAGGGTGGCTGGAGCAGAGCTGAGCTGGCAGAAGCACATCCCACCTCAGACTCCCCATCCAGCACCCTTCACAGACCTACCTGGGCATCACCGGGGGCAAGCCACCTAATTTACCGGGGGCACAAGGGGCAGAGGACGATCTCCTCCCTATTAGCAGCAAAAAGTCCCTAGCCCAGACTCGGCTGGAACAGCTAGAACAGCTATCATAACAGAGAGAACAAAAGTGCAGGGGAGAGGGAAGGCTTTCTCCTCCCAGGCTTGAGGACTTGACATTTTAAGGCTTTGTATTAGAACAAACCAACCGCCCTCCCCAAAATCCTGTAAAAACAGGAGCTGGGGCTGGGAAAGAGGAGACAGCAGGGAAGGGCTTAGGAAAGGCAGAAAATAAAGGTGATCCCATATCCACATGCATGGTGGCTCCCCCTAGTCCGGCACCAGCGTGCCCCAGGGCTGGCCCATGGTGGCCAGCCCCGCCCGGC
>NW_009259602.1:1090114-1101801 GCF_000687185.1 Egretta garzetta | reverse complement strand
AGCCACTGAGCCCTCTCGCCAGGCCTGCCAGGCCGAGGCGGCTGCAGCAGGCAGGGAGGCTGAGCAGAGCCTCCTCCCATTTAAAGCAGCCGGGGAGGCTACAGCCCTCAGTAGTGGGGGCACAGGCTGGAAGGGGGCTGTGAGGGCTCAGCTGGTCCCTCGGGGCTGCACCAGGTCCAGCCCAGCATAAGATAATTTTTCCTAGGCAAAGCACCCACCTCCAGAGGTGGACAAGGGGTTCAGTAGCTCTCAGGGTGCTCGGACAGCTTTTCCCACATGGGCCTGGCTCTACAGGGTAGAGCAGGATGGGGTCAGCAGCTCTGATCCCCAGGGATGTGGCACAGCAGCGCCCTGCCCAGTCTTACCTGCCCAGGTACCATCCAGTCCGGCAGAACTGGCTGTGACAGTATTGAGTAACCCCAGCTCAGTAGGGTGATCCTGCAGGAACACAGATTGCACCCACAGCCACCAATGTCCTGAGAAACTGAGGCACGGGGAGGGTGTAGGCAAACCCCAGCACACAGGAAGGGACAGCGTGCAAATCTCTCTGCATTTGGCCTCCCCCAGGAGAGGACAAGCAGGGCGACAGCTTGCTCACAACTCCTACAACCTGGGCTTTTTGCAGTCCCTCGTCGTGTTATCCAGACGGAGAAACTGAGGCACGGGGGTGGGGGCAGTGGAGCTGACCTTGAACCTGGGTGTCCTTGCCTCAAGGCTTTTGCAGGAAGCGAACCCCCATGCGTCCCCATACCCGGCTCCCAGCCCCTTCCCAGCACCCTCTGCCGCCCAGGGTACGCCGCCAAGCAGAGGGCCCCGCGCCGCTCGTCTGCTGCGGTCCCCCTTCAGGGACCCCTGTGCGTGCCTGGCCCACACGCCCTTGCTCTCTAGTTACCGTGGTCTCCCGCCTCCCTGCTTCCGTGTCCGGAGGGACACAGTGACCGGGGCCCTGGCAGTGCGGGGACCAGGAGCCCAGGGCAATGGCAAGGCTGGCACTGAGCTAGGCGAGAGCGATGGCCGCGCCGAAAGCGGTGGTGTTACCTCCAGCAGGACTCCTCGCCAGGGAGGCTGAGCCCACAGCTCCCTGTGCTCGTGCCGCCAGGTGCTGAGCTCGTGGGGTCCGTGGAGGAGAGTCCAGTGCTTCTCAGCCACTTCCTTCCATCTCTGTCCTGGGAAGAAGCTCCTCTCCGGAGGCGGCTGTTTTGTAGCGTTAACTTCCTGCAACGCCGTCCTGTCCCATCCTGCCCCACGCACAGCGCCCGCCAGCTCTGCTGAGCAGGGCGAAGTGAGCAGCCATGGCCCCGTTTCAGGGATGTGGTAGAGAGGCCGGCAGGCACAACAGCAAAGAAAAACATCTCTACCCCCAAACACAGGGACACACGTATTGGGGGGGGGGGGGAGGGTGGTGGTCCTGGGGTCTTACCAGCAGTGCTGCAAAGGGAGGTTTCCTCCGGAGACATCTGGTGGCTCTGCATCCCCAGCTGGTGCCCAGCTGTGCAAGGACCCCACAATGAAAGTCCTGCTCTGGAGTGAAATCCCCCCATGCTGAGCTGCTTCCACCTCACACAAGGCATGGAGCAGGGAGTGGGACAGCACAGCCCCACAGGGAGAAGATACTGGAGGAAGCTGTTCTGGCAGGGCAGCCCAGCTCCATCCCTGGGTGCTGTCCCAGGGAGCGCTGGCCCATCCCAGCGGAGCCAGGGGTGCTGGGGCCAAGGATTCAGACCCGGGTAACCCCAGAGGCCACGCTCGCACCCCAAAGGCCTGCACAGAGCCCACACAGACATGCACACCCCTGCACGCCTTTGCACACACTTGGCACCCATCCCCAGCAATGGGTACAGCTACCTGCCCCCATGCTGCCCCTCCAGCACCCACCTCCACACCCCTGCTGGGTACCCAGGCATGCACATCTCCCCTTGCGTGCATGCCCTCTGGCCGCTCGGGGAGGGGAGGTATCCAGGCAGTACACTATAAATATAAGTTTTATTGATGTGTGAAATCCAACAAGTACAGCTGGCACCTCAGAAAGACTGAAATAAGCCGCAACATCTCTGCTTGCTCAACAGCTCCTGGGGCCCTCCGGACACGGGTGAGCACCAGCAGCAAGCTAGGACCTGGGCACCCTGTCCCTGTGGGACACTTACCTGCATGTGCAGCACAGCCCAGAGAGCCAGCAGGGCCCTGCCAGCAGCCCCGTGCTCCCCCAGAGCCCAGGGGCTCACCTCCATCCTGCCTGGTTCCTGCCAGGCTGCAGCTGTGGGGAGTGGAGCCCTGGCCCCGCATCGCAGCCTCCCCCCAGCAAGGAAAAAGGACCCAGGCAAATGCCACCCACCACAGCAGAGCTACGGGTGTGTGAGCAGACTCCCTTGGCCTATGAGCTGTTACCTGCTTCTTATTTTGGCAAATGATCCCAAGGAAAGAAAACAGCACACCTCCAGTCATGTGGGAACATGAGTTTCAACAGCTGCACCTCTCTGCATGGTCCATCCCTGCCCTGCATCACACATGCAGCCACTGTACAACCTCCTCTGCACACGTGGACAAGGCCAAGACTGGGAAACCACAAAGTCCAGCATGGCAGGGATGCATGAAGGTATCCCAGGTAGCTGCAGGTTGCCTGTGGCACCAGGAGCTCCCATGGCAAAGGGACAGGACAATTAGTGTCCACACACCGTGAGAATGAAACACTGTTTTATTGCCTGATTTGAGAGAGGGATGAAACCCTGGGAGAAGCCCCTTCCCCTTCCTGCACTAGCCCAGTCTCCGCTCCAGCAAACCCTATCACCAGCCAGGTGATGCATTTGCTCTTCTTGTGCAGGTGACAAAGGTGGCCTGGACATGCATGGAGGTGAGAGGCTGTACCCCTGCTTGCCCGCCTGCATTCACAGCACGCATGGGGGAGAGGCAGTACCTGATGCAACCGTGCCTGTGGGCTGAAGGAGCCAGGCTAGGGGGCTGAAGCAGTTTTAGATGAGTTGAAGTTCAACCAGTGCTCCCAGGGAGCTGGAGCCACGGCCTGAACCACATCCTCATCCATTCAAAGTGCATTGCAAGGGAAGGCAGAGGGCAGGAGGGGAGAGGAGGTGTGGGGGAAGAAGCCTGCTCTCCTCCATCACACTCCTCATGATTATCCAGACGCGTTCCCTGGTGGGATTCCTGTAGCCAGAAGCACCCACGGCCCCGCTCCCCTGCTCTGATAAAGTGCATCCTCGGTGCTGCATGCCAACCCAGCACGTGGGTGCTCTCCACCCACTCAGGACAAGGCAAGACCCAGTCTATGCACCCCTGGCCCCACACCACAAAATGACCAGTATCATTGCCAAGGGGTCCTGCCACAGCCTGGCTCAGTGCCTATCTTGTCCTGGAGAGACCATACCAGAGAGATGCCTGCTAGCCAGCGGGCTGGAGCGGCCCAGCCTTGCTCCACTAAGGGACCCCCAGAGAAGAGCAGCTGCACCCCATTCCTCTGCCATGCCAGGGCAGAGATAGCCCCTTTCACCGTGCTCCTGCGGGGCAGGGGGCCACCCAGGCAGCAGAGGGGCAATAAACCCCAAGTGCTCAGCCCAGCCACATTAGCCTGTGGGGCTTGGTGCAAACATGCTCGGTCCCTTTGCATTTCTCTGTGCCTTCCACTGTGCCTGGGATTGTCCTCACTGAGAGGGATGAGGCAATGGATGGCCCCGTTCTGGCATCTCAGCTCAGTTCACTCCTTGGGCACCGTCTGCCCTTGGGCACCACCAAGGGTGCCTTTGCCTGTGCCATGGGGTGCCCAGATCCCTCACTCATCGCGGCCCCTTCATACCAACACGTTCACTTGCCAGCTCTGCTGGGAATAGCAGTGCCCTTCTCCAGGGCACCCCAGGCCTCCCACTGCTCTGGGGACGAGGTGCACCTGCCCCAGCGCCCTTGCCCAGCTCAGGGACACAGCCATCCTCCATCTCCAGGGCTCGCCCCGGCCCTCTGCCCTGCAGTGGCTGCGTACCTGGTCAGATGGGACTCTGCAACCAGTGCACTCACCGGCGCAGGAGGCCTGGGCTGTGCTGAGCTGTCCTGGTGATCCTGGGGGCGCTGCCAACTGCCCCCTCCCAGACAGCAGTGGTCCAAGCAGTCACCTGTGGAGCTACGTGCCCCGGCAGTCTCCCTCTGGCCACGCTGAGCTCAGGCAGCCAGTCCCATGGCATTTCTCTGCAAGCAGCAGAGGCTGGCCAACAGAGGCTTCTTTTGCAGCATCCCTGTGCGCAGGGGACATGGGCAGTGGCAGTCCTGGGTGCCTGCTGGTAGCCCCCTCCGCTCCACACATGGGCTGTCGCTAGTCCATCTCATCCTGGTCCTTCTGGAAGTGGTGGTGGCGCTGGCTGCTATGGCACAGGGGTGTCCCAGGAGGTACCGTGTGCTGGGTGCAGGCAGCAGCAGGACACAGCCCTGGGGACACAGTGCCTCCGGTGTGCAGGAAGCAGGACCCACCAAGAGAGCCCCTGCTGCCGGGGAGCGGGCAGGAGCCAGGAGCTGTGCAAAGCTGCACCATTGGCATCTCCCACCAACCTTGGTATCCGTCCAGGGGAAAACCCTCAGCCCAGCAGTGCACACCCAGTGCTGGGCAAGGCTTAACTAACCACAGCCCCGGAGCAGGACAGAGCTGGGGCACTGGTCTCATCAGCCCCACTGACAGTGAGATGGAGAAGGGTGACAGTCTGCAGCTCCACCATCCCCCTGGCTCCCTGCCCATCCTTCCACCTGGTGACAAAGAAGATGTGGGGACCATCCCCCATTTGACCGTGCCCCTGCAGCTGCAATTGGCAGCATTGTGCCCAGGAGACTGCAGCACCCCCGGGCTGGCATGGCTCCATTGCAGAGCATGGCACAGGGCTGCCAGTGAAGGAGGATCCAGGAGCGGAGGGGAATTTTGTGAGGGACAGCGATAAGTCAGACAAGAGCCCCTGGGGAAAACCCCAGTGCTCAGCATGGAAAGGGCATCTGGACATGTCCTGCTTCCAGGCCCTCTGTACAGGAGAGCCCCATGGCTACAAGCTTGTCGCAGCGATGCTGTCCAGGCAGGGGAAACCTGACCTTGCTGAGTGCCCAGCATCAGTGCTGCCCCACGTCTGCCATCCACCTGCAGACCAGCCAGACCCTGCTGCGTGGAGCAGTCCCAACACGAGCCAGTAAAAGCAAAGCACAGTTTCAAGGATTTTGCTGAAATCTGGCATTTGCCCTGCAATCTTCTGCTGCTCAGAGTGTGCTCGCGGCAGCATCTCACAGACTGCACTTGAACCAGGGCTCAGCATACCAGGATGGGGCAGAGCTGCCTTCCCCATGTCCGTGCTCACTAAAAAGCAGTGGGTTCCCATGTGCGTGGGTGACCAGTGCAGCCCTGCAACACCAGTGCCAGCACACCCACAGACAGGCCTGTGTCATGAGGCTAAGCAGCGTGTTGTGCTCCCAGCGCAGCAACGCGTGCGGATGCTCCATCAGCTCTTGTCTCAGGTCTGTTCCTTTGGAGAGCCAGTGAGGTGCCGAAATGCCTTGCCTCTGCAAGGGATGTAGAGAGGCAGGTGACTTTGGAGGAGCCACTGGAGGAGCCATCGGAGTCACTTGCCAAAAGGGACCTTTTCCTGATAACAGTCACAAAGCACAAAGCCCTTCCCAGTGTCAGGGTTGCCCAATGCAAACAAACCACTCCAAGATCTCACCTCTTTTCCAGTTCTGGCGCTGCTGGGACACCCTTCTGCACAGTGCTACCCTGGGAGGTTTGCACTGTGATGAGGCCAGGCGTCCCTGGGGCTTGCGTCCCCTCCTTAGACAGACGGTGCTGGGCGAGGCTCGTCCTCCCTGTTCTGCTCAGACAGCCACAGTTGTGCCAA
Source organism: Egretta garzetta (assembly GCF_000687185.1). Classification (NCBI taxonomy): domain Eukaryota; kingdom Metazoa; phylum Chordata; class Aves; order Pelecaniformes; family Ardeidae; genus Egretta; species Egretta garzetta. The sequence goes on along the minus strand of NW_009259602.1, from coordinate 1,095,940 downwards.
GGGAAGAGCAGTGAGGAGCGAGATGGTGCAAGGGAAGGGCTCAGGGCCAGCTCTTCTCCTGCAGCAGAGGCTCCAGCGATGGCAGCGCTGAGCCCAGTCCTGCTTTTCAGCTGCCTGGCGCTGGCAGGGTATGGGAACCTAAATCCTCCCCACTCCACGTGGCACTTGTAGGGACCAGTCACTTCTCTCCGTGTTGGTTGATTTTATCCTCTTGGCTCAGACTCCAAAGACAACAAGGACTGAATGTGAGACTCCCTAAGATCTAAGAGTACTGTCCCATTCTCACAGACCCTGCCACATCCCCAGGTTTGAAGATCCCATCTCTGTGGATGGCATCTGAACAGAAGTCCAAGACAGAGCCCCAAGTCCTTCTCTGCCTGCTGGCTCCCTTTCCCCTCCAGGCAGACTGGGAAGCAGTGAGGTTTATAAAAAAAAGGAGGAAAAAAAAGGAGGAAAAAAAAGGAGGAAAAAACAGGAGGAAAAAAAAGGAGGAAAAAAAAGGACAAAAAAAAAGGAGAAAAAAAAAGGGAGAAAAAAAAAGGGAAAAAAAAAAAGGGAGAAAAAAAAAGGGAGAAAAAAAAAGGGAGAAAAAAAAAGGGAGAAAAAAAGGGAGAAAAAAAAGAAAAAAAAGAAAAAAAAGAAAAAGAAAAAAAAAGAAAAAAAAAGAGGGGGGATTTATGCAGAAAGAAAAAGGGGATGCAGCAATTTCTGTGGCTACGGGGACAGGAAACGCTAAAGCCTTGTGCAACTTGGCCTATTGCATCTTTGGGCTCTCAGCACTGACACACATGCTGGCCAGGGGGGCAATGGGGCTATGTGCTGTGCTACCGATCCATGCTCTGCAGGTGTCTCTTCCCGGCTTCAGCCCCAGGATCAGGCAGCCCCTGGGTGCTGCTCCCCTCCTGCCCGGGGCAGCCGGCTCCTCTCGGCCTTGCTCAGCAGACAGCCACCTCCACAGGGCTGTCCCCGGTGTCCCAATGTGTTTGGCGGAGAAGGGCAGTGCTGGGCAGGGGCAACAAAAGAGGATCCAAGCTCCGTGGGGTTTGGCAGTTCTTGGGGAGAGGATGGCACATGCCAGGGCTGTACAAAACGTTTGCAATGGAGAGTGTGTGGAAAGGTTAAAACAGTTCCGAGATGTCTCAAAACCCTTCTCGACTGAGCCAGGCCTGGCTGGCACCTACCGACGCCTCCGCCACGGTCCGTGACCTGCTAGGAGCACTGCATCCATCTGCAGAACCGTCTCTCACAGCAGGCCAGGCCCGGGAACGGCACCGGGGCTCCACAGCCCCTTTATCTCTCTGACTTGACTTTGTACCTGAGGACCAGATAAGCCAGGAGCCGCAGGATGACGAAGAAGATGCCCAGGATGAGGAAGTCCAGGTAGAGCTTGGCCTCCTCCACGTCCAGCTCCTGCAGGATCTTGATGGGTTTTTGGAAAGGGCAGAAGTCCTCGAGGCACTCCAGGTCCTCGCGCTCCATGGCATAGATGGTGAGAATGACACCTTCGAAGCCATACCTAGGGCAGAGCACATCACGAGAGTCATCGCATGCCCCAGGCAGCCCCATTTTCTCCCCAGCCCATGGAAGCCCCAGGGCAGGGAGCTTCTGGCCAGAGCGTGGGGTCCCACCTGACATAGGAGACGTAGGAACTCCACTGCAGGTAGGTGGGGATGGTCTTGAAGCTGACGAAGAAGCCCGAGAAGAGCAGGACGGGGATGGCAGTGACGGGCCCCACAAAGGTAGCCACCTGGGGAGCAGAGGCCACTGGATGTCATGTCCCTGTCCCCGGGCACACTGCCTGTGGCACTCACACGCCTGCCTATGGGAAACACTTCCCTCCACCCCTTCTTGTCATGGGACCCCCTGCAACTCTCCCACCTTCTCCACATAACAGGCAAAGCCGGGGCCCCATCTGACCTGTAAGGAAGTGGAAGCAGCTCCAATGAGAAGCCCGAGGGACTGGGCCACCAGGGCCGTGGCAGTGGCCAGGGCAGAGAAGAGGAGGAAGCGCGTGGCTTCAGGTGGCTGACCCGTCATCCAGTACACGATGCTGCAATATGCGATGGGGCAGATCACCTGGAGAGGAGCAAGCAAAGACACCGCTCTGCTGGACCCATGGCCATCTCACCCCACAGACCCTTCTCGGGGGTTGGAGGGCTGCAGGGACCCCTCAAAGGCCAGCCCGGGGTGTTGGGGTAGCTGGGCAATTGGCTGTGCCAAGGAAGGCACAGCAGCATCGGAGCCATGCTCTAGTCCAGCCGAAAGCTCACCTGGAAGGGCACGTCTGCCATGGTCTTTGCCAGATAATAGGCTTTCAGGCTGTACCAGTAGTTCAAGTGCTCTCGCAGGAATACAGACATCTCCTGGGGGACTGCATGGAAACAAGGAGTGAGCAGCCAGCAGTGCCCTCCAGCCCATACTCCCACCCGCCCCAGTGCAGGCAGATGTGATGCTGCCCCGGCACAGAGCACCAGGCCTCCTGCCTGTGCCACGAGTGGGTGCCCAGATCTTCACCAAGTCAGTGACCCATGGGGGAACTTCCTGCATGGAAAAGTCAGCTTGGCTGGGGGTTTTTAGGCAAACTTTCTGAGGAAGTGAGAGGTAAAACAGCTGAAAATGCAGCTTTACAGACATTTTCTCAGCAAAAAAAAAAAAAAAAAAGAAAAAAATTCCAGCATTCTGCTTTGAGCCAGCAAGTACATTATAGACAAACATTAAATAAAGGGCAAAACTGGAATATACCCAGACATTTTCCCCCTCTTCTTTGTTTGAGTTGTTTTCCTCTCCTCTCTTCTTTCCCCCCTTTTGTGCAATTCATCTAGCTCCACCATATACCACCCAGCAGACACCCCACACAGCTGGAGCACTCCCCTGCCCCAAGGGCTGGGAATGAGTGTTGGGGGAAGGAGCTCCTTACAGGTGAGGATGGTGGGCATCAGTGCGGCAAACATGAGGAAGAGCATGGAGAAGAAGAGAAAGCCAGTGTTGTTGAAGACTTTGCCCGCGTCGTTGCCAATGTGCAGGTAGAGCAGCCCGATCAGCACCCCGATGCAGATGTGGGACATGAACCGCAGGTGGGTCAGCACCTGCAGGCAGAGAGGGTACAGGGGCTCAGCAAGGCAGGAACACATCCCATGAGTATCCCTGGGGAGCCTGCCTGCTCCTCAGGGGTGAGCCCCACTCCAGCCCCCATTCAATTCCTGTCTCCACCTACCCCCAGTGACCAACATGCCCCATGCGCTCAGCCCTGGCCCAGCCTCCCTTGCCCTCACCGTGTCCCTTAGGATGCAGATAAAGGTTCTCTTGAAGAGGATGCAGAACTGGGTTGAAGTGCTGGTGGCAAAAGTGTGGCTCTCAATGTGGTCCACATCCTGCAAGACCATGGACAAGTCAGGGACATGGGTTAAGCTCACAACATGGGATCCCTACTAGGATGGCAGCCAAATGCTCCCAGGGTGCCCCTTGTGAGCACCCCTGGTGAGAACAGGCACTGCCAGCTGCAAGCACAGAGCTGTTGCAAGCACAAGACAAGTGGAGGCTGGCTGAACACCTCCATGCTTCCCACCATGTCCAAGGGGCTCTAGGCATCAGATGATATCCGTGCACAGCGAGGCAGGGGGGACTGAGGTGTCCCTGGGTGGGCACCCTGTTACCTGCCACTGCCCATCACTGCAGGAGGCTCCTCTCATCCCCGCTCACCGTCACACAGTGTGCTGGGCATGACGGATCTGCCTTGTCAGGGCTGCTCTTCTTCTCAGCCATGGTGCACATGCCATTCTGGACAGCGCGGAACAGGACAGGGTTGAGGTCCCCGTATTCTCCTGAGGCCACCTCGATAACTGTGGAGAAGAATAGGACCACTGAGAGGTGCTGAGCCAGCCCTTGCTGTCACTTTGCTCAGCCGGCCCAGGCCATGACCCCCCAGCTAGCACCTAAAGGGAAGGGCACAGGCAGCCCTGCTCCCTCGGCAACCCGGGCACTGGGTTTGGACCTTGTCACCTTCTGCTCCCCACCACGGCCCCAGCTGGGGCAGAGGCACTCACTGAAGTCAGCAGGGTTGTGGTATGTGGGGCAGTGGAGGCCGAGACCCTTCAGGTAGGGGATGAGGTTGGTCACGACGCCTTTGAAGATGCACTGGCCCTGGCTCAGGATGTACAGCTGCAAGAAAAAGCCAGGATATGGCAGGTGCAGAGCAGCCAGGGGCACTGTCACCTGCTCCTACCCACCCCCCCTGTCCTAGGGTGACATAGGGCACCCTTGCCAGACCCCAGCCATCAGGGCTGTGTGCCACACAAGCCCCAGGTCAAATGCCTGCAGCCCATCCCTCCCATGGCCTCTCTTCTGAGTCTTGGGGCCAGACGGACCCTGCACCCCTGAAGAATTCTGTGTCCTAGCCCAGCCCAAACCTTGTCGAACATCTCAAAGAGCTTGGCGCTGGGCTGGTGGATGGTGCAGATGATGGTGCGCCCACCCTGAGCCAGCGACCGCATCAGGGAAACCACCTGGAAGCAGGAGGCACTGTCCAGACCGCTGTGGCCACACAGGATGGGGTAGAGGAGAAAGAGACAGCAGAAAGAGAAGGGAAGATTTGAGAGAGGGAGAAGTGTATCTTAAAGATGTCCCCAGTTGCCTCCCCTTGTGGGTACCCTCCTCCCAGGTCAATGGAGAAAAGCATCCCTTTGCAGCCCCAGCCCTGCCGTGCCCCAGCCCTCTTGGAGCCCTGGTGGGCACAGTCACATCCCGCCCTCAGGTCTCACAGCCCTGCTGTGCTCCAGAGGGTGCTGGGACCCACTGTCCCCCAGCAGGGGAAGCCCAGCTGGGCAAGCAGTGCTGGGGAGCCCCAGCCCCTGCAGCCTCACCTTGTGGGCTCATCAAAGAACATGACGGGAGGGTTGTTCACCAGCTCCAGGGCGATGGCCAGGCGCTTGCGCTGGCCCCCAGACAGCGAGATGGTGCGGGTGTAGGAGCACTCCAGCAGGCCCAGGGCCGTCAGGATCTCGTTCACCTGTGAGACAGCCTCCTTCACCATGGATTCCCATAGACCCTCACCCCATCCCTGCCACCTCCCTTCAGACCTCCATCACTGGGAGCCCCTTGGCATCCCTCAGTCCCCTCAGGGCCCTCCCTTCCCTACTGTCCCTGTCCTGGGGAGAGATGAGGGGCCCTGGCCCCACCTTCCTCTGCACTTACCAGCTCCTTCTTCACCTCCTGCTTCTCACTCAGCTTCAGGTTAGCAGAGACCTGCAAGGAGAGGATGGGCAGGGAGACGCAACTGTCAGATGTAGGGAATGGAATCGGCTGCACCGTGGCTCCATCCCTGCCCAGCTGAGGGCTGGGAGTGGTAGCTCAGGATGCAAGAACAGCAGGATTTTGTTCCTGTGTTCCAGAGCCCTTGGAAATGCCTGATGTCAGTGTGGGCTCAGTGCCCGAGGACGCAGTCCACAGGATGCCCCACAGAGTCCAGCAGGCTGCCTGGCTCCCTCATTGCTCACCATCATAGCCTCCAGCACGGTGAGGTGTGGCAGGAGCATGTCATCCTGCATGATGTAGCAGGACATCTTACGGAAGGTACGCAGGTCCCGCGGCCGGCCATTCACCAGGATCTGGCCCTTCATGCCGGTCTCCCTGTAGGAAAGAGGCATAGGGGGATGTAGCACAGGACCCCCAGCCCTGCACCCTGTCCTGGTTTCGGCTGGGATAGAGTTAATTTTCTTCATAGTAGCCAGCACAGTGCTGTGTTTTGGATTTAGTACCAGAAGAATGTTGATAACACACTGATGTTTTCAGTTGTTGCCAAGTAGTACTCAGACTACTCAAGGACTTTTT
>NW_009259602.1:1086935-1089948 GCF_000687185.1 Egretta garzetta | reverse complement strand
CTCTCCCCCATCCCACTGAGGGAGGGGGGACTGAGCGAGCGGCTGCGTGGTGCTGAGTTGCCAGCCGGGTTAAACCACGACACACCCCCCAGACCCGCTGGCTTCCCCCCAGCCTCACCTGTAGCCAGCCAGGATGTTCATGAGCGTGGACTTCCCAGCACCCGAGGGCCCCATGATCCCAATGAGCTCCCGCTGGCAGAACTTCCCGGACAGGCATTTGAGGAGAGTCTTGTACCCTGAAGGGAGAGCAGCATGGGTTCAGCTTTCAAGAGCAGCAGCACTACAAGAACCACGATGCCATCCCAGCACCTGGGGGACCTCGGGACCTCCATATATCGTGTCAGGGGCTGCATGTGCCTGGAGACTGACTCCACCAGCATCACCAGGGCTGTAGCCACAGCAGTTGTCATTTCCAGCACCATCCCTGAGCCTGGTCCTTGGCTGGCCCCACCAATTTCCAGCACTGAAGAGCCACACGCCCTGGATCACAGCAAAGACCATGGAAATCCCTGGGTCAGGGCACATAGCTGCTAAGGAAGATTACCAGGCTGTGACATTGGTCCTAGGCACATTGTCAGATCCTGGTCCCTAGGGCCAGTGGAGAGGGGCAGCAAGAAGCAGGGTAGCATGGGGCAGGCAGAGTCCCCAAGCCTGCTGGATGCCTGGCTGTTGCCTTCATTGGCATTCATGCTCTGATACCCAGCAGCAGCACTGCTAATCAGACCTGGAATTATCTCTGCTTTAAACGCAGCTGATTAGCATTTTCTGGCAGAAGGAACATGATGTGTTGGGAGTAGGGAACAGGCACAGCCTCAGGCTCTCAGGAGCTGCCCCCAAAACACAGCCCTGGCAGGAGAGCAATGGTATACAGGGTGCTAGGACCATGCTGAACCATAGACCGGGTCTGAGCATCTCCCTGCTGGAAATATGCCTGCCCCCCACATGCCCCATGGTTGCAGCTGGTGCTAGGCAAGGGCAACATGTCCATCTCCTGTCCACAGGCTGGGGCAAGCCTCAGGACCAGACCAGCTTACGGTCCTACTACCACACTAGGGGGGCAGCCCCTCTGGCTTGTCCATCCCCAGGACAGGAGATCTGGCACCACAAGCTCCCAATTCCTCCTCTGCACCCTTCAGAGTCCGGCATCCTGCATCCAGAAGTGGGCCCCACTGGCAGAGGGGCAGCGAGGGCTGGGAGGGAAGGGCAGGGGGCTGTGCATGACGACAGCAGAGCGAGCATGCCCAGCAGCCCCCCCGGCGCATCCCGGCACCACGCACATGGCTCCGGCACCGCGCATGCTGCTCACGTCGGCGCCACTGCAGCTTGCGCAGCGGTTACTTGCGTTCATTGACTGCCAGTAACCTCCTGCTTCAGCAGAGGGGGGTGGCTCGGCCGGACCCTGGGGGCTGTGGCCAAAGGCACCGGGAGCTCCCTGCCAGCTCCTCCACCTGCACCTGGCCTGGGGGAGAGGAGAGTCTCTCCCACTGCCCCCCCGGGGTCTCAGCACCCCTAGACATGCATGCTCCTCTCCGGTCCAGCTGCCCAAGCCTTTCCCCCTTCCCTCCCTGCAGGGCACTGGACCACTGACAAGCAGCCGGTCCCCAGGACTCCTGGGTGCTACAGCACACTCTGCCCTGTGAAGCCCATGGTTGTATTGTGGCTTCTCAGCATCCCAGACAAACAGGCGGACCTCGTGCTGGGGGATGTCAGGGCTGGTCCCGCGGTCTTTCAGTTTCCCTAGCTGCAGAGCGTGGTTGGGGATAGGGTCAGAGGCCTCATCCGGCACTGCTGGCTGGCAGGGCACCCTGCTGTGCAGCCCTGCGCCCTCAGTCTGCTCACCCCAGGCCCCCACACATCCCTGCCTGCCTTCAGCTTCTGCAGATCAGCTCCCCCTCCATCTCATGGGGCTGCCTGATTGGCATCCCATTAACTGAGAGAGCTAATTAAAGCAAACTACCACCTCCCAGCCACCATCTGCCTCCCCTCTCCCCTCCCCAAGCTCTCGGCCAAAGTCACACACAGGAAAGGGGACTGTGGCCTCAGCTGCACAGGGAGCCTCTGGAGAGGAAATCCCCTGCAAATCACACATATTCTCCTTGCCAGGCGCTGAGCTGGGGCACCCCTTGGAGTCTCCTGCTGTTGGCACGTCACACACAGCCATCATACCCCAATGCTGGGGAAACTAATCCATCCTGGCCTCCCCTGAACCAGGAGATCTGCCCCATCTCCCCCATGCAGCCCTGGCTAGAGGTTTCCCTGGGATGCGATCTGCTTTCCTCCAGCACTGCACAGCAGAGGTGCACAGCAACTGCTGCAGGACACGAGCCTGCCCCCCACCTATGGGTGCCCAGCAAGGACAGCCAGCCACAGAATGGCTGCAAACAGCACCTGGCACTCAGACAGACCACAGGGCCGGACAGCCCGACCACCCAGCCAGCACCCGCGGCCACAAGGGACAGCAGGGCGAGCGCAGGGTGAGCAGCTCTAGCATCTCCCGCTGTGGCTCCCTGTGTGCAGCCCTGCTGCCACGCGCTGAGGCAAGCTTCCGCCGGCAGGCAGAGGCTGGGGCTGCCTGGAGCAGGAATTGACAGAGAAGCAATGAATCCAGCACAGAGGGAGATGCTGGAGACCTGGGTGAAATCAAGGCATAGAGAATGGGAGAGGGGTGCAATAGCCCTGCAGGTCTCCTCCCCTGCCCTTCCCCAGCCAGCAGCTCCTACCTCTCTTCCTCCACCAGGAGCCTTCCCGCACAGAGTAGGACAGGTCAATGAACTCAATGTTGACAGCCGAGCGCTTTGGGAGGTGGGAAAACCTCTGGGCCTCTGTGATGTGGTTCTCCACCTTCTTCAAGTGGGTGGTGAGGAGCGGGGCATCTGGGGGGCTGGCATGGCACACCGTGTCCTCAAGGGCAATGGAGACACACGCGGGATCCATACCCTTCTCTGCCATCCTGCTGCTCTGTAGAAAAAGCACAGGGATCAACTCACAGCGGGCCAGGGACCAGCCCACAACA
>NW_009259602.1:1085255-1086433 GCF_000687185.1 Egretta garzetta | reverse complement strand
CCGCTGGCTCCAGGCCTCACTGCCCCCCTCTGCCCTGTGATACACTGCCCAGTTTGTGGTCTGGCACCCACAGCTGGATGTAAGGATGGGCCTGGCCAGGGCAGCCAAGCCGGCACCAAGGGGCTAATGGCAAAGAGCAGCTGATCAGCTCCACAGTCAATAATTGATGCAACTCCTGCAGCTGGGTTCAGCTCCCCCAGCCCCACTGCTACTGGGCTCCCTGCCCCACTCCTGTCCACCACAGTGGGCACAGGATGGGAGAACTGATGTTCTGCCCTCAATGGGGGACACCCAGCTGCGCCTGGATGTCCCTAAGGGCTCACCAGGAATTACCCCGGCCTGGCCTGGCCAGGGCTTGGGGAACACAGGTGTGGGGTGCCAAGCAAGCAGACTGTTGCAGCCAGTTCCTTGGACAAAGCATGCCGTGCCTCACCCAGGCTCCTGGGGCAGAGCACTCTGGGCTAGATTAAAATTTCAGCCAGTGCCTGGCGTTCCTGTGGGCTTGCTGGGACACACTTAACAGAACAGGGAGGGGGCCCCACTAGTGCCAGTTCTCTGCCTCCCTTGGCTCATTTCACCTTCCTGGCTCTTAGCAGCACAGCCTCAGAGACCAGACCGGTACTTAACTAGGGCCATTGCACGATGGTAACACACGCACCTGCCCAAATGCTCTCCTGCTGTGGGCAGTGTCTTCTGCCTGCAGTCCTCCCCACAGTCGGCCGCAGCACGGCCAAGCTCCCTGCGTTCCTGCTTGGCTTCAGGGCTCTCTGCGGTGCTGGGGGGGGATGCTGAGCCAAGCAGGGTGGGAAGCACACTAACCCCAGGTCCCACTGCGGCACCACAGACCAGGAGGGGGTTGGAGATCCCCACAGCACCAGCAAAAGGAGCCCAAGCTGTGCCTGAGCAGGCCGGGCCCAGCACCCATCTTGCCTCTAAGGCTGGGGTCCTAATGCTTCTCTAACCTACATTTTGCTGAGGCGCAGGCTGCAGGCAGCTCCTTGCTACAGCTGCAATGCACACACACAATCCCCTGAAAGGGGAAGCCAGCTTCGCCAGGAGCTGCGCCGAGATCTTCCCAGCCCTCTCCCCGTTGCAGACAGATCCCTTTCAGGGCTGGAAGAAAGACAGCCCCAGCCCTGGGGGAGAAGGGGTGGGAACGAGGGCTGCGGAACCCCAGC
>NW_009259602.1:1081273-1084491 GCF_000687185.1 Egretta garzetta | reverse complement strand
TGCCAGGCAGCGAAAAATCCTCTTAAAGGCACCAGCCCTCTTTCCTCTCCCCGCAAGGCCCTGAGCATCCCCAGCCCTTGGTGTTTGCCAGCCCTGCCTCCGCAGCCCCCCAGCCCCCCTCCCCGCTGCTGTTCACGGGTGGGGCAGAGCCCACCGCAGCTCCCACCCTTGCCGCCTCAGCTCAAAAGCCCGTGGGCCCAACGGCCCCTTAGCCTGCTCCCACCAGGAATGTGCCTGGCCCCCACACGCAGCCCTGCACTGACCTGGGACAGGGGCCACACCGCCGCACAGCCACCCCAATGGGGGGCACAAGCTGGTCGAAACTCAGGCTGCAGTGCAGAGGACTGCCTGGGAAGCCCAAACCAGGCATCAAGAGACAGGGCTGGTGGGGTTACAGCTGGCCACAAAGGGCCTTGCTGTTCTCTCTCTTCCCAGGGCTTTGTCCCCGGCACACTCCCCTGTGCAGCTCATCATGGGGGACCTGCCAGCCCCCTGCACCTCCACCCTCTACAGCACCAGGCCTGGCTCCATCCTCACTGTTACTCACACATCTCACCCACCACAGTACTTAAACATGAAAGACATATGGAAAGGAGCCGCACTAACAAGAGTATTAATTAAAAAAACCATCTGTTGAGCCAAGGAAATCTTTCCCCTCCCACAGCCAGTGATTTGGCTCCTGGGCAGAGCAGGATACAGCCAGAGGAGAGACTGTGGGGCAGGGTGGCCCACAGGCTAGGCAGGAGGAGGGCCCAAGGAGTTAGTGGAGGAGCCAAGCTCTTAAGTCACCTCCACGTGGAGCAAAAGGCACACCAGACCCATCCAGATTGCTCTGCATTCAGCATGTTGACTCTCATCCCAAGGGCACTCACCGTTAGCAGGTCTCAGCCCAGGCCCCCTTTGCGCAGCACAAACCAGCCCTGCTTTCCTGCAGGTGGGCACAAGCCAGGTATGGGAGCAAACCCCCTTGATGCTAAAGCCCCTTCCTTCTCAACTGCTTGAGGCTGAGTTGGGAGCTCCTGAGACCAAGCTGGTGGCCATACAGCAACCAGCAGCTGCTGCAGCATCCTGCTGTAGAGTCATTTCAAGGTGGAAGGCCAGCAGGGATGGGAGTCCAAGGCCCAGAAAGGCTTGGTGGCCAGTGCCACGGGCATGTTTCGGCATCCATCTGGTCCCCAGCTAGGACCTTCCTACAGTGTCCTTGACCATAGCTGTCCCCCAGTGGTGGCTCACACATCCAGAACAGTATCAGTGGCAGAGGGAGCCTGTCCTGGCTCTGTCCCGTATGTCCAGGGCTCCAGGGACAGAACAGACATCAGAATCTCTTTGCATGACTGGAAAACCTGTGTCATTTCCTGTAAACATATTCTCAATTACCAATGATGGTGCTGCTGGTCCTCCAGCTCCCCTGGCAATCCCGTCACACGTGCTCCAGACCACCTTCTCCTTCCCTAGGGGAATAAAAATTCTGGCTTTTCCATTGCTGCTTCAGAGGGAGCCAGGGCAGTCTCCAGGAAGCACAAGGCTGTTCCTGCCTGGAGCCAGGTACCAGTGTCAGCATGAATGCAACCTGATGAGCATTGCCCCAGTGGGAAGTGAAGGGCCAGTGGGGAAAACAGACTTTAGGGAAGGGAGCCTGGTCAGAAACCCATTCCCAAGAGAGGTGACATAGCACAAGGTTACAGCAGTGCCCGTCATGGCTGCTCCTACCAAGGGCCATGTTAATATCAGCTGTGCAGGCCCCACGGTAGGCAGCAAGAGCCCACAGCCCCAGCTCCCTTCTCAAGGGCCTGGAAGGGAGTCATTGTAGGCCCACAGCCCAGGTCTTTTTCTCCAGCTACAGGACCAAATTGGGCCCTGCTGTGCTCAGGACACCCCTCTTATAACTCCTTATCCATCTTAGCTGCAAGGCATTAACTACCATGTCTCTTTGTGGCCCCAAGCTGCTGCCAGAAATTCCCTGGGGAAAGGGGCTCTCAGGGCAAGACCATAGGCCCCTGCAAAGAGCATGCTCTGCAGCCAGTGTGTGGACTTTGCACCTTGGAGCTGAGACTTTCCCCCCACAGTTAGCTGTCCTGGCCCCAGTGCTCCCAGGAAGGCAGTGGGGCAGTTTGTCCTACAGTAACATTTGATTCCCCAGCAATGGGTGGTGCAGCCCTGGCCAGGCTGCTCTGCCCTGAGACCTCTGCCCATGGCAGGGGACAGCTGCAACAAGCACAGAGAGATCTACCTCTCAGGCCATGTGCAGGAAATACCTGGCTGGGAGAAATCACAACCTGTGGCACAGATGGGATAGATACTTCTGCAACAGGCACATGTGCTGCCTCTCCCTAAAAGGGGATATGAGCCTCCTCTAGGAAGCAGCCGGGCAAACAGAGACCAAGACGCCAATGTCCCCAAGCCCAGCTGCAGGAAACACAAACGCCTGTTGCTCACAGAGCATCTCCTGCCACTGGAGAGTCATGGGATGGGGCTTGGCAAGAAGGCAGCCCTGAGAGGGAGTGAGTCCAGAACGTCTCCTCTCCGATGACAGCCTTGGGATGGACAGAGCTTATGGAAGGAGGAAGGAGTGCAGCGATAGAGACAGGTGGCAAAGGGAAGCAGACATCCAGGGTGCAAGCCTCCCTCAGCATACGGCTAGTGGCCACAGCCCCGGACAGCCCAGCTCTACCCAGAGGAAGCTGTAAGGAGAGCAAGAACAGATTTTGAGCAGTTTGGTAGCTCGCAGATCTCAGTGCCAACCCTTCCATGAAACAGTGAGGCAGACCCTTACCAAAGGTGGGCAGCTGCTACCGGGACTCACCACATGGAACATGGCAGTCGCATTCGCAGACGTCACAGCGCAGGAACCAGCGGGCCCAGCCCGAGTGCTTGGTGACACAGGCTGAGATTTTGATGCAGCCATGGTTGAGGAAGGCTCCCAGGTGGGCCTGGGTGCTGCAAGATGAGGAGCATCTCCCAGTAATATCCCGCTCGCTGATCTCAATCCGGCCTCGCAGGCAGATCCCTGCAAGAGCAGGGCCAGAGCATGTCACAGGGTGCCCACCAGCCCTACAGCCCTCCTGTGGCAGGCTGGGGGAAAAGAGGGAGTGGAGACGTGCCTGCAGCCCTCCTGCCTGCTCCCTGTGCGGGCAGGGTGCCCCCTTGGGCTCAGCATGACACCCAGCAGTACTCACGGAGGCAGGTGGGCTTGGGGGTCCAGTGGCCGAGACTGGCAG
>NW_009259602.1:1073269-1081246 GCF_000687185.1 Egretta garzetta | reverse complement strand
CGCCAGCTGTACCCCACCACTGAGCCAACCCACCAGTCGTTGCCGTACACCACCGAATTGAAGTCTGCTTCAGGTCGCCCGCAGTTCACTGGGGACAGGGAGGTTCTTGAGGGCAGCGCAGGGCTAGCACCCTGTGCAGCCTGCTTGGCAGAATGGCAGCCCAAGGAGATGCACACACACAAGGTTGCAGGTCCTGGGCGAGGACCAGGGTGCTGGGCAGGCTCTGCAGGTGCCCTGGCTGCCTCCTCTCGTGGCCCAAGGACTGGGCCCAAGAGACTCCGTGCACATGCGTCTAGCACAAAACCTGCCCTCCCCAGGATGGCTGTGCCAAGCCTGCAGCCATCCCCAGGCCCCCCACCAGTCTCCCCACTCTGGCTGTACCTCGGCAGAAGGACTTGTAGCCCAGCCAGCAGCAGCTGCCGTTCCCGCACTGGCTCCTCTTCAGCTCCTTGTGCTTCCCCTTGCAGCCCCCCAAGCAGATGGGCGCTGTCCCAGACCAGTAAGTATCCAGGTCTCCTGGTGCCGCAGGGAGTAAGGCAGAGCAGGGCTGGGGCAGGGAGCTGAGGACCACCTTCCCACCAGCTGCCCAGCCCTCAGAGACCCACAGAGAGGTGGTACAAGCCCAGCAAAGGCTCGTCTCAGCCCAAACCCCGACCCCTGCTGCGGTGAGGACTGCGTCCCCTTGCAGCCCCCAGCCCTTCTGCAAGCCAGCTCCCGCTTCCCCTGTGCCAATCCTTAGCACAGGGATGTCACAAAGGTGTTGTTCCCTGCTGGGAATACCAGTCCAGCCAGGTGCCAACAGCTCTGGGGCACCCTGTAAGCCCCTCTTCCCCCAAACACCCTGTTACCTTCCGGGTCCTCGCAGAAGACTAGCGTGGCCAGCATGGTGAGGAAGAGGAGGCCAAGTCCCATAGTGCACACTCTGCCCTCCTCCCCTTGGCCCTCAAATCAAAGCCCCCCTTCTCTGCTTGCCCAGGAAAAAGTGAACTTGGTTTCCATACACACAGGACAGGGGATGCTGCAGGACATGGGGGAAGGGAGGAGACATTCCCTTTAATGCCAATCCTCTCCCCAGCAGATAATCTCTGGCAGATTACCTTCCCTGGACCCAGTGTTTAAAGGGACAACTCCTCCCAGCCACCACAGCCTCACCTCTGCTCCCAACACCTAGCACTCGCATCCTACAGGAGCACTGTAGTCCAAGATAATGCAGGTGCAGCCACGGCTTTGGCAGCGGAGTCCTGAGGCCTGCATGTTGGAAATAGGGCCAAGCTGGAAGTGCTGCGAATGCAAACCTGGCAGGAGGCCCTTCTCTCGAAGGTATCTTCGGTCCAGCTCTGCCAACTACCAGGGAGCAAGGGCCAGACAGGGGCCAGGAGGGCTGATCAAGGCCCAGCCATATCGCATACCAGCAGCCCAGGGATGCTCTCCCCAGAGCTAGCAGCACCCTCCTGCAGCGTACGCTGTCAGGGCTGCTGGGGCAGGCAGCTGCCTCCTGCTCTGCCTCACCCCGAGCACAAGGTGCCCAGCGCATGGCCCTAGCTGTGTTTCACTGGCCCAAGGGAAGCCACTCCCCATGCACACTCCTGAAGAGAGCAGGGGGTGGGGGGTGCGTATTGCCCTTCACACATGGATCCAGCCCTAGGAAACCTTCCCACACAGCCTGCAGTGGACAGCTCTGCCCACTTCATCCCTGCTCCTCACCCAGCCCCTGCGTACGGCAGCAGCTGAGCATGCTGCCCCTCACCCAGGGTGCAGGCCTAAGGGGCTGCTCTCATCACCCCACCCCAAGGGCACAGCCACAAATGACGCCCACTGCGTTTGTAATTAGAAAGCGAGCAGATGGCGAGGGGTTTAGCATAAAGTGATTTCCTCCATTAACCTGGAATTCCAACAGCTTTTGCTGAACTGCTTGAGAAAGGGAGCAAGGGGAGGGGGGGAATAAAAAAAAAAAAAAAAAAAAAAAAATCAGTGTCCAGCCCAGGAGACCAGCAGGGCACCTCCCTGCCTCCATCTGGGCATGTCACTTCCACACACAGGGTGGCGAGGGCCCGAGTGTCACTCCAGTGACACCAGCTTCACACTGTCCTCATCCTATTCACTTGACAAAGAGCTCACAAGCACAGGCTACTCTCTATATTCAAAAAGTGACATTGCAGGCAGCTGACATTCACGCCCTGAAGGAGGCAGCAAAAAATAAAACCTGCATCAAGACAGCAGGGAACAAGAGTGCCAGAGCTAAACCCAGCCTTCCAGTGACACCTCTGGGGACATGGAACAACACTCTCCAAGGCAGTTGCACCAAGCAGCAGCATGTAGGACACATCAAGAGATCCTAGCAATTCTTCAGTGCCCACCTCCCACAGTGCAGGCTCTCAGCAACTTGGTCTTGTCCTCTCACCACAGTATACCACGGCTGGCAGGCATGGGGCTGAAACAGACACCAGACACTGGTTGGCCTGGCAGTCTGACTTTTATTTGTCTTGCCAAAGTACACTTTGCCCAAGCAGGAGCCCAAACCCCAATGTGGGGAGGAAACCCAGGGAAGGACAAAAGCAATAAAAAGCTCCCAATCCCCCAGTGCCGCAGGGTAGCAGTAGCCTGCAAGTGACAGCACCTCCAGCCCTCTCCTCCCTGGGATCAGTGCAGTGTAATGGGATCAGTGGTGCAACCACCACCGACAGCACCGGCTAACAACCTAGGAAAGACTATGCGCAGGGAAGGGATGATGAAGGCAGATGTAAAGCATGCCACCCCTTGGAGAACAAAGTATGGATGGGGGAGAACAGGCCTGCTAAGGGCCACACATGTCCCCAGGGAAGAGGCTTCAGCTACAGTGTCTGCTCAGCACACCATCCCACCTGGGGAGATCCCAGCTGAGGACCAGGCTCAGCAAGGGCTGACAACTTAGCTGCACAGCAGCAGGGACCACATCACCAGTGAGTGACCAAGAGGGGAAGGCCTGTGACAGGCTAAGGCCAAACCTTCTGGAAGGGTGGGAGAGGCTTTCTAGTCCCTAACCCCCAAAAGGAGGAGACAGACAGCTCTTTCCAGCTTGGATCGCTCAAACCACAACTGAGAGAGGCCTGTCCTTCCCCTCTCCCCACACTGACCAGAACTGGCAGCTAGTGAGGCTGGGGCAGCAAGAAGACAGCCAGCTGCAGATAGGTGAAGACAAGCTCAGCCCTCTCCCCCAAGCACTTCCCAATATCCCCCACCCGCACATCCCACAGAGGCCCAGGTTTTCCTCACACAGAGAGGCAGGTGAGCCCCTCACACGATCTGGATGCCCAGCTCCTCAGCAGTCTTCTGCAGACGGTCCATGACATTCTCCTCCAGCTCCATAGTCAGCCCGCCAGGTGCTGCCAGCTGCTCCTCTGAGGATGTGCTGGCCATGACATAATACACAGTCTCGCTCTCCCCATGCTCATTGGTCCGGTTCACCACACGGATGATAGGGTTGGCCGGGGCGCTGGGTTCTTGCTCTGACGACAGCGCTGCTCCTGGGAAGGCACTTGGCTGTGCTGGCTCAGGGTTGTCAGCAGAGCAAGGAGCTGGGCACAGCGGGGCCACCTGCAGCTCAGCAATACCATTCTCTGCCAGGGAAGCCTCTGCTGGCGCCTCCAGAATGATGCCCTGCAGGTTGCCCTCACCCTCTGACAGCACCACACACTCAGTTGAGCCATCCAGTGCCTCTCCCCGCTTCTCTCTGTCCTTCAGTAGCTGCTCTGTCAGCTCCACGCTTTCGTAACGCACCAGCTGCAGCCTCATGTAGCCATCCTCATGTTCCTTGTACCTGAGCAGAGATAGGCAGAGATGATGGAGCCAGTCACACTGCAGCCCCTTCCCAAGAGAAAGGTGGCAGCTAAGGAAGGGGCACTATATTCTAGGCTCCAACACCCAGTGCTACATGGATGATACCAGGCAGGCAGGATAAAAACCCTTCAGCCCCTACCCCTAAAAGCCCATCCATGTGGCAGCTTCTGAGCTTTCTGCCAGGCCTCTATCATCTCCCATGCCCATCTCCTTCCACCACTCAGTTTCACTGGGAGCATTTGAAGTCCATCCTCTTCCTCTCCCAGCTTTTAGGCTCTGGAAACCCTTTGGAGTTTCCTAGAGGGGATGCAGCAGAGGCATCTGTCAAGATGATCTCTCAAGAGATTGATCTGCAAGCAGCTCTCTCTGGAGTGGGACACCTGGACCTGACCCCTGCCAACCTCAGAAGCGTCCCACCAGATGCAGCTGTGATGGCACTACTACTGCCCCTAATCTCTGACCCACTGCTGGAGCTGCCACCCAGCACTGCTCTGTTGCTGTGCCAGATCCCACTGTATGCTTCCTGTCCGGTGCCTCCCAGCCACTAGAAAATGGGTCTCGAGCACATTACAGGCAAATGTCAGAGCCCAAGCAGTGCCAGGTTGCTGCTTCAGCAAGAGGCAGGATGCAGCTCCAGCTGTCTCTTGCACTAGAGAGGGAACAGAGAAGAACTAAGGATGGGCAGTACCTGAAGCGAGGATGCCCCGAGGGCCATTTGAACTGGTGTTTCTTCCTGAGGTGGACAGTGAGGTTGTTTCCACGTGTGAAGCACTTGTCACAGACATGGCACTTGTACCGGGGCTCTGAGTCACCCTGAGGGGCAGAGAGAGGAATGTGAATATCCCATGAGCCTGATTAGAGGGCCTGGTAGCCACAAATGCGCATGGAAGGAGGAATCAGGTTCTCCGAGAACACTGACACGACGTATCATTGCAGCAATAAGAGAGGAATGCAATCTGACCTCACATTCCTATAGCCCTGGTCAGCCTGGGGCACTTCACATGACTTTAGCTTTTTGCCTCATGCTTCTGTACAGCATGTTGCACTTGGCAGTTCTCAGCCTCACTGGGAGAGAGTACACAGCAGAATAGCCCTCTGCTCCCTTCCCACCTCATGGACTTTCCGGTAGTGCAGTTTGATAGAGCAGAGGGAACGTGCAGTGAAGCTGCAAGCCTCAAACTCGCAGCGATAGGCTGGCTCTTTGCTGTGCGTGTCCAGATGTTTCCTCAAGTCAATGAGATTCTTGCAGCTGAAAGGAAATGATAAGGGAACAAAGCTGAACACTGTAGCATGCGTGCACACACACACGTGCCTCTCTGTGCTTCTCAATCACCAGTCTGGGAAGATGGAAAGCCCTGGTCCTCACCTGTAGTCACAGTAGTCACACTTGAATGGCCGCTCCTCACTGTGCCGAAAACGAATGTGATTGCGCAGGGAGGAGGGCAGTGGGCAGGTCATGTCACACAGAGGGCACTTGTAATGGTTCACTGTGCGAAAGAATGGGCGGAAAACCTTACCGTAAAGCAGGGGAGAGCACACACACTCTTCAGAGCCTCAGCTGGGAGAAGTGGCCTTTACTCACCATGATTCCTCATATGGTCACGGAGCAGCCTCTCTGTGGCAAATCTCTTGGAGCAGTGGGAACACTGAAACCTCTGCTCTGCAGCATCAGGGCCAGGGAGGAAGGGGAGGGAGTGGTGAGAAAAGAAATCAGAGAGAAAAGCACCCAGTGAGAAAAAGAGGTAGTTACAGTGGAGCTGGGAACCCTTCTCTCCAGGCAGATAGCAGGCACTGACTACAAAGCCAAACAAACAAAAAAAACTACTTGCAAAGACCAGTCTGACTCCCCTTCACACAGCCTCCTGCTGCTGCCAGGGCAGGAACTGGGGAGCAACTATCACACAGACACACATCGCCAGCACAAAACAAGGGAACTCAAGAAGCAAATCCCAATGCTGCTGCAAAGTGCCCAGCTGCTGCCTTTGATTTCAGTCCCCACCCACAGGAGCTTACGGTCCAGTGCAGTCTGACGGCGGATATGGTCAAAAAACTTGGTGTTGTTGGCGAACATCCCCCCACAGGTAGGACAGGCCACCACCTTCTCCTGTGTGTGGCTGCGCAAGTGCTCCCGCAGTTTGCAGCGCCCCTTGAAGGTGCAATCACAGTCTAAACAGAAACAACACAATGCCATTACGATCCTTCACACATGGGCCATGAGCCACAGCCTGACCGAATGGTAGGCTTCTTGCCCCTATTTTTAACTAGCAAGGATTAACTCCCTGCTCCAAAAAGCCCACAGAGCAGGGCCACAGCAGGATGAGATCATTAGTGTACAACTGGTGCGGGCCTCTGCCACTGCAAGCAGCTAAGGCAATTGTACAAACACAGGAGATAGGAATTATTGAAAAAATTAAACTGGAGCCTTTTCTTCTAGGCACTAATTAAATATAAATGACAAGTTCAATATTAAGCACTCAACTGGATCCCCTGAAGGAAATTCTACAGGACTATTTCACTATTAGGACCATGCATGCATACATATTTTTGAAGTTTAAGAGGCTCTCTGAAACCCTGCCAAGGAGTGCGGAGTTCTCCTGTACAACATTTATGTCCTGGTTTCAGCTGGGATAGAGTTAATTTTCTTCATAGTAGCCAGCACAGTGCTGTGTTTTGGATTTAGTACCAGAAGAATGTTGATAACACACTGATGTTTTCAGTTGTTGCCAAGTAGTACTCAGACTACTCAAGGACTTTTTGAGCTTCTCCTGCTCGGCCAGGTGCACAACAAGCTGGGAGTACAGCACAGCTAGCACAGCTAACCCAAACTGACCAAAGGGCTATTCCATACCATAGAACGTCATGCTCAGGGGGGTTAGTCAGTCGGTCAGTCGCGAGCAGAGTGGTCGCAGCTTGGGCTGAGTGATCACTGCTCGGGACAGGCTGGGCATCGGTCAGCGGGTGGTGAGCAATTGCGTTGTGCATCACTTGTTTTATGTATTCTGTATATTCTCTTACCATTATTATTATCATCACTATTGTTATTCTTCTCTCTTATTAAACTGTCTCTATCTCAGCCCACGAGTCTTACTTTTTTTTTTCTTTTCTCCGATTCCCCCATCCCACTGAGGTGGGGGGGGGGGTGTAAGCGAGCAGCTGCATGGTGCTTAGTTGCCAGCCAGGTTAAACCACGACAATTTGCAATCCAGCCTTGCGCAAAGCTCAGTAGAGAGGCCTTGCATACACCCACTAACCTTTCCAGCCACAGAGGACCACATGGTTCTCCTTGCCTGCTGCCTTGTACTCCGAACAGAAGCTGTGATCCTCCACATGCCGATAGAACCACTCAGGATTATCAAATGATCTCTATTGGGGAGCAGAGACAGACAGAACAGGGTGAAAAGATGAGCATGAGCCGGCCTCAGCCAGAACACAACAGACACTTTCACACAGGTACAAACACAGCCAACAGGCACGCAATACAGGTGAGCTGCAGGACAAACCCTTTTCTCCTCCCCTTTTCCACCACGGCACAGATTACACAGAAGAAAGCAAATCCAGGTCCCCTGTTCTCACCTCACAGTACTCCCACAGACATAGAAAGTTCTCCTGGATCTCAGGGATGATATTGCGGCTCTGGAAGTCCAGCTGGCAATGGCTCACATCTGACTGGCTCTGCAGGGCCCGCAGCCCCCACTGCTTCAGCTTGGTGTGGTAGCAGTGAAAATAGACGTGGCGAATGAGGTCAGCTGAGCTCTCTGGGGAACAGAAACCACATTCCTGCCACAAACACGTGTATTCCTCTGCAACACAAACCGGAAATACACAGGCCATAAGGGTCTGATGAAAACTCTCCAAGTAAAGCTCAGAATGCCGCAGACAAACACCACGGTGCTTTTCGTGAGACTCCAGTCCTGCAGCAGGCAGCGCTGTTCCCCTCTGGGAGAGGAAGATGCTCTCACAGTGAAATAGCTCAAAGAGAGAGGGCCCAAGCCGCAGCGGTCGAGGCTGCTAGCTCCTTACCGAGAGGGTCCATCTCGTCCCGGTGCTCCCCGGGAACGT
Organism: Egretta garzetta; assembly: GCF_000687185.1. Lineage (NCBI taxonomy): Eukaryota > Metazoa > Chordata > Aves > Pelecaniformes > Ardeidae > Egretta > Egretta garzetta. The sequence continues at coordinate 1,073,371 of NW_009259602.1, read as the reverse complement.
GCTGCTGCAGGTGCTGGGCTACGTGCTCGCAAAACTCCTCCATCTTCGAGGCCACGTAGGTGCACGCCTCCCACTCGCACTGCAGCACCAAGGCCTCCTTGC
>NW_009259602.1:1059504-1072993 GCF_000687185.1 Egretta garzetta | reverse complement strand
GCCAGCTCACAAAGGTTCCCGGGCCGCCTGGGGCTGACCCGCGAGCGAAGCCCTTTCGGACACCCGCGGCACCAACTCGCGTTTGGTTTTTGGGAAAGCCCCTGGGAGCCGGGATAATTACAAATAACGTATGTTATTATAAGATTTGGCACGGGACCTGGCTTTGCAGTGGTGGAGTGCGATGGCCAGCACAGGCTTTGCTGCTGCTGCACGTTAATTTCGGGTGCCTCCAGAATTATTCCTTGCGTAAACAAAGAGAGTCCTCAGAGTGCAAAGACCGCAGTCAAAATCCACACACCTGGGCATCCCAGCCAAGCGCTGAGTACAAAACCCATCAGTATTGCAGTTCCTGCTGTGAAAGAACACAACATATTCTCTTTACTCAGTAAAGAGAATACAGATTGAAACAACAGTTTGAATTAAACAAATACACATTGACTACTACATCTGCTCTTCAGGCTTTTGTGACACAAAACGGAGACACAATTCTCAGAAAGTTTGCTTTGGCACAGGTAAATGCCATGCTAAAACCAAATGGGATTGTATAAATTGCGCTGCAAAGCATGCCTTACCAATATACAATTGCTTCTGTAACTCCTGTTGTATGTGCCGGCTCTCCCCTCTGACATGAATGGAAAGTACATGCCCAAATTCACGTAACTATACAGAAAATCTGGGTTTGATACTTTTTCAAACGGAATGTAATGCGAGAGATGGATCTCACCTAAAAGTAACCTGGCTGAGTTTTTGTTTTATCTCTGTTTAATTGTTTTCTGCATGGTCTGTTGTTTTCAGTGTAATTATTTTTTAGTCAGTACAGAAAACACCTGGACTGGCTAGACAGTGCAAAGCTATCAGTTTGAATGGGGCTGGGATTTAACTTGTATATCCTAAGCAAAGTATATAAATACTTGGCACAGGGGACAAAACCATCTGGGAAGCCTGCCAGGAGGCAGGTGGCAAACTAACCGTATTACTGACAAAGCAGACAGCCCTCTTCTGTTGCGACTTTACATCTGCCTGCACTTCCCTGACCCGCCTGGTGCTTCCTGCCTGTTCTCTTACCTGTCAGCCAAATCCAAGACACCTGTGGGTACCAGGAGGGAGTGTCCAGGAATGGATGGGCCAAAATAAGACTTGACTTACATAAGAGGGCGTATATACGTGGTGAAAGACTCTGTATACAGGAGCTCAAGCCTTCCATGAATTTGTTTGTGTGATGTCCTCTTGGCCCTGAGCTCTGTGTCTGAGCAGGCAGAATACCCAAGTTAAGAATATTGGGAATTACTCAGTATGTTATTTCAGCTCTGCCTTCCCCACTTGCCTCGATGGCCTGAGCAGATGCTGCCCTTGCCAGCTGCTGCTCTTTGTATTTTATTTTTCTTCTGAAGGAAAAGAATAATTACACTTAAAAACCCAATAGTTTACATGACAGGCCAAATTAATCTCTGGGCCAATGCGGGGGAAAGTACATGGAATTACAAAAGGGGATGGATCTTACCTAATAGACCCGCAAGCTGGTAGCAGACTCCACAAGAGGAGAAATATTTAATTATGAGGAATGTATCGGCGCCAGTCTTGTCCTGCTCATGTAAGATGAGGACAGCAATACTGCGCACCAGCCCACTCTGCTTGTACACAAAATGCTCCAGAGATCATATGCCTCACCACAGCCTGGCCTCACCGTATTGATAAGGTTGTGCTAGCTGTGTTGTAGGGAAAATGGCTCTCCTGCAGTAAACACAGATATGTTGCAGAACTAGGATACAAGCTACAGTGCTTAAAGAAGAATTTAAAGGCTTAACTCTGCTTCTTGATTCAGACAGTGCAGAAACAGACTTGCTAATATTTGGATGCTGGGAACAGAGGAATGGAAATAACAGGCCTGGCCAAAGGTCCCTTTAATCTGGGTCCAGCAGCAGCATAAGAACAGGTCCTTTCCCGGCTGCTGTTTCCTCTCCTGGCATCTCACTGGAGACTAACCTCAGACCTTCAGAAACGGGACCCCTTGCTTGATAACAGAGTGCCAAACACTGGCCTCTCCCCCTGGCAGCATGTGGGTTTGCTAAGGATGTTCCTGACGACGTGCTGTCCCTGGCTGAGCGTTACCCCTCTCCCCTCAGGTGCTAGTGGGTGCCATGCTAAGCCTCCTGGGTTTGCAGTGTCTAAAGATCCAGTTTTAATTTTGTAATGCACAAGCTAGCCTGTGGGGTCCCAGAGAGGCAGTACTACTCCCCGAGAAAGGCCTGCTGTGTTCATCTTCAACAGCATGTTGGTATCTCACACCTACACACGAGAAGATGCTCTTGTCCCAAGCCTTGTTTTTCCCACCAGGTTCCTCACCTGTAAGGAGATGGCTCATCACTGCAAGACTTACTAGCCTTTCACTTTAACGCAAGATTTTTCTGTCGGTACGCCTCAGCTTAGTTTTCACCCATGAAACGTCAGCTGAGACAGGAAAGAGACTCTTTGGGAATGATCCACACTGACCATGCAAATTGGAGTGAAACACACATCAGGAGATTTGCATTTAAGCAAATCCCAAACAAGGTATTGAGGAGACATCACTAAATTGTAGAAAACATATTTCCGTCAGGCTCAGCTGGAACTTTACCAGTGGAGTATGAGCACTGACTTCACTCCGCTCTGGGAAGCTCATGACGGACAGCCCTTCTCCAAAGTCCTGCAAAATCTGAGAGCTGGGACTTGTCAGCAGTGACAGCAATGGAAACAGGTGAGTTTGAGTACCTTGACTTTTCACAAGTGTAAAGATGCATCTTTATGGAAATATCAGGGAAAGAACATGCCGTGCCATCCTTGGGCTCATACTTAAAAAAAAAATAAAAAAAAAATCAGACTAATTGACCGTAATAGACATGTAGCATCTTTAACATCCTAAGAATTTAATAGCATGTTCTGCCTTCTCCAGACTGAATTTATATTCCTTCACAATGCAATATTTTTCCAAAAGGCAGTTAGATCAAAGTGATGTGAAATATGATTCATTTTACTTGAAAATTATATAAACTCAGGCCTAAATTAGCATTCCCTTCCCCGATACTGCCAATAGCTAAGTTACCTGGAGTTGTAACAGCTCAGCATCAGATCCTGCTGCATAACTCACTGAAAGCAACAGGTTTAGTCATGTAAGGCTGGACTGCTAAGTTAAAAAACAGGGTTAGAGGACAGAGCCATTACATTGCTTACTTGTAAAAACTTGAGTAGAGGAATAACTGTGAGCATATGAATCAAATAACTTAATAGCACAGCGCCCATGTGTAAAAGTAAGGAGATGTGAAAGTGTTTTTCTAATGCCTTTAGACCATAGTAAAGATGTTAGGAAAACTGGACTGCAGAAGTGCAGAGCATCAGACACTTTCTAGAAGTGGTTACAGAGAAGCAAGTTCAGTTAATACAAAGAGGTTGTAGAATTTGGCAGTATCAGACTACAGAATGAAAGAATAAAAGCTGCTCACAGCTTTTCCAGTGATGCTATTTTAGAAACATCCCCATTCTAAAAATTAAATATAAGACTGTCTCCTTGGCTTCAGTCCTCCTCCAGAAGTTCTGTGCTGAATCAAGACCTCAGTCTTCAATGGGATGCAGCTAGCAAAGGCTGCATGAGTTATTGCAGGCATCGAACTACGATGGAGCTCAATGAACTGTGCTATACAGTTCAGACTTTTCCATCAAATCACAACACTTCTCTCTAAAGGAACCCTCATGCAAAGATGAGAAGTTTCCAATGCAGAAAGCATAGCTGCTTCTGCCATAGCTTCTGAGCTCCAGCTACATGTGCACACCGGCTACCCGCGCTTCCAACTGCTCTTAGTAAAAACAGCCCTAAAACGGGACTGCAGGAGGGAGTTATCTTCCTTGGACTGTGGAAAAGAGCCAGTCCCAGCATCCAGATTCCTCTCAGCTGCAAGTGTTGATATCCATTTCTGGCTGTGTCCTGGCTTGTCCACAGATACTCGCTGGTTGTTATGCAGACTCAGTGTTCACCTCTATTTTGACCATAAGCTTTTTGGAGCACTGCCTCTTGCAATGTGTTTGCCTTGTTCCCAGTCTTGGCTGAAGTCTCTCTGGTTAGTACTCAAACACCAAAACCAAGCTGAAGTTGCCCAAAATTGCAATTGCTGTGGCCCAAGAGAAAACATTTGGGGTAACCCCACGCCAGCACTGAGATTGTGTGTTGTTTAAACCCTCTACTCTTCCCTTTCTAAGCTCTCCAGGTGTATGTGCACCTGGGGACACAATGCCATATGAATGAAAGTGATAAATGGAGCCTGTGGATCTTTTCACATCCTGCAAAGCAGCAGGGTAAAATGATAAATCATAATTTTAGAGATCAAACACAGCAGCTGTGGAATGGCTGTGTTCCCTCAGGACAACATGGCTGCGTATTTTCCAAGGGATTAGCATCAAAGTTAAGTTCTTCGCTGGAAGATTTCAGTAAAAGCCCATATGGCCACTCCTCCCTGGCTCCACAAGCGTGGGCTGTCTGTTCAGGCACAGCCTGCTAGCCAGGATAAAAGAGCTGTTCCCAGGTATTATACCCCATACCTCTCTGCCCTCACTTGTGCCAAACACCTGTACACAAGGCAGGTCTCACAAAGCTTTATCCAGGCAGAGGAAGAGGACAGATGCCTCACACCACAAGTCACACAGACCCTGAGCACAGGTTGTGCTGTATTCCAAGCAGGTCAGGAAAACAGATCCAGAACCACCATCAGCCTCTTGGGTGACACGGCCGAGACTCTGTACCCCAGTTTGTGCCTTCCTTGATAACCTTGATAAAACAACAGTGTCTCCAAGTACCTGTCTGTATTTGCTGTGGATACAAGGCAGACTGAGCAGCCAACTCCTTTTCTTTTCCCGAGAACTGCACTGTGATTCACATCACCATTCAGGAGAGCCACTCCAACCATCCAGGGTATTTCCACCTTTGCTGCACCGAGATCAAAACTCACAGAGCAATGTGCTCAAAGCCAGCAACTCTAGAAAGGCAAGGAGAAGCTAAACCACAGTATTTCTGCTGAAAGCAGTAGGGGCTGTACAGTTAAATCAGATCTTGCTGACCCAAAGGGGAAGTGTAGGATCCCCCAGAGCTCCCTTTGGAAAAACAAAAGCCAAAAAGCATCAGTCAGCCATATCTGGCACAGAGGGAGCTGCACAGAAACAACATGGCACCCAATGCTGAAACACAGGGTAGGACACCTCAGTCTTTGTTCTCTGCAAATGAGCAGCCTTCACTGCTGGGCTCCTACGGGATGATTTTGTATTAATAATAGCAGTCTTATATGCCTCCTTCCTAACCTGGTATACAGAGGTGATGAATTCGCTTCTTCCATAACAACCTCTTCCAGCTGCTCTATGCTTTCACTGAATTCCTCTAATGCGTTTCATTCCCTCAGTCCCTACAGATTTTGGCAAGCGGGTATACCAAGGAGTGCGAGTGAAACACACAGTCAAAGACCTTCTTGCTGAAAAACGATCCAGGCAGAGCAGTGGCTCCCGCTTCAGCGTAAGTCACTTCTCATTACCACCTCCCCAGCCTGCTTTTTTTTTTTTTTTTTTTTAAACCAGAAAGGTCATGTCATGTAATCCTTTGGTTTAAAAAGCACTTCTGTTGAGTTCAGGGCACTGCCAATATTGACAGGGAATAGCAAAAACACTTGCAGCACTAATGTTTGCCCCAAAAGATCACAGACAGCTCCTTGATTTTTTACATCAGTGATCCTTTGAGGGATTAAATTCCCTTTTTTTTTTTTTTAAGCGAATCAGTAATGCTAAATTTCTCATTCCTTTCACATCCTGCATATGACACCTTTCCAAGTCAACTTCCTTTTTCACTAGCTACACTTGAACAACTCAGTGCCACAAAAATAGATGTTCTTCCCTGAATGTTGTGCTCTTTCCAGCTCCTCTCTGGCATAGTAGAGTGCCAAGAGAGATGCAGTGATGTTACAGCCTGGAAAGAGGCCAAGCATCAGTTCGTAAGAGATGATTTCTTTTTAAAGTGGTTCTATGGCAACAGGAAACCTAAGTCAAATTATAGTACGCTACATTGTTTTTTCTCAATTACTAGCCAGACAAGCAATGCTGTCTCCAGAAGGGAACACAGTATTGCAGGTACCAGCACATGGCATCCAGCAGGACAATAAGCCATTCCCTGTGTGCTCTCAAGACTCACCTTTACCAAGCAGCATCACTTTGCTTCCAGGCTGACTGGGAGCAACAAGACCACTGACAGATGAGGAGATCCAGTCAAGCTGCTGAAACTGTGCCCTGGAAGGGAATTGTGGGAGCAGAGACCTGAATTACTGGCAGCAGAAGCCACATATTAAGAGTTTTGATGCTCTTTTCCACCCAAGCCATTTGCCTCAGGCTTTTTGCCTATAGCAAAACAAAGAGACCTCAAAGGGACTTGCAAGTATTTTTCTCGCTGTTACTTTCATGCATGTTAACTCTGTGTAACAAAACAGGCAGGAAAACAGCATGGGCATTACCAAACAAAGCAAGATCTAGCCATAGATCTCTTCAGAGCCCTCAGGTAATGCAGAAAGGCAGAAGACCCCCTGAGGTGTGGACAGTCACTGGGAAACACATGCGCCCACCAGGCAGGCATTTGGGAATACTGCTTTGGGGAGCAGCAGGAAACAAATTGCTGTGTTTGCACTCACTGAGAAAACAGATCTTGCTTGATGACTATCATGCTTTACCTGCTCCCTTTCTGGAGGCGGCAGCTTCAACGGCTGCAATCAAAAGCTCCTAGGAACTGTAAAACCATTGCTGCTTGCTTTATTGCCCTTTGCTTTGTATTCCAAAGCTTAGCAGTTGTGTGTCTATCTAATGCAAAATCAGCCCTGTTGCTAATTCCCTACAAGAGACGAAAAATTATTGTGCATGGCAAACATCCGTATTTGCTCGAACATATAATGAAAAGAACAGCTGTAAGCACAGCTCTGTTTATCTGGCATAATATAATCCAGAATCAAAGCAAATGGCAGATAACTGAACACCCCTTTGTATATTTATGATGCAATGTAATTTAGCTGCATCTTTGCTTTGAACATGATCTTTGCTCCAAAATCAGTAAGCCTTTGTTGTGCGAGGGGAGGTCTATGGAGGAGATCTGTGCTGCTATGGAAAGGTCATTGCTCATCAGAGGTGAGCTGCTGGGCTGCTTACTGAAGCAACAGAACAGAAACAATTCCATGACAGCCAGGCCCTGCACACATTAAATGATAGGAAACCGTTGTGTACCACGATGAAAACCACACAATTTGGGCTTCTGAGTTCCCATCAACTGCAGGGCAGAAGGGCTTGGTCCTGGGATTCGGGGAGGGTCTGATGTTTTTTCCTTTGGCTCATCCACTATGTGGGCATGAACCAGCAGTTACCCTCTGCATGGTAAAAGGATTACCCTCTTTCTCAGGTGGGGAAACTGGTAGGTACACAGATGAAGCTCTATGCCCAGCAGCACTCAGAGGCCAGGGACAGATCATTCAGCAAACTTGCTGTCAGCAAACAAGTGAGGTGCCCAGCCCAGACTAGGCTTTGCTTTTATTATAAATTGTTATTGTTAATTGTTATTATTTCATCTGCTGTATTACAGATTGGACCCAGAGAGGAGATACACTGAAGCCAAAGTATGGTCAAAGGGCACAATAGGTCCCCATTGCAGGACCCGGTCATTATTTTGACCTGGATTCTTACATTTACTCCCCCAAAGCAGCCGTGTAGCTGAACACCACTCCTGGGTTACCAAGGCAGTGAAGCAACACAGCTCTCTGGAGTACCCCCAGTCAGTATCTCTGCCCGGTCATGTGCAAGGCAGGCTCACACCAAGCTTATCAACAGCTGAACATGCTGTGGGCTCAAGTGACGCTAAACAGACATACTGATGTGTTGCAGAAGATCCAGCTACCCCAGCCCCACAGCACTGAAAGGAAGTAATGCAGTGAGGAAATGAACTAATGGGCTTAAATTGAGCCAAACGATTCATTGGGGAGCCAGGAAGCAAGTAAAACGTAGGTCTCTGTAAGGATGCAGGTGCCTGCTATGATAAAGGCCAAAGATGGGCTGCTGCAGAGGCTCTTGCAATTAAACTAAGGCAGGTAAAGCCCTTGCAGCTAATGTCAGCCCTCTGGCTATCCATCACAGGTGTGTGCAAGAGGACCTGCTGCCTGTGACACACAGTCAGATAGTTTCAGAGGCTGTTGAACAGGCAGGATCAAAGAGGAACTGAGATGCACTGGTAATTTGAAGTGTTCCATACTAGAGGCTGGCAGCTGTGCCCAGGGACCTTCCTGTCCTTCCAGCAAAGCATCCCAGCTCTCATCACTGCAGCTGTTTGACCCGTAGGTAGCACCTGTGCCACCTGCACCTCCTAACTCAACTTTCTCCTCAAACACAGTGTTAGGGGCACCAGATGACAGTGTTAAGACTGGGGTCTAACCACTAGTGCAGAGGCCTGCACCATTACTTTCAAAGAGATCCCTCTTCAGTGAACGCAGACACAAGCTGGCTACAGCATACAATGGCCATGGGCAAGCAGAGGAGGTGGTGGTGAAAAACCCTGAAGCAGGAGAAGGTATTACTAAAGTGGCATAGATGCTGACAGAGGGGTTTCTGCTGAGACCAGATTTGCATGTGGAGGCCTTAGCTTTGCAGGGCAGCATGCATTACCAGCTATGATCCTCACTGAGGTCTGCAGCCAAAAATGGCCCAGCTGGAGACAGGTGCGAGCCCTGGCCTTGACCTTGCAATGTGAACACTCTCATCTGCCCGCAAGCCAAAAGGCTGCTTCCTGATACCTCCTATTGCTCCTGCAGCCCGTGTGACTTGTGTGGGCTCAGAGCTCATTTTCATGGTGGAGCAGGGAGCAGCTGCAGACCTCCCTCAGCAGTAAAAGGAAGTCCTGGCACTGGCAAATTTAATTCAAATCTAAACCTCTAAATTTGGTTGCTTGCTATGGCAAGAACCTCCTGTTTGCACTATGCAAACTGGAAATAGACCATCACTGGCCAGGGCAACACCACAGCTGAAGTAAACGCAGCCATGGGCAAAGTATTTCTGCTCTACGGGTTTGGAGACAGAACTCAATGAAAGTCCATGTACAAGCTCTGCTCCAGAGCAGCAGATGCACTTGCCACAGTGCTTTATAAGGAATTAGCCACTGTCAGGTCACTCAGGGCTAATTCTCCCTTACCTAGGGACTGAGAGGAGATTAGTACTATCACTATTGCTGTAGCACCCAGAACAGCCACCTTCTACGCACAGCCTGCTTGTTCTGCTATGAGGGGTCAGCTAAGCAATGCTGTGCCAGGTAGATACAGCACAGGAGAGCTGGGCTAGAGCACAGACAGTGCAGAATCTGCCTGTTTTGACCAGCCAAGGACTTAGATACCAGCTTATTGAGACTTGTTTTGTGCCAACATCAAAATGACAACTCAGCATTATGCCTGCATTAAGGGACCCTGCAGTACATGAGAAAGAAGCCAGTTATCTTGATATTTCTAATGTTATCAGCTCTACTCGAGACCTTCAAAATCTCTTCTTAGCCTACATCTCCTTAGCCTCAGAGGCCCCAGGCTTGAAATCTTGTAGTTAAGCTCTTCATACTCATAGCACAAATGCTCAAATAGTGCATCTGAATTACGCTAACACCTTCTCAAACTACATGCTTAGAGAGCTGTCTTGCTTTGAAAACACATTTTTTAACATGTCTCTGTCTTTTGCAGGGCAGCACCAGCACACCACAGTCACCATTTATCCAAATGCCAGGTGAGGTTTTCCTCCACTGATAAATACCTTCAATGCAGGTTGGACAGTTGACACTGCTCCTATCTCTTCTCCTCCAAAGAACATGAAGTGAGCAAAGGAGCACTAGAGCAGGGCCACCCCTCAGAGAGAACCCAGGAGGAAGATAATTGAAAGAGTCAAAACAGAAACAGCAATAATAAAAGAAAGGCCCCTGTAATCTCGTATGAAATTCTCAAAGAGGGGGAAGAGAAGTAATAAAAGCAGTTCTCACCTCTTTTGGTAGAGATGCCACACAGAACCCCTTCTTTTCCCTGTACATCTTCCAGTTTTCCTCAGAGCCGAAAAGAGAAAGCACAAACCCAGGAGCTGACCTGTTTTGCCCCTTGAGCCCTTGAGGAGGGAAAGGGGAGTGAGGCTGGAAAGGAGGGAGGTGGTTCATGCAGCTATAACCCCATCCTCCTCCCCAGGAGCTGTAGCAGAGCAAGGAAGCAGCAAAAGCTTGTAAAGCTAACCTCTCTCTCCCTGGCCTTATACTTGAAGCTTCCCAAAACACATTTGGTTTGCTGCAGATGGAGGTCATCAGCTGGATCAGGGCAGTCTGAGGTGCTAAAAGCACTTGGGCTGACACACCTGTTTCAAGACAGGATTGACTCCTGCCCTGGGCGATGCTAGAGAAAAGGGCATTACTCTGCAATTGCGGAGGTGCCCATAGCTCTTTGGCTCCCCAGGTGCTGCTGTTACAGTTTTCCTTTAGCCAACCCTTTTTTCTGACCACCACAGGCTCACCTACCACAGCTGGTTACTACAGCGTCAGGAGGTCCTTCACAGCTGAGTTGGATTTCCACAACACAAAGCCATTTGTCAGTGATGTCTACTCATCTTCTCTAGGGTCCAAGCCCTTCTCGTGTGATTCCTCTGCCACTCAGGGCTACCCGGCACTTCTGGACCCATATCTCACCGACCAATATGGGGATTACCGTGCTACTCCCCTCACAGCTGGTACCAGCTCCTTCTTCAGCCCTTCTTCTGTGCCCCCTCTCCTGCCATCCTTCCCTAATGACACAGCGCACTTCATACTAGTGAGTGAGTCTACGGTTCTGTCACCCAATGAAAGATTACCCAATTAAAAGCTGGGGCTAAGTCAGGGGGACTTGTGTGGGAAGGATGTGGCTGTTACAAGAGGCAGCCACAAAAGATGCAGCAGGGCTGAGAGGGAACTGTTTTTCTCTTTGTTCCCATCCTTCATCTCATTGTCCCCTCTTCCTATTGGAGACCAGCTGCTAAATCAACAACCTTCCCTGCTCCCCAAAACAACTACTCCATTAAGCTCCTAAGTTTCTAGAAACATCCTTTGTCAGGTCCAGGCAGTTGCCTGTCCCTATCCCTGCCACTTCCCAGGAGCCAGCTCCATTCACACCCCCGGAGCAGAGCTCCTGAGCCCTGCAGGGTCAGGGCTGGTCAGTCCCACGGGGAGTCTATTCCAGGCCTTGCCCACTATTGACATCATGGATGTTTCCTTTCAACAGTTTTAACACCAAGTACTTCTCCAAAGCAATAGAAAGCATTGTGAGTGCTCCCAGCTCTCCGAGTAGCTTGCCTGGTGAAGCCAAGCTAGATATGCTAATTCCTCCAGGTCAAGCTTTTATTCTTAAGGGTCTTTCTTGCCTTCTTTCCCCGCTTCCGTGCAGAGAGAGCCCTGGGAGCAGACCTCACCGGACAGTCTCAGCCAGTCGGACGGTGCGTGCTCAGACTCTCTGCAAGCACTGCCTGCCAGCACCAGCTGCCTCTCCTCACACGAGTCCGGAGGTGTTTCCCCATACCGAAGCTCAGGTTGGACCCCAGCCATCCCCGGAGCCCAGTCCTACCCTCTGCATCCTCTTGAAGATGTCCACTACTCCCCCAGCTATGCTGCCACCTCACCCTACTCCTTCTCACCATTCATGACTGTGGCAAACGAGCTTACCTCCAGGACAAGCCACTTCTCGCCAGAGCAGTCCTCGGAGACGCCGCCCCTTCATGATAACGCTGCCTGGGCAAAAGAGGATGGAAGTCCCACCTGGGGGACTTATGAAGGCCGGAGAACTTACTGATGAGAGATAAGAGCTGGAGGAAAAGAAAAATGGGCCATTATTGAAGCAAATTAATTATTTGTATGCTTTTTCCTAAAGCTGGTCCTTCAAATGGAGGATGCTAACAACACGCAATGCTTTATGCTCTGTTTAGAAATACAATCACTTGGATATACCACATTTACATTATAGTGGTGCCTTCTAGCACCTTATGAAAGTCATTGCTCACTGTCCCGCTGTGCTACAAGTAAATTACACAGCCTGAAAAATACCACTCTGTGGGCCTTTCCTACAAACAAGGATCTCGGGTACTTCTTTTCAGATGCTGAGAAAACTGGTTGTGCTGAACCTTAAACTACATCTACAGAGTAACATTACCAGAAGAGATTTGGGGAGCAAGGCAGGGGCTGGGGGAAGCCCTCCTTAATAGCACAGGGTCTGTATAATGGTATCTGGTTACTTACTGGCATATGTGTACATCCCTCACGCTAGCACACTGCAAACGTGGCATTGTCTTGGGCAACAGTTATGGCAAAGAGTAGCAAAGGCATGGCACATTTGGGCCTACAGCACAGAAGGCTACAACCAAATAAAGCTCGCCATACTACAGCAGGGCCTGGCAGACAGCTTAGGGTGTTGGGGGGGACTGTTGGGGCACCATCCTGCCTGCTGACCTGCACACGAGGAAGCCTCACCATCCCTCCCACCTGCTATGCACAAAAACACATCCTCCCCAATCTCCCTCTTGCCCCGGAGAAAACAGAGCTGTTCCCCCTCTTGCCTATGCCGGATCCATACAAGTGACATGACTCGAAGCCTTGTGTCAGCGGGCACAAGGCAGACTGCTCCCAGCCTCTTCCCAGGGGCTGTAATTGGGCACAAGGCTGATTTGGAGTCCCAGCGCCAGGCCGGGCCCCATGGCCACTAGAGGTAGCTCTGCCCACACAAACACACCCAGAGGAGCCCTAATGCAACCTTTACAGGTGCCGCCAATTCCCCCTGCTGCACCCATTGCCGGCAGAGGCTACCCCTTTGCCCCATCCCCAGCCTAGCACCTACAGAAGCAGCCACAAAAGCCTTGCTGAGGAAGAAGAGGAGCTTTCCAGGGCCTGAGAGTGTGCAGTGATGAGATCCTTTGAGGCCCTCCTGGCCTTTTCCCCCTCAAACCCTGGGGCTGTTGGGGCATTTGGAGCCTTCTCAGCACCCTCCAGGGATCATAAATGGTACAGGGGTTACAGGATCGGGCCCAGAGCATCACTTCATGCCGTTGCTGCCTGTAGGCACCTCTCTGCAGGGGAACGTGGACTGGGGACACAGCACTGCACCTAGAAACAGGCTGCAGCATCAGGCCCCTGCAAGCCCCACTGCAGAGAGCTTCCAAGGGGGCCAGGCCAGTCCTCTGTGCCAAGCCCGCCCTTTTACGGGCAGGCCAGCCAGCACTCATCCTGTAGCCCAGGGAAGTCCCCGCACCTCGCTGCGCACACAGCAGCCGTATGAGCCCCTTGCTCAGGGCACACCTGGCAGGCAACACCCCCCTGGCTGTTCAGGCACCCGCAAACCACCCAGGGGGTGTTCTGGCATCAAAGGGTGGCACGGGTGCTCCCCGGCATCTCGGCAGCTGCCCCAAAAGGGAAGGCTCTGCGCAGGCT
>NW_009259602.1:1058277-1059266 GCF_000687185.1 Egretta garzetta | reverse complement strand
AGCTCGGGCAGAGCCCACGGCTGGCAGCGCCGGTCCGGGCTGGGGGCCCTCCTAACGCTTCCCAATTCCCCAGCCTTGGTCCAGACCTGCTCAGAAAAGCAAAGCGCAGCGGCTCCCCGTGCCTCAAATCTCACCTCTGCCCACCCTGCATGCTGCACCCTTCTTTTTGCTAGTCAGGCCCCAGAGAGGCAGGGGAAACCCAGCCCCGGGGAAGAGCCAGCACCCAGGGCTCCTCCACACCCGTGCTAAGCACGGGGTGAGGTGCGCCCGGCTGCCGCCCCGTTTGGTCGGTAGGCACCAACGGGCTCCCACGAGCGGCAGGGGTGGAGCATCCCGGGGCGGCACCCGCTCAGCCAGAGCTGCTCCCCTGACCACGCGCCAGGGCAAAGCAAGGAGCCTCACAGCATCTCAGGGTGTGTGCAGGTCTCCTTGCCCCACACCCAGCCCCTATGCCCCCAAACCTGAGGCCTGCACGAGCCCGCAGCCTTGTTCCACACCACAGCTGACAACACCGCCGGGCTGGATCGCTGTCCAATAGCTGCTGTTGGACAAAGTGGCAAAGCAGGCACTGTCAGCTCTTTCAGTTGTACCTTCTTCAAGGGCCTTGCACGGGCAGGGACACCGGGGTCAGTCTGGCTGTATATCCACCAGGCTCTGAGGGAGAAGCAGTGACAGAAAGTTTTTGAGCTCTCTTGGAAGTGTCTGACCCAGTCTGGCATTCGGCTCTTAACGAAGGCAGGGTCTCTGTGAGTCTGGAAATGCTCCAAAACCCAGGACATGCAGGAACACCCTGAACATGGGTGCTTCATGTTTCCTTAAGGCACACAGCTCAGTCATGACTGGAGCTGAGCAGCCTGCACGCTCTGCTCTGTGGTCTCTGGTTACAGAGGTAAACATTACCCCAGCTCCCAGGAGTGCCGGCTCCCCCCCACAGTGCCCGTGGCCTCACCAGGCTCTACCCCCCCACCACCACTTTCACACCACCACCA
>NW_009259602.1:1056763-1058057 GCF_000687185.1 Egretta garzetta | reverse complement strand
AAGGGCGTTAGGTCCCAAACTGCTTAGCATAGGCAGGCCTGTGTACTCCCTTGTGACCCCCCCCCCAACTCCCCAGCACAGCATGCTCCTTTTTGCTGCATCGCAGGTGGGGAGAGAGGGCTCGTCTCCAGAGGGGCCGGTGGGAAACGTGCCTACAGAGCTGCCCCGAGCAAGGCTTGGCCTACCAGGAACTGCAGAGGCACATTTCAGCGCAAGGAATGGCATTGCCGCTGCGACCGCTCCCCGCAGAAATCAAGTATATTTGTTCAACTTAAAGGAAAAGAAAAGATTCAGCTGCAACAATAGCCAAACTGAGCTGCTAGTAGATTATTAACAGCCTGGCCTGCTTTCTGCCTCAGTCAGCTATTCCCGGGGCACAGCAGAGACTGTGGTGCCCAGGGGAAAGTTTAAATGCAACCTAAAAAACCCAGCTACGTCACTATTGTATAGTGATGAAGGGTTATCCAAAACCTGTGTCATCCTACCATACATTGAAACCCCACCACTTGCAGCACACAGGGCAGGCCAGCGCTGAAGCATGTAGGAAGAGAGGGGCCCATTTGTGCAGCACGAGCAAATAGTCTGAATTGGGGGAAAATGCAAATAAACTCCAATACAGGCCCAGCATCTGGGCAGAGGGAAGGGAGTGCTGTGGAAAGAAGTGGGGCTAGGGTAGCTTCAGCTACCTGGGTGCCCAGGGCAGCCTCTTTGTGATGCCATGCCTGCCCATTGCCATTTTGGCCCAAAAACCTTAGCATTTAGCCTTAAAATGTGAAAAAATGTGCAAAAAGCAGCTCAGTCCATTGCAGAGTCCTCTCTGCAGGTAGCAAATGAAATATGAGAGGGCTGGAGCCCAGCCTGTGCATCTGAGGGGAAAATACTGAGCCGGTTTCAAGGCATCTGCTTCGTTTGGGGAAAGATGGACAAAACTCTGCAAATGTCCCAAAAGCAAAGGGTGGGGAGGGTGGCCCCACCAAATCTTATTCCCCCAGACCCTCTGCTAGATGGGGATGTGCTCAGTTTCACAAAAAGATAGCCCATTTTGTGGAGCCTTTGAATATTCAAATTGAAAGTATCGCGCAATCATTGATTGTCAAATCATTGGTTTCTAGAGGTTTTAAATACTTGGCATTAGGAGAGAAAAACTCAAACTTATACCCGTAGGGATAAAACAATAATATTGCCGGGATCCACCTGGCATTGCCACCAGGCAAGCAGGTCCCTTCGCCCCCAAATTTTAAGCCTGTCTCCTCTTGCCCCCTTCACCTGCTCTGGGGCCGGGGCCAGGGCCACC
>NW_009259602.1:994710-1056332 GCF_000687185.1 Egretta garzetta | reverse complement strand
ACCGCGGCCCCCGGCCCGCTCTTGTCACCCAGTTCCCGATTCCCAGCCCGCCCTGACCACCCGCTGCGTGGCCCCCCAGCCAGCCCAACCTTGCCACCCTGCTCCTTGACCCCCAGCCCCAGCTTCACCACCCCCGCCTTCCATCCACAGCCTGGCCAGTTCGGGAGAGCTGGCTGCATAGCTCTGCTCTCGATGCTTCAGCTTGCACGCAGGCCATGCTGGGGCCTCGGGGTGCTAGAAAAGCAGGATCCTCGGGGCACAGTGCTCTGCTATGGGAGCTGGGGATGGGGGCTGCCTGATAGCCAGCCCCTGGGTTATAAATGTGTCTATACCTCACCCGCTAGTTTGCCTTTAAGCTGCTCATAGTGCAGCCCCTAGCTACCCATGCAGACCAGAGCTAAGCAGCTGTATGCAGCATGAACCCAAACTTGCAGAAGGGGCTGCTAGCTCAGAGCCCTCCCTGGCTATAGGGAGGCCTGGTAACAGGGTGCTCTCGTTAAATTGACCCTTCCCTCCCCTCATTTTCCCCATCTTCAGTTTGTTGAATAGAAACAAAACAAAAAAATGAGATGAATAATCCCCAGCTGCTGAGAGCGCAGCTCAGCAAACTTCCCTCGAGGCAGACCCGGCTCAGCTTGCCACCTTTCTGGACGGACCTGTATGCCTGTTACAGCATGTCCTCAACCGCAGCACCAAGGGGGCAGCAGGAGGGTGAAGATGCTGTACCGAGATCAGCAATGGGGAGAGGTTATAGCAGAAGAGGACAGTGCCTACAGCGTGGGATTTCTTGGAATATGCAGGCAGAACCCACAAATCCAGCACTGTCTTCTTGCTGCAAGCAGCAGCAATAGTACAGGGAACTTGCAACCAACTGCCTCCACTGGGGAACAGCTGACTTGCAGGATTGAGATGACCCTAGTGTTTGTAGGATCTGCTGCTGGATAAAAACAACAGCAGAAAGTTAGGACAGAAGCAGAACTGCCAGAGGCTTTAAGTATTTTACCATGAGTACAGCAAGTGAAAGTGATTTTTCAGAACAGGTAAATTCTTTACCATTTGCTGTACTAAAAATCTCTCATCAGGTAGTGACTGGGGATTGCTGATTGGTTTTGGCTGGATTAAAGCCATTCTAAATGCTTGTTTGAAATTAGTGGGAGTTGTACAGAATTAGCAAAACAAAAAGATAATCTAGGCTTTGCAAGAAGTGATTCATGAAAGCATTTTATTTGTGTTTTGTTTAGCTCTCTAAATAACTGCCCACATATTTCCATTGTTTTATTTCTGGCTTTCATCTGCCAGATGAGGTCCTTCCCGCATTTATTTTCAGGTCCTAAGACTGGCAAATATGATAGGAATTTAAATACATTCAACAGTAGCACCAGATGGAGCTTGGTATTAGGACACCTGGAGGGTGGGGTGTGTGTGTGTGGGGGAAGAATGAGATAGAAAAGAATAAACCACGTATGATTACTAAACATAATCAATACCAACTTTTTAATAAATGTCTGCTTGTCACAAGTTTGAATAGCAGGTGTTAAAGAGGGCTATAAACTGTGATTACAAGTGACTTAACAGTGACCAGTTAATCATCTGCTAACTCTAAGTAGACTCCATGTAGAGCATGCCTGAAAACACACTGGATTTGCTGTATGCTCTGAAAGCCGCCTTGTAAGGTTTTTTCCACAAATTCTTTCAGGAAAGCCCAAGGTGTATCAAGGTGTTAGAGTAAAGATTACAGTCAAGGAGTTACTGCAGCAGAGAAGAGCACGACAAGCAGCAACCGGTGCAGCAGTAAGTAAAAATGTTTTGATGTCTGCTTTGTCTCTTCTTTCTTAATCCTTTTTTTGCCAAGACTGTAATCTCTAAAGCCAAGGAGACTGCCAAAGTCTGAGCATAGTAGGCTCATGAGGATGGGGGAGAAGAACGTTCAGCCAGGGTAACTGCAGCAGTTGATGGTCTGAGCCATTAGTGCAGGGAAAAAGTAGAGATGATGCTCCAGAAACATCACTCACTCTGGGATGGAAGGATCACACGGACAAATTTCAGTCCACCTTACAGTTATCACAGCAACTCCAGTATCCTGCTGGATGAGCAAGGCAGGCCATGGTCACCGGCCCCCATTTAAAATGTGTCCTGGCTGGGCTGAAGCAAGCACCAAACTGGTTTGCAGCGTCAGGTGAAGCATATGCCTAGGGCATGCCTTTGATCCAACCTGTGCAGCTTTGAGGAGCGATCAGTGCAAAGCTCTGTCACACTAAAGCTCCCCTAATGTCCCATTTTTCCAGAAGCCTCAACCCCCCAGGAAACTGTTTTCAACCACCCCCTACCCCTGGAGGCTTTCTCTTGTTCAGTTAGATGCATCAGAAGATGAAGGCGCTGGAGGAACAGTGCCTCCAGCAGCTCCCAGGCAGTGGAGAAGGTTTGGGAATTTGGGACTTAGCAGCAGCCCCAAATTTTGGCTAGCAGAACGGAAGAAAACAAGGCATGGGCAAAGACCCCTTAAGCAGGGCTCCATCCTGCTCCATTAGGACTCCTTAGCATGATTTTCAAGTGTGCTTGACTGAACTCAGGTCTCCAGTGTTTTTCAGTACCACCTGGGCAGATCCTAGCCCCATCCCTTCTAAAGGAAGGGCTGGAGATCTGTGTCTGTGTATGCACACGTGTGTACACTCTCTCTCACTTGCTCTTCCAGTCTTTGTAGGAGTCCTTCTAGCTCCAGCCACTCTAGGGCTTTGCATAAAGAGGTTGGTAAATCATTACTTCTTCCTGGTTCATGACATTACAGCTTTGGATGGTTTTCAGATTTGATCTCCCACCTCCTGTACCTTGTTGCAGCTGATTGCACAAAAAGCTGATCAGCCTGCAAGGCACAAGCAGGGAGGCCTGTGTGAAGACTACACAAAATTGTTGGGCTTTGGAAATGCTGGGTCACTCCTCCCCTCCAGCCCTAACAGAAGCAGCCTCTTCATCGCAGCCAGGCATCACCGGCTGCGTCGAACTGGTTTTCCTTTCCTGCAGTGAGTTTACACAGTGCTTGTTTTGCCCACACAGGAAAAAGTGAAAAGTGGCAGTGCAAGAGGTTACCTTTGTGATTAGCAAAAAGCCTGTGTTGTCCTGGAGAGGCCCCAGAAGTTAAGGCCGGCAGGATAAGCTGCCTCCGTGTACTGAAAAAAGCCAAACCTGAAACCTTCTGGTGCTGGTGGAATGGCTCTGTCTGCCTTGTTGCACATCTGCAGCCAAAGAGAAGAGGGGTAGTCCTATAGGCACTTTCAGCCCAGAATAGCCACTATTTGATGAATTAAATGCATGGGGATGTGATAGGAAGCTGTTGCTAGGGAAATGAGCCACTGACTCAAGAACATTTTGAATAAAGAAAATGAAGTGGAAGTCCACGTGAATTAAAACTCAGGGAAAAAAAACAGTATTTGTATTTGCAGAGTAAAATCCTGGTCCCAAACAACAAGCATCAGAACCCCTGTTGCTTTTGGGGTGTTTTTCTCCTTCTCTGGCAGGTCAGGTTCCTACAGCAGATTGATCTGTCCGCTCCAGCTTCCAGCATCCCTCAGAACACGAGACTGTCCATTTTCACAGAAGCACGTAGATGTGTTAGAGTGGGCAGCGATGTCGGAGCTGGTTCCCAAATGACATCAACACCAAGCACGGTGACCCAGTCTGATGCCCAGCCATGGGGATACCTGCAATTGTCTTTAGTCATGTTTCAAGAGTTATCGCCACGATTTGTTAATTACTCATTCTCAATCATAGTTATCCCTACAAATCCCTTGGGATGCCTCCCCTGAGGAATTAATGGCCCTAAAAATTAACACACGTTAGTTTCAAAGGCAGCCACCGCTCTGCTGAATTCACAGTAATAACTCAGAGCACGCTAGCGAGGTGCTGTATCCAGGGCTTTACACTGGGGGGGTGGTGTGCTCCTCCAGGGCCGTTACAGGCTCAGGGAAAAATCATGTTATGCACGTTAATATTGTTCTGTCAATGCTAGGGAAGTTTTCCATGTCTCAGCCGTGAGCTAAGTAAGGCTTGCATAGATAGGTTGAAGCAAAATCCTGACTTACCTCAGCATGCAGAAAAATGCTCCCCTGTATTACAGTGTGTACAATTCCTTTTCTTCCCTTCTCTTTGGTCAGGTTTCTTGGGGCGGCAGCAGCATCCAGTTTTCGGAGTCTGTGTCTCCTCCTCACCCAGGTTGGTACAAAGCCCATCCACATGCCCCTTCCCCACCCCCTTCCCAATTTTTCCCACAGCCCAGAGTCTTTCCAGCCCTTGGTTGAGGCAGGCACTACTAGATAACCGGCAATGCAGCCAATCAGCACCTGAAAGGAGCCCATGAAATGCAGATGAGGATGCCGTGAGGCCAGCAGGGTACATATTACCCCCTTCAGGAGCACTCTCACATGCTCTCATTCGTGCAGTTTATTTTTCCCACAGCAAGGAGTGAGATCCCCTTCAGAAAGGAATGCTCATTCCCCAGGGAATAACACTGCTGGCATCCCCTTCTCCAGGCTGCGGTCTGTGAGTCCGATTGGAGCTAGAGGGCCCGGTCACCCTGAAGCACTTTGCTGAGCTCCAGCAGAGTTGGCTGTCTCATTCTCCTGGCAGCATGCGTAGGAGCGTAGGAGCGAGAGGAGTGTCAGGTTTTCAGCAACACAAAGAGTTTCTTCCGCCTGTATGTGAATATCCAAGGAGGGGGTGGGGGTAATAGCACTTTGGGCTCACATATCCTTCAATTATTCTGCAGCCAAAGCAGAGAGATCTAAAAGGCTGGGCAGGTGTGAATGTATACATTGTATGGACAAGGAAATGATTAGATCATCAATATTTGGGAATCATTTGCTTATGTTAATACAGAAGCGTGAGACATACCAAAGCTTTTTCAGGCTGGAGAGTTTCCCATCTATTTATGTATTTTGGGTGCTTCTCACTTCCTTCCCACATCCAGCTAAACACTTGAACCTGCAAACAGTTACGACTTTGAGTGACTCTCTACCCACGTGTGGTTCCATTGCCCTCATACCTGGGACCCTCCATGTGGACAGGATTTTGCTTTTAACCATATCCGAACACGGCATGAAAAGATAATAATTCTTAAAAGTCAGATCTGCTGTGAGCTTTCATGTGCCCAGCAAGCACGTTGCAGCAGTGGGATTCTGACCCTGCAGCTTTCTAGGAACTCTTGCATTTGCCAGTAATGCCACGTGAACACAGTGCTACTTTATCACTTACTTGCTCCATTTTGTCTGCTCAGAAGTTTGCCTCCTGCCTGGCTGTTGGGAGGATAAAAGAGCAAATTATACTTCTGTTATCCCCTTCTCCCTGCAGGTGTAGCTACCCAGCATCTGGAGACTGGGTGAGGCAAAGGCGCAAGCCATCTGCCAAGCTGTGAAGAAAAAATCACTGCATGGCAAGCTTCTAGGTCTGTAAACAATTGACATTTGAAGGGAGGCCAGAGGTTCAAGAGTCTGAGGGAGTTTCCAGCTGGATCCCTGTCCAAAATGGCTGGAGCCAGAAGAGTTTAGAGAGCTTTGGAGCTTTCAAAAGTGACTATAAAGTTCCCAAGTTATTTGCATGCCTTTGGGCATCTTCCTCCTGGTGTCTGCTTCCCTAGATAATTCACCCTGAACTTGAAGGACTATTTTCCTTGTCTAAATCCATAGGGCTACCAAACATGTGAGAGTACTGAAACATGACCTGGGGCAACACCTGCCCTTTGTGAAGGCAGATACTGAATAATCTACTGTCTGGTTTACCTTCTCTCCTAGCACCTTTTGATGCAGAACCCATCTCTTCTGTTCCCAACTATTGCCCATCATGGCAGTTTTCAAATTGCCTCTCCTGCGAAGAAAGCCCTAGCAGTTTGGAGCAGCTGGTAGATTCCTGTCTTCAGACAGACGTGCCTTTAGACCCAGCCTTCAGTGCCTTCCAGACATCCTCACACTACACCTCAGACGCCTTCCAGCCAGTCCCACTCTGCTTTAACCAGGGCCTGGTAAGCTTTGTGTCCCAGGGGAGCAGCCAGAGGTGCACTCAGAGGGAAGATGGGGAAGGGGTCACATCCTGGGGTAGAACAGCAGCAAGCTGATTTTGAAATGTGGCTGCTTTTAGGGGCATGGGGGCAGCCACAGCACTACAGGCTGCTTGTGTGGACTTCTGCATGGTTTCCCACTGGGAGCAGAGGACAGGGAGGGCCAGCCAAACCTAGAGAGAGGCTGCAGAATATGGAACGTCCCTTCTACAGAACCTATAGATTTCCTGCAAAGAATAGTCCAGTTCCTGCTAGCAGT
The DNA here is from genome assembly GCF_000687185.1 of Egretta garzetta. Lineage (NCBI taxonomy): Eukaryota > Metazoa > Chordata > Aves > Pelecaniformes > Ardeidae > Egretta > Egretta garzetta. The sequence continues at coordinate 1,050,030 of NW_009259602.1, read as the reverse complement.
TGTCTAACTCGCTCCCTACTAACACTGTCACAGGAACTGCCTGTGGGGTTTAGGCCTCCAAGGGCCGAACCATCTCCCTGGGTAGCCAGACCCTCCTGAGGAAGGCAATGGTGTGGAAATTCTGGCTGCTGTCCACCTTTCCCCAAGTGACACCCTGAAACATCCTGGTGGTTTTTGTTGTTGTTGTTTTTTTTTCTCTCTTTCAAACTCTAGGCTGCTGGATCCCCCAGTTCAGCTGATCTGTCCAGCCCATTCAACTACAGCTGCTCTCCTCCTCAGCTATCTCCTTTCACCCCACTGACCCATTGCCCACCCTCTGCTCTGGACACCAAGACCTGTGGCTACCCTGCGGAACGGTGGTCCTGCCATACCCCCTCCCCATACACCCTCCCCATACACCACCTCTGCCTGCTGCCGCACCGCCTGTGGCTCCCAGCATGTGGACAACAGGGTCCCGCAGTACTTCCCCTGCCCCAGCATGGACTGCATGGACTACCTACCCCCCATGGCCATGGCTGATGACTTCTTCAGAAGGGATAGGAACTGTGACATCTGCTATAGCTAATGGGGACTGTGGTTTTACACATCCACTGTATCCAAATCATATTAATTGCCCATGAACTATGCAAAGTTGCGCTGCCTAACACAGTCCAGTTTATTTTTCACTACTCACACATTTTCTACATGACGTTATCACTACATTAGTCCTCCAGTCTTGTATGGTCAGAGGTGTTTTGCTGTTGTGGTGGTGGTTTGGTGGTTTTTTTTCTGTTTGTTTTTGTTGTTGTTTTTTAAAGAAATCCTAAGCTGCCTTACCAAACACATGTCATTAAGCCACTTCTTTTTGATACAAATAAATAATTTGATATGCATGCTGAAGGCTGTTTATTCCTCATATCCTAAATGTCAGTGCTTTTTTCTTCTGCTAATGATCCAGGATCCTGGCCTTGTTCTCACAAAGGTGAGGAAGAGAGACTTTCAGCAAGCTATACAAGGAGCAATTACTCAGCAGTATGAAGGGTCTTGCTTACCCCTTCCAGCAGATAAAAACTCTAAAAAGTCTCTATGTATCTCAGTACCCAGCACACTATACAGAGACAAAGCTGTGCATCACCCTGCTCTGAGATGGATCTGTACCTTCGTAGGCACTGGTTCTTGCAGAAAAGGAAAACCAGTGTTTTCCATGCAAGCTCAGGGCTTAGCCCATGGGTCATGTGCCAGAAAGGCCTCTCAGGCCTGCACAGAGGTTGAATTCAGTGCCAAACTTCCTTGGCTGCTGCTCAACACCAGCTTCCCTGTGAAGGCAGAGTTTCAGTGAGAGGCTGATGTAGTTCAGCAGCCCTTTGTATAGTTTGGTCTGTTGATATCAGGTTTTCTCCACCTTTCAGCATAATCAACTGAACAGGAGCTTTTTTTTTTTAAGGTAAATAATGGGAGAGTTATCATACCTGAGGATTCCCTATTTCTTGCATAAACCCAGACCTTTCTAAGACTGTGTCTCACCTCCTTTTAATAGCACTCAGTGAGGCAGACCGCCAAGCCACCAGTTTCTCAGCTGAGCACCCAGACTGGAAAGAAAGAAACATCTCTCCATATTAACTACAACACAAATAAAAAACCTAACTACACCTGTGATGACAAATATGTAACTTAACTAGCTGTATGCTCACTTTCTCCTCCAGACACTTCTACAGTTAACTGAAAAGCTTTCCTCTCCCCAGAGCTGAAATTACCCATATGGCCAAGGATGCAATGGACACACATATCTGGCTGGCAAATAGGGAACTTTCCTTCATTCTACCAAAAAACCCAGCCAAGATTTCCTCACCCTGTGAAATCTATGAAGAACTAAGCATAACATTTCTTTAATGAGACTTTAAAAACTATTTCTATATTTATATAATGCCAGTTATTTCAACCTTCATCCCCACCCTCATAAGAAAACAGAGCTGTTATCTCCCATGCAGCCTCCAGGGTTCTCTTTACTTCAAGTTCTGTACGAGCTAAAAATGGCATTTTTGCATGTCCAGTCCAGGTCCCTGGACACGACATTTCATTTTTGCCATGTAGACAAAGAGATTACACAGCGATAACTGTACCTTTCCAGCATCTGTTTCTTTTACCTTATGTAAGGCAGCAGCTGCTTTTCCAAAACTTGCTTTAAAATACTTTGACAACGTTAGATAATATCTTCCCCTCCCCCCTGCTGTTACCTGATCAGTCTCAGCGCTGGCCCAAGCGAGGGTTACACTTCTACTGCCCCAGCCTGCTCCACAGCTTGCTCAGTGCTGGCTTCTGCCTGCTGCTTGAGGACTGGGCACACCTCTAGCCACACGTCAAAGCCCCTTACCACCAACATGAAAGAGCCACAAGAAGATAAGATCGAGGCAAGATATTCAAGGCTTCTAGTGGAAACGGGGTGACCACATCCTCCTCATGGGTTGGCAACGTTGGCCCAATCTTAACAGAGCCAAGAAGAGGTGTTGTCATACAGCAAAGGAAAGAACGTGTCAAAAAGGTAAATAAGCATTCAACAAGGAGAGTGCTCACATTAACACGTTTTACAGCAAGGTTAATAGTATCCTATTCTACACAACAGTGCTGGCAAGGAAGTCAAGTGTTACAGTCTAACAGCATATCTCTCACCTCCGCATCAGGTGGATTTCTAAATCTAGGACATTATCAGCAAATTGCACATTTATCATTATATGGTGGTATAGATCTGTACAGCTATCAGTGATTACACTGCATCTCCAAAGAGGACCGCTCTGTGCAGACTGGTGTGCCGTGGAGAGGTTGAGCCCATCGTTGAACCTATGGCTGCTGTTTAGGCATGACCACTTCAGAATGGCAGTGTGAGCATGAGCGCTACAAACTACCTTACGCCCCATTCTTATTCCTGCCTCTTGGATATTGCCTGGCCCAGGCAAGAAAAGCACCTCTCCAGTCGGGGAAGCTGTCTATCAAAGGGCTAGTCTGGTCTCACCACTAAGCTTCCACACTTACGAGGTCTCACAGGCGGTTGAGGTCCTGAGATGGGAGCATGCAGTGTGTTCTTAGAGACAGCAGATATTTAACACCCACTGGTCTCATGCTGCATGGGACCAGCTGCTCTGAAATTACCAACTGCTCTGTTGGGACAAGGATATTTCCAGCAAAATGTTTCTATGCACTGAGGTCTCTGGACTCTAACAGCTTCCATTAAGTAAGGAGCCCTGTCCTCCATCCCTTGCAGCCTCTTCCTATTTCTTTGCTGCTCTTTCTCCAGTTGTTTTGCAATCCCCCATGCCAGGAGCTGCAAACATGTTTTAGACACCGTTTCCCAACTCCATGTCAATAGCTCCAGGTGACATATGCAGTGCAAGTAAAAGCTTGCTGACTGTTGACACAATGATGTCTTGTTGACACAAGAAAGGAAAAAAAAACCCAACAGAGGAGGACTATTCAAAGGCTGATTGTGCATTTGCTGGCCACGAGGAACATATTCTTTCCCCCTCTTAATTCCCCCCTTCTCCCCTGAAAATAAAAAGGTGGGGGAGGGTTAAAGGAAAGTAGCTTGGGTCATATCTCCAACAGAGCTGGCACAGCACTACTGGAATTGGCATTTCATCAGTCCCCGCCAGGTGAAGTTTTCCCAGCCTATATAAACACATGTTTACACAAAAGTGAGGATCACCCCATTCTTACAAAAGCCATGAATAACTCCAGAAGTAACCCACTGTTGTACAGAAAATAAAAGGTTCTTATTTTCAGGTTCTTTACCGGTTGCACAGAGTATTTGATCAAAAAGTTTTCCTTGCCAACCGACTGGTGATTTTTCTATGGTCCCACTTCAGAACATTTGTTTGGTGATAACAAGCCTTTGTTATTAGCAACTTATCCAAAGCCACAGGTAGGAAGAGATAAACTGTGCAAATAAAAGGGTATCGCACGCTGCCAGTACTGCTAAAGTTATAAAAGGTACATTTCCCCTGAAATGGTCATAAAAAATTGAGGGGTTAACTATGAACTAAGATGCTGCTCAAATCAATGAAATTCACGCCAGCACAGAAGACATAATACTGAGGCCACCTTTGAGCCTTAAAAGGGATTTTCTTGATACACAGGCCAGGAACTGGCTGGCTTGACAGGGAAAGGTGCTTTACATGCATGGGGAAGCAGCAGCCTCCAACTGCCTTGTGGATCCAGCCCAAAGACACTATGAACAGCTTATTGACTGTGGCTGGTTTCAGAGCAGGCCTCTAATGTGTGAGCTTTGGGAAGCTGAACACAGACATGCCTGTAGAGAGAACGAATTTTTCCTGGGTCGGTCATGGGATCTTCCCTCTGCAAATCTCATCTATCAACTCTGAGTAACACAGGCTGTCAGAGTGATGCTTTGAATGAAGCCACGTCCATCCCTCTCCAGACCAATATTTTTCCTGACATTTTGGAGATGGTGATGTTTACAGACTACAAGCCACTGACAACGTTGCTCTGTGTTAAAACATCCAACAGCAGGGAGGTGAAATAATAAAGAGATAAGCCACTCTAGAAAACAGCTCATGTATTTTTTTTCACTTGCTGCAAAAGGGCTTCTGTCATCTCATAGACATTGCTAGATGGCAAAAAGCTTTTTACATTTTCCCTAGTGCATCACATGCCACATGTTGGTCACAGTTTTACAGTTTTGTTGCTAGCAAGTTCAAGAAACAAGTATTTTATTGACCATTTTGTCTTGACACACAGTACCAACTCACCAATGCAGTTATCACTCAATTCAGGGCTTGTTGAAACATCCCTTAAAAGTAAGAAAGCACATGCTTTTGCTGGCCTATGCCCAGATACATGCAAATTTATTCAAACACATGCAAATACATGTCTGCTTTTTTGTCAGCGGATGTTGGCAGGTTTGTAGATACGATGTAGTGAGAAGCAATAGCAAAACAGCAGAGAGGAGGGCTGAGAAAGTTGAGAAGATCTCTGCATTTCTTAAGAGCTTTTGTTCAAGTCTGCTGAACAGTTGTTTAAACAGTCCAGGTCTGGGAGACTGACAAGTGCTTCAGAAAACCCCATCCTACTGAGTTAGTCAGTGGGTGATCAAGGAAGTTACTGCAGTGATTTAAGACATCTGCCCTTCATCTTATTGTTTGGTCCTGTTAGAAAAAATAACTTGTGCAACACTGAGAAATCAGTGAACTATAATTCGGAATGTGTACTGAAGATGAGACACCCTCTGTGAAAGGGTTGTCAAAACTTGGTTTTCATTCCCTTCAGGCATCTACCTTCAATCATATCGACCCAGCAGAGACACTGTTGCCAGTTGATTGCACAGCAATTCACAAATCATTTCACAGAAAGAATAAGAAGACTCTATTAAAACGCCCCCTGAGATAAGAACGGGAATATAAGAGCACTTACCACATTGCACTCTGGCCCTGCTGTGTACAGGCCCACAAGGCTCAGAGGTTTTCTACCCTGTGCATGCCTAAAAGCTGTTGAAGACCCAGAGGAAGTCTGTCTCCTATGCAGACATTAGCTCAGGTGAGGGTTCAGCTCCCCACTCTGAGGTGCTTCCAGAGCTATTCTTTGCCATCAGAGCTGAAGGCTTGGATTAGATCAGATGTCTCAGAGAGGAATCCCTTCACTGGGAAGTAATCAGGAGCCACACAAACCTGTGCTGCTGAGAACCTGCCCCATGTACTTGCTCTTACAAGCATCTGTTTTCTTTTCTTGAGGTCGGGCGAGAGACTGTGGCAATGGACAGCTGCTTCAGCTTTCTTTCACAAAGTGCTAAGAAATGGGATAGTAGCAGCTTGCAGGAACCCTCATGCGGAGCTCTTGAGTTTGGATGTCCGTTCTCTCAGGTGAAATACAGCCATGGATGACTCCTCAGGTTGACTTGACCTCTTCCATCCAGTTTTTTCCATCCCCTTGGGTTCCTGCATTCCCAGGCTAGCAGGAACAATGGAGGTAATTGCACATCACAAAGGCTTCAGCATTTCAACCAGTACCTCTGTACAGGACCTAACAAGAGGCACCTCTTAGAGCAGTATTTCTCAACCTTTTATAGCCAAACTACCAACTTGTGTTCCTCACCACCAAGGTTTCAGTTGCCACCAAATCAAAGGTTGGCTGTACTTTGAACATTTGCTTATTTATGTAACAGCCATTTGCTTTGCTTGCCTCCTTGCCTGCAAGCAATGCTTGAGGTTTATTAGTATTCTTTGTTAACAAAGTTTTCAACCATTTGAAAGCCACCTTCTGATACCTTATATCGTATTTGTGGTCCACAGGCTGAGAAACACTGTCATCCCACCCTGGTTTAAAGACTCTAGGAGCAGGGATGTGTTGGTTAACCATCTGCACAGTTTTTCTAAGAGGCCTTGTGCAGTCAGCAAGCTGAAGTTGAAGCCATTCCATAAATTGCAGGCGACCTAGGATCTGGCATTTTGGCGACAGGAAATGAATGCAGATGCAACTTTCCCTTTCTTCAGCAAATGCCTAACCTGCCAAAAAACGTAGAAGTTCAGAACGCACCATGTGAAACTACGCATGCAGACACCCCAATACATACATACACACACTTATATACACGTATATGTGTAACTAAATACACATATAAACATATCGGAGACTACAATGAGCTCCAGGAGCCTTTTCATACCTGTAGGCATGAAACCAAATCATCCCTTGAGATTTGCCGGCAAGATGAAAGAACTACACATTGATACCTCCCCAGATGTATTCGGAGTACCAGCTAATGCCTGCTTTGTGCTCCTCAATTATGAATTTACTGAAGCGGGGAACCCCCAAGCCTACACCGCTGCAACATCAGGCCCACGTCATATGACTTGTCCTCACTGGTCCCCTGGTACGGACAGACAGCTGCGGTGTGCACAGATGTGTTAGGAAGCAGCAGCAATGTGGATCATGTACCTGATCCCCAGCTTTTCCAGAAGGAGCCATGTGGATTGGCTGATCATTGTCTAAGTTTCGGATGCTCGGGTCTGCCCCGTGGTCAAGGAGCAACTGGACGATTTCTTTCTGGTTCTTGTCACGAGGCAATGCAGCTGCCATATGCAAAGCTGTGTTGCCATGTGCCTAATGCAGTGGAAGAAGAAGAAAAAGAAGAAAAAAAAAAAAAAAAAAAAAAGAGAAACCTCCTGATAAGCTGTGCCACCTACTCAGAATTGTCCTAGAAATGGAGACTTGTGAAATGAGAGCTGAAGAAGCCTCACATGATTACTTACCGGGAGGTGAGGGAGTATCCCTGCTCTGTTTCTCCCATGTATGGCTGCTTGTGCAGGCCATTTGTGGATTCAGATTTTTCTCTCTGATAGAGCACTACAAATTGGGGGTCTTTGATGCTTTGAGTACAGCTACCAAATAGTCCTGTATCAGCAACAGTCCTAAGCACTCTGCAACCCCCTGCTAAATCATACCCTCATGTAAGCAGAGACCTGATGACTTAACGAAGAAGAGAAGGATAGAGGCCATGTAACATGCACATTTATCCAGGAGAAACAATAGGAACTATTTCACTGGGAAGCAGTTAAGTCAGTCTAAGGGACACAAAACACGTTAACTAGGTTACCCATCACACATGGGCTATGCAAGGACTGACAATAGCAGACCCGTTTGTGCTCCACACATCTCCATTACTCCCTTTTATAATCACATGCAAGCGCCAGAAAGTTGCAGAGAGACCTTGACACAAGTGAAAGCCAGACCCAATACTGTATAGGTTACACACAAGGCTTAGACTGATCTCTTGGATACCAGGCATCTTTGACTGTGCGAGTCCTCCCAGATCACCAGACTCGTAGCATTAAAAGAGGTGCTTTGAAAGGTACCAAGCCATCCCAGTGGTCCAGGTGAGCCAGAGGTCTGGCAGCCCATGTCCCTCAGTGACTTTGTGTCCCGTGGACCAAACAGGGCTGCAGGTGGCTTGGCTCTGCAGCAGACAAAATAAATCATGCCAGGCTCCAAACCTTCCCCTGGTTCCTTCCCGGAGTGCTGAAGGTAGTGCTTGGCTTTATTTTCATGGCGCTGTGATCAAGCAGAATCCTGAGGTGAAAGCCTTACTTAAGCATAGATCGACTCCAGCTTTTTCAGTAACACGATTTGCACAGAAACGATAGACAATTTTTTTGTGTGTGAAGCCACAGGGGGGCGCAGGACAGAGAATTATGCAATTTGTTACAGGAAAGCTCTGGTATCACCAGACCGTGTAGAAATCTGTGCCCCTGCCTAGTCAGGTATGACTGGTAACGGTTTTAAATGAGAAAAACCTAATAAGCAGATGCATAAGGCAAGGTATTTTTAGTCTGCAAGAAAACTCATTTAGGCAGCTGTATATTTTTTCTCTCAGAAACGATTATACATTTATCACAAACCTGGAATAGCTGGACACAAATTGCAACATCTATTACTATTCCAGTTGTTAAAAGGAATACATATGATTTTCATGTCCTATTTACCACTGAGACATAAAAGACACTGAAGCACAAAACAAAAGAGCAAAATCTTAATCATTATTCTCAGACAAGGCATTTTTTACAGGCCCTGAACAAGCAGCTCCTTGTCAATTTTATCATCCCATAGAGTCAAGGGATAGTTACAAGGTCTTTATGGGACTTCTTGTTAAAATGGAAACACCTGCATTTGTTTGCTGCATCTTTGCATTAAGAGCACTTGATAGCTTCCAAATCCAGGCGTGGGGCACTAAGAAACTAAGGCTATCTGACAATGCCTGATTTTGAAGACTCCCATTGTCTTTAATAGGGCTTATGCAAGACCATGGTCCAGAGCACCAGCATGTGGGGTCTAGGAATCCTTCAGGTAAAAAATACCTCAAAAACCTCAATGCTTTTCTCATTGTGAAATCCACAAGGAAATGGATTTGGAATGCAACAACCACAGCAAGCCATGTGTGAGCCAGAGAAGCCATAGTCTCCATCATCCCTGTTTTCTTGTCGTCTTTGTAGTTGGAAGCGCTAAAAAGGCAGGATGGGTATCACACAACCTTGCCATCATATTTCTCACTGTTCCAGACAGCTCACCAACAAGACCAAAAACTCCAAGAGATCCTATCACAGAAGGAAGCTCTTGCAGGATTGTGATCAAGAGACAACAGCAGACTCCCACAGACAAGCTAGCACCTGCCTAATGGGTCTTAAAAGATATAGAAAGAATGTAGTGAAAAGGCAGTATAAGGCCATTCACTGTACGGTAAGACAGAAACTCAGTGTTATTACCCACATACACAAGGTAAAACAAGTTTCCTCCAGTTCAACAGAAATCTGTAGGGGAAAAAAACATGAATCTGCCCAATATCTGCTTCCCAAGTGAGCAACTGATTTGATAGAAAACGTTCAGTTCCTTTCTGATGGACACAAGCATGTGGGTGCTCTAGGGAGTACAAGCAAGGCCGAGACTGAAACTGTTGAAATGAAAAGCTGATGCACCGACCCTCTCAAAACAGGGAGCCCTAGCCTTGTCTGCCCCTCCCTCTGTCCTTTCCTGCTCAAGAGTACCCTTCTGCAGAAGCACCCAGTATCACCCACTTAGTCCTGCTGAGAGGGGGCAGCTTGTCAAGAGCCAAAGCTCTGGCTGATGGTGCAGAGCGATGGCTCAGCTAAGGCACAGGAATGTCAGGATTTTTGCTTAGGAGGAGACACGAAGCTGATACATCTGCAAGATAGTGTCAGTGCTTGGTATCTGCTCAGAGGTGAAGTATGGGGCAGCAAGGGGGTGGGTGACACAACAGCAACACTGGGAAGCTTTCTAGCTTGCTTTATACAACCTAGGAATGGCTGTGCCTCCAGAAACCCTGCACCAAGGAACCAATGTCAGCAAAACTTCAGCTCAGTAAGCAGGGTTGTCTAGAATGCCTAAGGCAGGGTCTCGAGCCCCCGGAATCAGAGGTGGTCTCCTTGCCACAGTGCCTAGGCTCCTGTGTGCTCAGCAAGGATGCTGCCTTGCTGCACAGAGCTGGTTTCCCCATGCTCCACCTGCCTGGCAACGTCAGCCACTGGTTCAGTGCCGGTGTCTGCCTTCTGTTATTGCTCCTGGCAGCCGTTAGGGCTTGGTGGGCCCTGTGAATATTTTGATTCTCCAGCCTCAAACTTGCAGGCAGCCATCGCAATAACCAGCTTGTGCCCAGGCACGAACAGAGCCAGAAGGCTTGCAAATAACATTTAAGGCAGAAAGAGTCACCATCTCCTTTAACTGAAATAGGAGCTTTGTCCTTCCTATGGATGGCATGTTTGACAGGAGAGGTTACTTGATATATGGCTGCCCGAAACTGCCATCTTTCAGTATTATGTTGCTGCCAAGAGCAAACCATTGCATCATTGCAGATCCGTTTTCTCAATCTTCAGCCTAATGAAGTAAAGTTCATGTTCCTCCTCAGGTAACCACTTCCCACGTCCTTCCTCCTCCCTAGTTATCTCGCTCTCACTCCATCAGCTTCTGCCTGCTGGGAGAGGGGCCTGTGTTTCACGACTTAACTCAGAGTTCAAGCCAGGCACTGCTTTCCAGGTGAAGTGTCTATTTACTGGGAAATGCAGTTTCAGGTTAAAAAAAAAAAAAAAAGTTCAGATTCACAAACTGTTGCTCTCTTCCTCCAGAAAAAATGTGTGTAGGAAGAGAATAACTGGTTTCTGCAGGACCCCACAGACCTCCTAATGCCTCTGTCTGTATGGAGCCTCACACCGCAGCACAGCTCGCACTGCTCTCGGCATCTCCTTTGCCTGTGGATGTCCACACAAATCCTGTCCATGCACAGCCTGCCTTACCTTGTTGTTGACAAAGTCCTTGGACTTGAAAGCATTCAGCTCCAAGAAATATCTGAGCAGGGAGATGTTCCCGTCCTGGACTGTATAATGAAGAACTGTCTTGTTGCTTTTCACATCCTATTTAAGAACAGAAAAAAAAACCAAAATAAGAAATGTTCTGCAGAACAAACTGAAGATATTATATAAACTCATCAGAGAAAAGTCCAGGCCTGCTCTGCAGCTAATGTGGAGCACCTCCTTCCCTTCAGTGGCCCTCTTGCTGTCCAGTGTTTGCTTTAGGCTGCAAGAAACTAACTCCAAAAGGCAGCAACTAACTCTCCAACCAGTCACTTGAAAGAGGAGCAGGCTTGGTCCTTTTGTTAGCACTTCATTCCTTCTCCAGTTCTCTAGTTTGAGCATAGCACAAGCATCAGGCAAGGCAGGGGAGAGTTCCCATGCAAACAAACAGCATACAGATAACTGAGCCGATGCCTTACCCGGCTGTAGATGGAGGCTCCTGTCTGTACCAGAAGGTGGATACAGGACTCCAGGTCTTTGCTTTGGTGCTGAAGATCTTTCTGCTGCTCCTCCGTCAATGTCTGGCAACCCTGCTCCCGGAGCAGGGCATTGTGGGCCAGAACAGCACAGTGGAGTGGGGTATGGCCTGGAAAACCGAGTACGAGAGGAAGATAACAACAGTCCCAAGGAAGATATTGATGTACAGAGAGGAGGCGAGGGCTGGCGGGGAGAGCGTATGCATCTCTGCATGTGTGTTGTTAAGGCACTTGCCCTTCTCTGGTTTCAGAGTACCATACTGGCTGTATAGGTACTTTATGGGGCACTCCAGCATGTGCTCAGTTCCAATTGTGCATTGAATCACCACTGAATCATCAGCACCATTGAATTCTGTGGCATTTGAGCACACAGCAACAACTCTCCCCCAGGCAGTTTTCTGAGGCCACTCTGGCCTCCTAGCACACTGCCAAACACCAACAACCACCAGTCAGTGAAGCAGCCAATATAGTTTTTAAATTTTTTAATACCGCTATAAAATAATTGTACAAAGGGTTTTACCTTCAAAATCCTTCATTTCTAAATCAAGAGGGAAACCTAGGGACAGTATAACCTGGAAGCAAGAGAAATGAAAAAAATTAGTTCAGCAGAATACCACCCAAGCCAAATTCAGTCAAAACTAACAAAATTTAAAAACCAAGAAAGAAACAATCAGATAATTATCATTTAACTACAAACTAAGCCCTTATTTGACATTAGATTTCAGCGCTGTGAATCTATTTCCTAACAGGGACATTCAGGGTTGCACAAGATGATCATGTTCCCTAGTTTCCTGAACCTCACCTAAGTATAATTTACTATTAGAGTCTCAGTTCAGAACAGTAAAATTAAGTCACTGCCCCCAGCTGAAAAGTGCTATCTGCCTCAGTTTTACCCTAGATTAAGCAAAGACGCCAATAACACCATTCTACATTTATTCTGAGTTATTCTTGGCAAGGATAAATGAAAATCTCTCCTTGACATGTACAGCCAAACTTTATTACCTAAAAGTTTGCTGACACTGGAGATTCTCAGCCTGGATTTATTTACTTTTTGGTTTTAATGTGCAACAGATGTGCAGCAATGTGACAGGTTAAAACCACAGCTTGTTGCAATGGCTGCAGCGATGAGGATGCAGAACCTATAAATGGCATGAAATAATGGTCTGGAGATGAGCATTGCTTGGATGTAGCAGAGTAAAAATTCTAAAATTCTTTAATTTAAGAAAATGATAGCTTTGATGTGATGCAGCCAAGTAGCTCCTTGTCTATATTATTACAGAGAATGCATTTTTTGCTCTTGATTGAATAAAGCAAGTTGTTCACATTACAGCATCTTGGCTGAGACTTTTTGCAGTGCAGTAACTCATCCAGAACCTTGTCAAGTTAGACAAGGTGCAGGACAGAATCCTTCTGTTGAAAGATTATCCCAAACGGTTAGGGCTTGTGCTCTCTTTTCATAACAATAATACAATATATGCAGAACAAATATTGACAAGTAGCTCTGAGCTGCATGCTGATTAGAGATTAGATGTTTAATCCATTAGAAAAAAACAATTAAAATAAACAAACAAACAAGCTGTAAAGCATTTCATGGCTTTGACTGCACCAAGAAGCAAGCCTGTGTGCATTTTTCCTTTTTATGTCAAGGGAAAAAAACCCAAACCAAACCAAAACACAACACAAACCACCACGAGGCACTCTGGGAGGCTTTGTTGGAATCATCTGGATGTAAAACACTTCCCCACTGAATGAAACACCTGTTTTCCAAAGAACTCCCCAATGTTACACATTAACTGCCTGCTCATGACTTAACCCAGGGCATGTGCAAGGCAGAGCCGACGAATACTGGAGATGGACTGCCAGCATGCCAGGCACCCCCTGGCACTACCACTGACACATCCCTCATTTTCAGATGACCCTGTGCCCTGCCCTCAGGTAAATTCGTCAGCAGCCATTCTGATGCAATGAAACTCCGCTTTGAAGCTGCCTGTACTCAGTCCCGGCACAAACCTAGGCAGGCATGTTTTATTAATTCCATTTTATGGCCAATAGCTAAGTGTTTAAGAGGCACATTCCAGTATGCTTATCCCTGCTATGTAATCCCTTCCAAAAATTCCCACAGTGCCTTTTCTAATGTGCTAATTTGCTCTTTGTGGCTGTTAGATTCTGGCTGGCACACAACTTAGATGTAGAGCCAATCTACAGAAAGATCTGTGAAGCAATAGGGAAGTGAAGATCTGGTCATATAAGTCATGAAAGTTCTAGTAGATTCTGGCCATACACCCTGGAAAATCTTCTTCATGGATCTTGGTTTTGCGTAAAATCTGAAAAATGTGCCTCATTTTGAAGGCTGTGCCCGTGCTGATTCTGTCTGCAGGGTTGCATCTGCTCTCTCTTCAGCTGGCTTGAGTCTGGACACAATTCATTGCTCTTGTCTGGATGACACTGACGTCGGGGAGGGGGTGTCATACGGGTATTATTGCTCCCTCTCCTCACACCCTAAAGCTGCCTGCATGCTCTGGGCAACCCCTTCCAACACAGGGGGCTCAACCCAGAGCAAGCCCACTCTGCTTGTCCTGCCATCAGCAGATTTAGAGCTATAATCTGTAGAAAGAATTTATTTTCCCCCACAGATACACTAAAGCCATTTCCTCTAAAACAGAAGGCTGGTGATTAGCTGCAAGTATAGTCCTACAACAGGAATAACTTGGGAATTCAATTCCTAACACAATGGAAAAAGAGACTTCGGTCAGTCTTCATCACTTACTGACATCTTGCCTTCTGACACAGTTATTTAAAAACACCAATACTGAGAATATATTGTAGGTTTATATTGCTAGCAGTTAAAACCGTAAAAGCTTTTCCTACCTGAAGAACTTGGGCATACCCATATGTTGCAGCAAGATGTAAAGCTGACTGCCCTTTGTTGTCTACAGCATTGACATCTGCTCCTGTCTGGATCAAATCATAGACAATAGCTGGCTGCCTGGCAGTGACGGCCACCAGCAGAGGAGTCTGAAAACATCAGCACAGCAGATAAAATGTGAGAGTCTAGAAGTAGATGCTATCATAAAACAAGGAACAGGGAAAGGCAGTCTGGTATCTAGAATCCCAAGGACTGTGGTGCATAAACAAAGACAGCTCACAGACAGATTTTGAATCCCATGTATTAGGACCCATGGCATCATGAGATGGGGGGATTTCCCAGCTCCTGCGGAACTCCCTCTAGTGTTCTTCAGCCCTAATTTGGATGACAATCCAAGCCCAGCATTTTTGAAACACTGTTTATGTCAGGTGCAGCACTCCTAGCATAATTCTGTTCATAAAAACTTCGGCCTCAGAGACTACTGCCCACATACACTTATTTTCCTGGGCCAGTGTTGTCTTGGATCACTCTATGGACCATGGGCCGAAAAGAAAAAAAGCTCATTCTCATCCCACCTAATTTTAGGATCCTGCCAGAGGCACCTAAGCAAGGCATATCAATTGCCAGGGCTTCCTTTGCAGTAACAGAGAGAGAGAGATATGGATTTTTCAGGGCATCAGTTACTCTCCATCCCACAAAGCCCATGCCCACCCCAAACACCCCTGTTGGCAGGAGAAAGTGGTCCGTATTACCTTTCCTCTGTGTTCCTTGGCATCAAGTCTTCGCAGCAATTTCATGCGCTCTGCAGCTGCCAATGTATACGCCCTCATACCTTTAGCTGCATAAATATGTAGAATTCTAAGACAGTAAATAAAGACACCGATCACTGCTTGGCCATGAACCACTCTGGGAGCAAACAGTTTTACAGGACAGCATAGCCACTTTGGGGGTTTTATACCCAGCGTTCCACAAAACCATGCCATAAGCCCCAAAGGGCTTGACCTTGAAAGCACCCTTCCCATGGAAAGGGCTTCCTACCTCAAAATAACTGCGGCTTTCAAGAGCCCTCAGCACTCCTGAGCTTTGACATGCTGTTGTCTCCTTTCCACTTCAGCACTTTCTTTCAGGTGAGATTCACCCTTGTGCCGACACGTATCCAAGTCCTCCACAAAGCCTAGCGCTGGGGCCCAGCGTAGCACATCGGGTGCATGTATCACTTGTTGGGGTGATACGGCCTTGTATGCATCGGTGATATTTCACCATCCGGGGTAACGAACAGCCTGTTAAATGATGTATTTGCAAACAGCCTGTTAAGCTCTAATTCTTTCTCAAAACTACTGGTGAGGGGGACTGAGTCCTTGTCTTTTGCATAAGACAAAGGGTTGTCACAACCCATAGCAGTTATGGGCTTGCTGGTGACATGGCCCTTAGCGATGAGGAAAACACTTCACTGCTTCACTTTGGTTGCCTGGCTCTATGGCTGGAGCTGGAGAGAATTGCACAGAGCTACTTGCCACTTCCATTCCTCCAGGTCCTATTTGCAAGGGTGCCGGGCATGCACAGGTAGCTTTGCAATTCCCCTTTGCACAGAAGGCGCCCATCCTACAGGCAGTCATACCAGCCCCTGGGTTTGTTTCGTTCCAGACAGCAACATTTGATACTTTTTAGTCAGAAGGTGGTAGGCAGTCATTTCTTTCCTCAGGTAATTTTGTACCCCATAGCCACATCTTGCAATTTCAGGAAGCAGAAATGCAACTTTATGGCTAGTCTGATTTTCAGTCAAGCTCAGCGTTAGCTGTGGCTGCACACCCACACATCCCCAGGGTTGCAAATAGAGGGGATTGAATGAACATCTGAACTGCAGGAGTGCTTCTGTGAGTAAGGACTGCTTGAGTAAGCAGTGCCTCCAGGCCATATTTAGATCATGGAGTTCCTCCTCAGTCTGCCTTAATGTGCAACATTACCAGAAAGTCTAAAAGCTGATCTGTGTTCTAGCCTGTACATATGTTATTGCACTAATTGATTGCTAAACCAATGCTGCGTTACCCTTTTGGATAGGAAATAAAACACTCTAGGCGTATGAAAGTTACTGTAGATCTTTATTGAAAAAGATTTTGTCTTTTTCTAACCAGAACAACCCAGAAAGAAATTCTGAAACAGTTCATCGTTTTATATTCACACACAGAATTTACAGACATTGGAGTGAAAGAAATTTAAAAGCAAAGTTAGCAACCACAGGCTTGATTCACAACTGCATGATCCCAGCTTTACCTACTGAATGTTTCTGCACTTATAAAACTGGGGTAAGCAGTGGTGAACTAAGCTCCTTCTAATTAATTTCTTTGCTGGGTTTTTCTGCAAATGTAAGCCACTAATTTCAATGCACCTGAACTACTGCTATTTTCAAACAACTTTATGATCACTTACATGATCTATTGCTTATGTCTTCCACATTTGTCAATATTAAATAACAAAATGTGCTTTGAAAGTCCTCAAGACTTTCAACCTGAGCTTGCAAACCTCACTCAGGCATAAACTGTGAGGTCACTTGAAATATTGCTTGGGTGGCAACTGGAGTGCTGGACACCAGGTAATAAACAGTGCAATAAATTATTTCGCAGTTAGTCTTGCAAATAATAAAATCATCTAAGGATCCTGGGCTTTAGAAAGCAGAAAAACCCAGAGAAATTGTGTTCACCAGCCAAGAGTCCCTTGTTTATTAAGAAAACAATAAAGAGAATCAGAAGGGGATATATCTACTGCAAATACATTTGCCTGTGGCACGGCACTCCTGAACATCAACACTAATATTTACAGTTGCATGAGAGGAAAAAGTAAATCTACTCATTCTCCAGGAAAGAAAATCAGAAAGCTATAAAGAAAATGTGTGCACCTGTGAGCATAGGAGACTACAGCACAGAGAAACTTTCCATAGCAGTAAGGCACAGGAGAGGTCACTAAGGTTCCCTGTCTCAGCACGACATCACCGACTTCACACTCAAACGCTACAGAACAAGTCAAAGTATTGCTGGCTGATAGCAATGCCATGAATTCCTTCTTAGACTGGAGTCCAGATTTTGGAAGACTCTGTCTTCTCAATGATCTCCTGATATAGGGCCATATCTTGCAATCCTGACTCAGGCAAAACTCCCGGTGACTTCAGTGGGACCAGGATCTGTCCATTGGTAGAACATGCAGCATTACCAGCCAGCCACAAAATCAGCCCCCCATCTTGAAGGTGGATATTTTAGAGTCCAAAAACACTCTGCAGCTGAAAGAACATGAATCCAAACCACTGTCCCACACCTACACAGCTGTCTTCCAATGGCAGACAAGGTGGCACCTTCAAGTTACACCTTCGTGCGAACTCAAACTTTTCATCTAGGCTACTTTGTGTTGCTCTGTAAATAGGGATGTCTGACTGCACCGGTGTTTAGTTCAGCTCTAATGACTTTTTGTCTTCAGATTAACGGACCTACCTGTATCAGTTGAACGAAACTACGCTTTACATTTTCCTATTTTCCCAAGGAGCAGTTCAATTTAGGAAAGAAAAATGTCAATTTAGACCCCCAAAATATTTTCTAGTGGCCTAGATCAGGTAGAGGTTCCTCCATGAACAGGACAAAGACACGCACACAAGGCATTTACAATGAGCTCTGAGAAGCAGTCCTATTGAACTAGATCTCGCCAATATTTAGAGGCAAGTGTACCCTCACCAAATGCTACAGTTGGCCACGGCTACACTATAGTATGTCAATTTGGGACCATGCCCTGTGTCTGAGGATGAAAGTCACCTTGTGCTGACGCTGAGCACAAGAACTGTGCAGTCTCAAAAGCCTGCCTGAGAGAGGTAGCAGGAACTGTAACAGCAGAGAAATCTTGTGCTGGGCCCCAGGACAAAGCAAGTTTCACACAACACACAAGTCATGGTGTGCTAGAGGTGGACACCAAAATTGCAAGTAAAGTTCCCACCCCCCAGCCTGCTTTTCCTCTGTACTCAAAACTCACTGTGGTGCCAGGTGGAGTATTGAGTAGGTGAGGATCAGGCCCTAGATGTGCAACTTAAAGCCCTTCAACAGAGAGAGCATGGTTTAAAACATACGTATCATTGTCTTCATCTTCTAGAAGCAGCTTCTCAATGGGCAGGGTGCCGATGACTCGTCTGGCATCCTCTAGTTCCTGGGGGGCTGGTTCAGGAATGGAGATCGGCAAGGGCACAAACTGTGGCCCGGAAAGTGTGGAAGAAGCTGGCTGATACTGCAAAGTAGAGGCTGGCAGTGCGGAGAGGGGCTGTGCCCATGGGAAGTACGTGAGAGGTGGCTGCTGATCCGTCACCTCAAGCTGGGGCACTACAGCGGGGGTGGTGCTTCGGGGCTGTTAAAATGGAGAGAAATAAAACCAAATAAAACAATTGGCCAGGTGGAGCAGGGGAGAGGACACAAAACACAGACTAAGGATGCTCAGTCTCACTTTTAACATCCCTTTTCCTGTCGCTCTGGGTCAAAGCGCTATACTGAGTGTGACAGTTTTCCCACGCTGGCTCCCATGAGAGTGGTGGCTGTGGGTGTCCCAGGTGCTTGCTGCCAGCAGCTCACACTCACGTCAAGTTCCCTCTAGCTTTCTGTTCCCACTCCCACCCTCACTGTAAGCCCATGAGACAGTTACACCCTGTGCTGAAAACTGCTGCCTTTGACAGTCTCTCTTGCAAGCTGAATGCATGGGCACAGCTTTGGTGCCACATGGCTGAAGGCAGCCTATTCTGGCCTCTGCGACAGTCCATCCTGACCAGCTCCGGCCAGCCAAGGCAGAGCCACCTGTGAAATGACAGCCCTTCCTCACCCGTGAAGGCCAGAGGCACGGGCCTCTGCTGATTTGCTGTGTCTGTTTCAGCACCCAAACTGAAATTTTAAAAGGAAAATAAGCTGCTTGAGTTCAACAGAAACAGAATTGTCCACCTCTCTCCTCTAAGGAAGAAGAAATCATCTTGGGCCAGCCAAAAAGATTTTGTCAAGCTTGAAACCAAATATTCTGCTATGTTTATGTGCTATTTTGGCCTTGCTCTTCCATCTTTAAATATCAATTTTTAATAAATTTATTGACAAGTCATTCTTCCTCCTTCACCCGGTGGATGTGTTTCCTGGAATCCCATTTACTTTTTTTTTTTCCCCAAAGTTTGGAATTAAATAGCGAAGAATCCCCTGAATACTGCTCAGATCTCTGGTGGGACTGTGTCCTGGACACTTGTCCAGACAACAGAATTTATTAACTATAATAATGTGAACTACTTTAATTCTGCTTCCTCAGGTGTTCCAAATCCAAGCTGAAGAACAGCTCCTCAAGTTGGAATTGATGACAACAGTAAACGTAACATTCCCCATTATCCTTGAGCTGCAAACAGTATTCTCCCACTGTAAATAACTGTTCATAGACTCGAACAAACTCAGGGCAATGGCAGCCTTGTTGTTGACTTGATGAGGGGTGACTCATTTCCCAGGACAACAGCAAAGAACAGTGTATGTGTTAATAATGTGGAAAGTCTGGAGGAGTGCAGAGAGCTGGGGAAATAGCAGTGAAGTGTGTCTCATTTCAGTGCAACCACAACTTTTTGTCCTGCTCAGACAATATTAATGTCCAGCACAGTGCAGACAGGGCCAGTGCTAGAACAACTATGTTGCACGGATACAAAGACACACAACATTATACTCATTAAATAAATTATACTAATTACACCCAGCACTCCCCACAGCCCTTGCTAAAAGGTGGGGAATTTGCTGTCATTTATACCTAGGTATTTTTGACTTACTGAAAAATTGGTGATCAGTGGTTGAGAAGTGTAAGTCAGAACCGATGAAGGTCCAACCAGTGTGTAACTGGGGCACATGGGCTGAACGTACATATCTGCTGTGTACGGACAGCTGACTGCTTCGTGGGACACATAATCAGGGTAAGTGGTCCACTGAGTTAAAGGCTGTAAGGATGTGGGAGAGGGCTGGGAGATCCAGCCAGAACAGAGTGCTCCTTCATCTGTGACAGGCAATGCAGAGGCAGCAGCATCCATATCAATGCAAGGCTGGCCTAAAAAACAGGAGAGGATTAAAGCCCAGTTCAGCATAGACTTCCCCGCAGCAGGGCTAACAAATATTTAGAAAGTCAGGGAAACATTACCCATTGGTGAATAGGAAGGAAGCGGCTGATGAGGCAGAACAACCTAGAAGAGAGAAGAAAAACGTCCAGGGATTAAGACCATAAGCATAAATTCCATCCCCCCTGAGAAGCACTGAGAGACAGAGCACAGTAGGTATCATTAGCTGATTATCAGCTGCTACCGCTTCAGTGTCAGTGCCTGAATGTTCCCACCTGCCTCTACAGAAGGGCCAGGAAGACTGAGCCTGGCAGCCAGTACCCATAACCCCAGCCCTGTTCATGGGCCTAGCCAAATGTCCCTTCAGCTGACGGGGGCCTTAAACAGTATTTAAACATTGTGCTGCAGAGGGAGTTCCCCCTCAGAGAGGAGCCATTAATCTGCTTCCTCCTGGGAGGACAGAGAGCGGTAGGCTGGAACTAAGAAGCAGATAGCCAAGGAAGGGTCTGGCTGATCTCTTTCTGTGGTCTTTAACAAGCTGCTTAACTTCCAAGCCACTTTCTGTTCCTAGGAGTTAGATCCTGCCAAGTGCAAAGTGCTTTCACCCTTCCATTAAGTCAACGGTGATTGAAGCTGTTCAGCACCCTAAAAGCACTCCAGCTAAAGTAAAGATATATTTCATGGTATCTCCAGGCAACATTGAGGCTGCGCTACCTTCAAAATGCTTTAGTGATGCAAAGATTTCTTTCATTGCCAAAGTATTGCCAGCTGGTGCCAGGGCTGGTCAATCATTTAGCTACTAAGGAAGAATTTTCCGCCTGTGTTTGTTTTTTCTCTTACCGTTGTAGCTGCCGTTGCACTGGCATTATGAACATTTCCCCGTTTCCTTTTCAATAGCTCCTTCACTGGCTCTTTGACACGGACACCTTGATAGGGGCGAGGCTGCGGCTGCTGTTCTGGAGCAGAAGCTGAGGAAAAACAAAAATGTATGTGACTCTTCTTTCCTTTCCTGCCATGTGCAGAGAGCCAAAATGCCCATGGCATCCTGCTCGTCTGCAGGCTGTACTAGTCAATGTGGCTGGAGTCCAGACTCATAAACATTTACTTCCTTAGCTAATGATGTCTTTTGGCCCATAGGTGACATCAGATGGCATAAGCCTTCTCTCTACCTTTGCTGCTTAGATGCTGTGATCACATAGATGGATCATGAGGGCAGCCTAACCTGAAATAAGTATGCTTGCAATTCCCTCCAGCTGTTAAATAGCTGCAGCAATACTGAGAAACTCAGCCCTTTTTTTTTTTTTTTCTTTATTCATACATAATTCACAGCCTCCCAGCCAGGACGGTCTGGAAGCCAGAGCTGGCAGTTCCCCTGCCACACTGGCAGGTGTCTTTATGTCCTGCAGAAGCAGTGAGCACATTTTGCTGAATAAATAGGCATGTTGCTCTAGATATTTATGATAGCCAGGGAGGATGTAGTACAAGGAAAAAGGGTTGCTGCTCTTATGCAGAGGATAATACTCCATTCCTAAAAGCAACAGCTACCTACAGACCTCCAACTCACTATGGGGATGTATTTTATACATGTGAGTAGCAATGGTGAGCCACACACTCTGAAGGGAGGTGAAAAAGGGCAGCCCTCTTCAAAACTTATCAACTAGGTAGACAAAAAAACAAAAATAGAGAGAGGCAGCAAACAAATGCTGTTTTTCCTCAAACTGTCTCTAGACTAAACCTTTCATTACTGCCTTCAGTGAAGTTCCAGTGTGTTAATGTGATGTTCTACTTTTTTTTCTCCTTAAACTCCAAGCCTGAAATTCTGTTTTCTTTAGGCTTCTGACAAAAAAAGCATATTCATTTTATTTCTCCTAACTTCATTTGTGTGTATCTGCTTTATGCTGCTTCAGTGCCACTGATCTGCAGTGCAGCAATTTACACCCACCTGAACGACAAATCAGACTGAGTACATCCAACAGGCACATGATACAGATTGGCTAGTAAATATCTAGCCTATGACATAACACAATTGCTGGCCAGGTAGATACATTAAAAAAGTGGAGATTAGATATTCAAGAGAAATACATTATATTCTATACTTAGATGCAAGGTATAAATGCAACCCAAATTAGAAACGCATCCTCATGTGGAAAGCCATTTAACTCCTCACTAGTTTGACATGCATGCCTCAGCTTTTGAGAACAGGCAGGTATACTTAAGTGCCAACCTGGATCAGAGTCATGTTTCTGTTCCAAACAGAGCTTTGCTCATAGCCTGGCCAGGAGGTTTATAATTTGGTGAGCTGGGGCGTGACACAGCTTTGCGGACAGTTATATTGACAACATATCTCAGAGCTTAAACCCATAAACTCTGATACGTTTTGAAAAGTAAAGCTTACAGCCAACTAAAAAGGCCTACCACAAAGCCTTGCGACAAGTTAAAGTAGAGGAAGCACAATTCTTCATAAGCTGATATTTTCAGCCCATATTTTACATTAAGTATTTGGAAGCACTTGATAGCAGAAGGGAACCATAGGATATCAGGGAGGCCTGATATTTGTAAAGCCACTGATAGCAGTGGTGGCTACCTGCCCCTTTTTACTGCACTTTGATTTGTAAATATTCTAATCAATAAGATTTCATTTCTAAAGATTGCAACTGGCCTTTGGTTTTATGAAGTACAGGTGGATATCCAGCTCACATCTTAAACTTAAAATATTATTCCACCCAGGAAGCATTTATTCAGATTTACACTGTGTGCTTCACATCACAGAACAGGATGAATCATTTTACTTCTAATCATCTCTCCCAGTTACGTGCAATTAGATGCACACCGAGGTTTGTTACACCTTTCTGGGGGGAGAAAAACTGAGTCTAAATACAGACATCATAAGTCAACCTCAAAAAATACTTAATAGAATAAACACCTCTGCCTTATTTTTTTTTTTTTTAAATGAGATACTTCTTTCCCTTCAGCTTTGTTCTACGATTAATTTTTTCTGACTCACTACATACCATTCAATTAAGAAATCTTGATCGGCTGTTATAAATACTTTTGGTACCAAACAGCACTACATCTATGCATTGAACCGTTGTCTTTGTTACCTTTATGGGAGAATACTCTGCTTTAAAATATTAGCTGAAGAAAAGATGATTTTTCAGCCTTTGCCAGATCTACCTTTGCTTTCTGTGGACATCCTTTGTGGGTCTTTAAATTGGGTTAGTTGCATTCTCATGAATCCTGTGGCTTTGGAAATGAAGTTAAAGAGAATTAAAGTCACACTAGTTCTGCATACAGGCATCCACAAGGGCTTTTAATACAGTTCACATTTTGCTTTTTAAATTTAATTAGTATTAATTTATCTGAAGTGCAAACAATAGATGGTGCTAAAAAGTGCTGTGGTATGAGCTGTACTGAGAACTCTGAAAGGAGCTGAATACTAGACAGGAGGTCAGAAAAAAGACCATCACAAAGGTGCTTTCTTGGTCTTACAAGAGATTTATTTACATTTGGAAATTATTTATTTGTACTTTACTGAAAAGCTCTTTAGAGTCAGACATTGATGCTGTTCTTTACACTGTGTGAAAACATCAACTCCACCAAATCAAATACGAGCTCTGCTGTAGATTGCACGAGAGGCAGAACAGTACCTCTTGGGTAGTATCTTATCCCTGAGTCATCGCAACAATTTCAAAGGGCCTCCTTGCAGAATTAGGGTGGGGAAGGATGGCAGTTTCTGGCTCCAGGTTTGGGGGATGGGAAAGAAGAAATTTACTGTAAAAGCTGACAAATATACCTATTCAGAGTTTCCGGTGTAAGCAGAGTAACTAAAAAAAAAAAAAAAAAAAAAAAAAAGAGAAAAAAAAAAAAAAAAGAAAAAAACCCCAAAGTCTGCAGAACATATTTCGGTTCCCCCAAGCTGACCTCCAGAAATAAAAATAATGCTAGCACAGCTGCTTTTCCACTGTTAAGTGTGTACCAGGTCTGAGCATTACAGATGAACCACAGCAAAATTACTTTTGGCTTCAGTGTGCAATTCCTCATAAAGCAAAAGAAACATAATCATTTAAAAATAAAAGCATTTTAAGAAATAATAAAAATTAAAATATCCTTGTAAAGGAAGTACCTGGATCTACTAGCCTCCAAATCCTTATACCAGGGTTGTCTTAACAAACTATTTAAAAGAAGGATAGATGAGGTGCTTAGGGACATGGTTTAGTGGTGGGATGGCAGGGTTAGGTTAAAGGTTGGACTCTATGATCTCAAAGGTCTTTTCCAACCTAAATGATTCTATGATTCCATGATTCTATGAAGTCTGCCTTGGACCAAGTATCAACTGTATTTGTATTTAAGTCATGAGCTGCAAATGCACCAAGGTCCAGTTGCCCAAATTCCATTCCAACAAATAAAAAGAACAGCAGCAGCTGAAGTGCCCACTGTGTTCTAGCTAGTCTCATACAATTCAAGGACTACAGAGCAGCCATATGCTGTTCCTTAATAGGCACTGGATCTTGATTTGCAACTGCTCTCTGAAGTTGGAGCAGTATGAAGCATCAGAAGTCAAGAAAGAAGAGAGGGAATCTAATCCAACCAGTAGGAAGCTTTGGAATAGTTTCTACACGTAAATATATTTTAGCACATTGCAATGCTTTTGTCAGGCTGCCTTACAAGTCCATGGTGTGTGTATATGTTCAGGCTCCTTTCATCAATGTTATCACTTACAGTATTTGTTGAATGTTGACAAAAGCCTAGCACAAACCTCGAAGACTTTTGAGTAATCTTTCAAAGTGGCTGGATAACACAACAGTAAATGAAAAGGTACCAAACCCAGCAGTCCCACTAGCTCTAAGTATCAAGTGACAACAGAAGAAAGCCCATAACAATGTTTGATTTCAGACTGCTCTGCAACTCAGCTTGAAATTGTCCATACTGCACAGACAAGGTTGCAGGTTACCAATTTCAGTGGACTCTGGATGAAGATTTGACAACTCCATTAGTAGTGTTGTAAGGTCAACACACTCATCTTGCTACTTTGGTTATCCCTCTGAGTCCAAGTTGTGCTGAGCATTGCAGGCATAGCCAATGGGGATCTTGCTGTTGGCTTTTGGGGAGCAGCTCCAACCTGAGATCATGGGCTGAGAAGAGCTTCAGGACCATACTTCACAAGACCCCTTGCCCAAGGTGAGCAAAATGCTGAGCAGACTAATGTGTTAGGTGGTAATCCTATAAAGCCTGGCCTTCAGTTGGTTGTGCTTTGAAGAACCTGAGAGGTGTCTGCAGCATCTAGTGAAACAGTCAACAGTATCCCATTTTTGCATGATATTTGTCATCCCCAGATTTTTGTCAGTACAGTATCTATACACAGACACAGTCATTTTAAAGGTACCTGCTTCTTAAGGCAGCAGGTAGACTACTGGTGTGAGTAAAAGGTCAGACAGGGAAAGCATACCAAGACATTGCCGAACCATTAAACTAAGCAACTTCAAAATATATCTTCCTCTACGTATTTATTTAACCATTGCTGAAATTGGAGGGAAGATAATTGCAAAATAGCTGTTGGAAGACTGCAAGTATTGAAGCGTGACAAGTTTCAGATCACTAAACTTCATACTAGCACCACTGGCCTTCACACACACGAACTGCGGATCAGTTTAAACCTTCATCCTTTCAAACAAGTCAGAACAATTTCCCATCAGGCCAATTTTCAGTTTGAAATACACTGCTAATCTTTTAAGAGTTTGCATGACTACCTGCCTGCAACAGCAAATGACACACTTGTCACTGTTTCAGAGGATTTACTGTTTCTTTGCTCATACATTGACATGTGATAAGCTTATCAATTGATCAGCGTTAACAGTGTAAATATTTTCCTCTTTTCTTCTTTCACCTCCAGTATAATAAAAAATTGAAAAGGAACACAATAGAAAACTTTTTCTTATTTGCAGTAACTCCAAAAAGCAAACAGTAACTCTTGAATAACAAGAAAAATTTATACTTCAATTAACAAACTAGTGAGTTTCTGGCTTGGATATTGAAGACCAAATTGCATTAGGCAACTGCTGACATTTTTATTATACACAGGGAACTTTGGCTAATAAAAAGAAAAAAGTGGCTTAGCTTTGTATACGCTACTTGGATGCTTAGACTCTAACCAAAACCTTTTTACGATAAGACATCAATGCCCATTTAGCAAGGGACTTTCATCATGGCTGTCTGCATTTTACATTGACTTCAGATACAGAACCCTTCAAAAACATATTTTTTTTTTAAGTATTAAAGCTAGTAATATTATTTTGGGTCTGTTGCTGCTTTGGAAATGAATCATGGGATCAGAGCTAACATCAGAACTGAAACAGCTGCTTTTATGATACTGATAATGTTCCACAACACATCATGGATCACTGTGAAAAGCACTTTGGTAGAATGTAGCTCTTAACAGCTAGGCAGGCGATCCTTCGTATGAGAATTATTTCATCAGCTCCCCTTGTATTTACATCCAGCCTACCTGACTGTTCATACTAGTGGATCAGCAAGGAGAGACGAGGAAATCTAAGCCCAATTCTTAGCTCTGCCAGCATCCCTGTACAAAGCTGAGGGAAGGGTCACCCAGTTGGAGGATCTCCGAAGTTATTCGGCTGCCCAAGGATAAGTGCTTTAATAGACCTGTCAAAAGCACTTTTCAGTGGTTTTAGAAATCCCTGCAAAGGAGGATCTGCAGTCCTTGGGCAGTTAGATTCCCCTTGAAAACTCAGAATTTTACAAATATATACAACCAGGAGAAAACCAGTCCTCATTCTTTTTGGCTTCCTTGTGTTTGTACCACTTTTTGCAACTACAACCTGCCAGTCCCCATAGTGGTTTTTAGGCGGTGCTGAAAACATAGTCCAGCTGCAGCCATTCTCATAGCAACAGCCAGAGCTTGGATGCTTTGACTCTAATAACAATGCCAGTACACATTTATGCAAGGCAGTAAATAGTGTAATATTTGTTCAGGTCTCTGTGCTCCCCCAAGCATAGCCATCCAGCTGGGAGGCTTAAAGTGCATTGCAGAATGAGAGCTCCCCGGTCATGACCAGAGATGATGAGCCCTGTCCTTATTTTCTGGCTAATTACACAGTTTCTCTCAATATGTTACTGAGAGTGAAAAAACAGAGGGATCTTTCTTTGTCTCTGCTTTGTGGTAAGTCCAAGGAAGGGAAACAAAGCACTGAAATTCATTTAACTGCCCAAGATCCCAGACAGTAACAGGGGGCCGCCTGGGAGAAAGGTTGTTCATTTCAACTTCATCCCTAGCCCTCAGCATCCTCCAGGGTGTGTCCTTTTTCTAACTGATCTGACCGATCAGTCAAAAGTGAAACGTTCTGAAGTGACCCATCTGCAAATCATGCCCTTGGAAACAAAAAACAGTTATTTCTACCAAGATCCATCTTAGCCAGTTGTGTTGGTGGTAACAAGCTTGGGTGGCTAGTAAGCACCAGGTCCCTGGTACCTGGCCTAAACTAATACAGACCTAACACATTCTCTGGCTGGCCCCAAGAAAGAATAACCTGCCAGACTGCTCAGCCACAAAATCCCGTGTACAGCATTGCCAAATAAATCATGAAACAACTCAGAAAATGTTTATCTGCATTCCATTTGGCTATTGCTTGCTTCCTTATCTTGTCACTAGCCTTTCCGTGTGAAATTATATCTCTCAAGGCCCCAGGTTTGCATGTCAAGGCCCATTTGAAGCTCTTTCTGTGCACCTGACACATCCCAAATCTCCTTTGAAGTGTTACCATTATTTTTTGTAGGCAACCCTGACAAGGAAAACTGGACTGGTGTGGATTATTCTCTATACTGTTTGTCACCCTATGGGTGGGTATTTCAATAAAGATTTAGTTAAATGCAAAGTATTAAGCAAACATCTGGGCAGAGAATCTGCTCTACAATAAACAGAACTCCTCAGAGCATGAGCAAAAGAGCTGAGTGATGGTTCATTGCTCAGCATAAGGAAATGAACTCAGGAGAGTTCTGAGCATAATTAAATCAATAGACTAAATATTTCACTTGCTTACCAACAGCTTAGTAAAGCATTTGACTAGGTCTCTTTCTGCTCTCTTACATAGCACTATAACTCCCAAAGTCAGTGAAACATATTAGTTTGACAGTAATATATTTCAGAATAATGCCCAACATCTTCAGGTGTTTATCTGCAGTTGGAAGATTGCCAAGATTCAGATTAACCTTGGATTCTAGCAGATCCATGTGCCCTTGTACCCTTTCTGCACCGTTTTTGGGGACACAGTATGCTTTTGACTACTGTCCTTTTAGAAAAGGACTCCTTCACACCTGTGGATTAGCTAAATGAGTGGAACTCAGGAGAGCACTGTGCAGAACCTACACTCCATTCTGACATAAGGAAGGTGTAGCAGGTTGGCAAACAAAATATTAACTTTGTATTTTTCCACCTGGATAGGAAAAAAATCGAGGGGAGTTCTGAAGACACTTGGGAAACAAAATGAAAGGCTGGCTAGCAATCCCTGCTGCTTTGATTATTCTAACAAACAAAAAACCAAAAGCTTCCAAGTGCCAAATAAGACTTGGACACATTGGCTATGTAGCAGTGAGGGCTGCTAAAAATGATCTGTTTCAGAACAAGAGAACCCCTATTACAAAGGGGAAGCTGAGATAGACAGAAAGTGTCTTAACCATAAGTCTCACCCGCACGTCCTAATTCCTCCCAGCCCATAATACTCTTTCCATTTTAGTAATGCAAGCTTTCCATTTAATTGCTTATGTGGTCATTCGTAGAGCCTGACACCTGCTTGTAAAGCATGGATGGGCTCAACTTTCATGCTATCCATCTTTCCCGGTGGGGTTTTACCAAAATTAAAACTCACAAGGTGCAGCATATTGCAGTTTCACCTCTCAGTCTCATTATCTGATACTTTCAGAAAGGCTGTATAGAGCCCCACATCTGTTGTGGGCAGAAAAGGCTTTATGCACTTAAAAAGCGTTTGGGAAGAAGTTTTCAAAGGTACAAATTCACATATCTCAGTTGCATGGGAATCCAAGCAGTCAGTGGAACAGCTAAATAGCTGACTATCTGCCTTAATGTGCAGAACTCTCATTGGACTGCAACAGGAGTTGGGTGTCCAAAGCATTTTGACCTAGCCAAAAGCATCACCTAAATGTGAAACTCTTGCAGAATTTCAACCTCCTTGCATACCCTCTCATAAGAGAAACCATTTGCGTGAAAGGCATGTTCATTTTGTTTTCAACACACAACATTGGGTAATCTGCATAAAGACACGTAAGAGGAAAGTAGCTGGTGCTGCTCATTAGAAATTTCCCATCCCTGACAGGTTGCCGGGCTGCAGAGCGGGCCTTGCTTCCATTCAGCAGAATCCTGCCAAAAGCTGGGAAGCCCCAACCAGTCACTTCACTTCTGCCGTGGGAGGGGATGCTTTCAGGCTGAGACACTCTCTGGGGTTTTGCTGAGCGGAAGCTCTGGGCCCCACTCCTGCAAAGAAGTGCACTGTGCCGTGACCCTGAGGGAGCAATTTCCAGTGCGCAGGGCCAGCCATGCGAGACTCCCTGGAGGACAAGAACCTCTGACCATAGCAGCTGAGGGCAAGGTCTGTTAGTTTTCCTTCTGTTCCTGCAGGGCTTTCTACAGAAGGCTCCCCTGAAGAAGCGGGAAACTGCCCTTCAGAAGGGGCCCATGAGAAATGCCCTCTGGTGAGGTCACACCTATTTAAATGAGTTCTTGTGTCACTCTTGGGCTTTCAGTTTGGGAGAGTTTTTTGTTCTTTGGTGGTTTTCTGTTATTGTTGGGTTTTATTTTTATAGCTGGGGAAAATGTATGGAAATGATACCATTTCTTTTGAAACCTCCTATTTTGCTAAAAACCAATTTTAATCCAAATCAAGGCACCTGATGGAAGAGGTTACAAGGACTTCCATGTAGTCTCCTTTCACACAGGTACACATGGAACAAAAATTTCTGCCTCTGCCTTTGCTTTCAAGCTGGCACTGTGCTTGACTGGAATCACAAATGCAGCTCTGTCCAGGGAACCAACTCTGTACCAGTAAGGCAAGGAATGCCTTAGCATCCAGCATGCACTTTGCTTCCTCTGGCAACATAATGGTACATAAACTACTCACATCCCCATATTCCCTAGTCATCCTGCTGTTTAAGCATGTAAAGTTGGACTTAACCATTTCCTTGGTCTTTAATCCAGTCTCCTCCAGAAACCAGGTCCATACTATGAAATTTGCAAAGAAGCCTTAGGAAGTGAAATGCCTGACTCCAGTTGAGCCCCACTGGCACTTCAGTTTGTGCCTCCCTTCGTCTTCCTACTGTCTTAGTTATTGCAGCACCCCCGCTGTCTCTGACAGATCCCAAGCAGGATAAAGGTGTCTTTTACATGTGCCCCAGTACATGGTGGTATCCCTCTCTAGTCTGGTTCCTCCATAATACAGCAGCTTGGACCACAGCAAAGTAATTTACCTGCAGGGCAAGACATGTTCAGGCCTGACATCCGTTCCTGGGAATGCATGGCTAGGTGTCAGCCTAGGTCTCATTTACCCGGCTGTCTGGCAGCACAGTACCATAGGGGTGCAAAACAAAACAGTTGGTTTTGCCAGGATTGGAGCCATCTGTTTCTACACTGAATATGGGAAGCTTTGTCCCACACTTGGAGAAAAGCTTCACCCACCCCTCTGAAGCTCCCCCCAGACTTATTGCCCATCTATCCAGGATGCCCTTTTGCCAGACTACCCGAGTAACTCATCTTGGTTTTAATTGTACTGAAACTCTCCACATGACAGAGGAAAGCTCCTCCTATTTCCTATGTAGGGAGCAGAGCTTTTATGCTCTCACATTAGTCTAGGGCTCATGCAAGCACACACCCCCTGGTACCCATACTGCTTCTGCATCAGCTTATACTTCAGAGCAAGCCAATGGCTCGCATGTGGGCACTGGGACATCCATGTGGTCACAGGTGGTTTGAACCAGATGGTGCAGGAAACTTGAGGCCACAGCTGGTCACACTAACAGGAAATACAAGGTGCACCAGAGGCACCAAATGGAGACTCACAGAGATACTGAGAAGTCTAACTTCCACTAAAGCCTTTGGGACCTGGCACCTGAATACCTGTACTGACCCGAGCAATCTACCTACAGTCACACAGGGGGTCTTCAGTAGAGCAGGTAATTGCACCCAAGCTGCTGCCTGCATCCCAGTCATCAGAATACTCTTCCTGTCTACCTTCAAAGTTCACTACCGTAATGGTATAGAAAAGAAGCAGGGCTAATAAGATAACAGTTCCATGTAGGAAAAAGGAACCCTAACCACTCAATGACACAGCAGACAAAGACAGCAAATGCCAACAGCAAGTACAGACTCAGCCAGGCAGCCACCTACAGAAATTTCCCCTCAGCCCCTTCTGTGTCTTAGTAAACATAATGCCAGGCTGCTCTAGCAACCAGCTCAGGGGTCAGAGAGGAGTCTGGCTACTCCACTGGCTGCTTCATCTGACTGGTGGGGAGAGGACTTCCTCAGCAACAGAATTCTAATCTGCTATTATGAAGCTATTATGCTTCATGCAGGCTTTCAAAAGAGCCAGGAAGCATTGCTATAACAGGAGATTCAAGCTTGAGAAGCTCAGGGAGCACGGAGGGACAGACAGGTATTGGGCAGAAGTTGCCTTGTCTAGAAACTATCAACAGGGAATGGCTGAAATCAAGATACAGGTTTTGACCTCTTCTCATGCAGGCTTGTAATTCCTGATTACCTTTGAAAGCACTGCATGTGTCAAAGTAAAAATGCAAAGGAAAAATACCAATTCAGTTACCAATTTTGTTCTACCTGAACCATCAGGTTGTTAGTACTGCTTTGTCATTGCAGAAAAAAATCCCAAACAAACCATTAATGGACTTCTGAAATGGAAGATTAGATTCAAGATTTGAATCTAATCATCTTGCAGTATGCTTCACATCATACACCTACTGATTCTGAAAACAGCGCAAGATGAAGGGGGAAACAAGGTGTGTTGCCATAGTGCTCCCGCTTGCTGCTTAACACTTGTCAGACAAATTGAAACACGATTGAATAAGCAATCAGAGCTTCTTGCTAAAGGACATTACAATCTAAAATATAATTTCACAAATATACATTTGAGCTTCCAAATTGTTCAACTGAAAAAAAGCAAGAGAAATGCGTAACAGAGAAAAGACTTAACTGCTAATAAGCTCAGAAAGGCATATGCGTAGTAAACCAACCTCTGAACAACCTACAAGCTATTATGTAAAGAAGATTACCAGGTAAGTCACTGGTAACTGTTTAAGAAATTAGCTTCTTCCTTTCAGGTATACTGTATTATTCCAGGCTAACTGAACAGCGTGGTGAAACGCAAAGGACGGCAGCACAGCTGCAAAAAAGAGCATTATCTACACATCCATACAGTGAGAACGAAAAACATGCAAGAAGCAAACACCTACCTGTATTATGATCAGTAAAGTATTCGAGCAAAGGTGGGCCAAGAGGAGTGAAATTATCTTGAAAACAAGAAAACTGATTTCCTGTAAAGTCATAACTGTATTGCCCTCAACTACTTTGTTCCTTATCTTTTTTATTAGTTGAAAAAAGTACATATCAAAAAAAGCACAGAAATAAGATTTCTCACAGGTTTCACTTTTAAAAAGGAAAATTTTCGGGTACGTAACCACTATAACCTTTGATATAATACCTGCATCCTGTTATTGTTTTTATGAATCATAGTCTTCCACTTGATTCATAGCGATGAATGCCAACAAAGCAGCAACGCTGCCCTGTGTTACTATCCCTGCTGGAAAATTAGCATCATGCCTTATCATTTGCCTTTCTTGAGCCATGCATCTCGTCACGAGTATTGTCTCCCATGTTATGCTAATGCTTACTTATTCATTACAATCTTCGGCTTTTATCGCAGTTATGAAAAACAAATCAGAGCTCACTTACATTTTTGCCAGTGCATATTCTGTGTCAGGATGGAGTCTTTTTTTCCTCTGATGAAGATAGCTTAGCTTTTTAATAGCTAATGTGTGTTTGACTCCTTTACGGGGATGTGATAACTGACTGTCAGGATGTTTCTTTCAGCTTTTTAAAAGCCCCATGTTCCCGCTGAACCCTGTGATGTCATCACATCCTCCAACCACAACCACTTCTATATTTTCCCTTGCTCTATGTTGTTCTTCATGATACTAAACAGTTCCTCCAAGAGCAGTGAACTCTGGAAGATATTATGCACAAAAAGGCACTCAATATCACCAAAACGTATTTGAACAAACAATCAAACCTAGAACCTGCCACGCATGGGGCTTTTACCATAGATGTGCAAAATTAGGTCAAACGGTTGTACAGCAGAAAAAACACAAGGGTCTTTTAGTAAGACTTTGACCTTCTCTGGCACTAAGGATGGGCTTGTTTCACATGAGACAGCATTCTGCTGCTTCAGATCACTATTGGCTCCATACACTTCAGCTAGACCAAACCAGCCCACATGCCATGTCTGCCTGGCCCTTTAAATGCGCAACACTGTTAAAATACAAAACTTGAGTGTTTGCTCCTGCCTTATGAGAATCTCAACTCCCTGGGGCCACTAAATTTGAACTTATGAGGAAACACCTGTAAACACTTCAAGCCTCATTAAACGAGGACGTCCTTCATTTAAAAAAGAAACCCCTTTTCTGTTTTGTTTTTATCAAAATACAACACTTCTTACTAAAGAAGAGATGGCTCTTCCAAAATAGCTTGCAAAGTCAAGGTTGAGAGACACTTGCCATAGGAATTCAACTAAGTTCTTAGCCATAAGAACAGCACCATTATATCTTATCTAGTCACAACATTGCATGAACATAACCTCTTAAACCTCTTAACATTCTTTCCTCTAAAAATCAGACTATCGTGATGAATTTTCACAAGTAATGCTGACTTAGGAGCTTCGTTCCCAGAGAAATACTTGTTGGAGGCTGCACAGTGAGTTTAGGATTCTGGCATTCCTATCTTCCTGTTCAGTGTTTAATCACTGAATTGCGGTGGCCCCAAAATTTGCTCTCACAAATTTCTCGTCCCGTAAAAAGAACAAGGCAGGATCTGGTTAGTTCTCTGCCCAGAAGACTACTAAAAGACTTTCATCTTTTCAGGGATGCCAAACACCTCTTGGGAGTAGGTCCATTTTGTGCACAATTTTGCAACATGTCATTAGCATTGCATTTAATGGAAAACCCCAGATTGATCAAATGAAGATGAATGCTTAATTGTATTCCCTCTAGTTCAGAGATTTGTCCAAAAAAACCAAAGAAGTAAACCCCAAAGTGAGCAGAGGGGAAAGAAATAAGGAATGTGTACCTCCACACTGCTGCCCTCCAAAACAGCACCCACGTCCTCAGTTCTCAGGCACGAGGGCATTGTTTAGTCATGTTTTGCATATCTGCATTAATGCTTACTACCAGCCACAGAGTATAATATCCCCTCTGCTGCTGAAGTGCTGCGTGATAGCAAGCGTTCTGCAGCTAATACTCCAGTAATGTACAGGTAATCTAGAGTCTAACTCTACACAATACAGCCAGATGAAGTGAGGAAGAATATTGAAAGTGTCTTCAGTGGCATTTCAGTTACAGCAGAGGAGGAAGAATTTGTGAACTCTCTGTCTCTGATATGAAAGTGTGTCCTTCCTAAACAAATGGAACTTTATTTTAGAAACCTCTTAAATTTGTAGAATTAAGGTAAATGCTTGTAATGCAACAGGAAATCTCTTACTGGCAAATTATGTTCTTTGAAAGCCAGGGCCTGATCATATATTTAGATTTACTTAAAGCTTACAGCACAAGGCAATCTCAGGAAACAGTGGGAGAAGTTCCTGGAGTTTGACTTGAGTTAGTGCATAAGACAATGTCAGAGTGTCTTTAGAACTGTACTCTGATGATGTTTTCTTCTAGAAATACCTGAATTCTGACACCATAGAGCCACTGGAAAACAGCATGGTAAATCAAGTTTTTAGGCAGGCTTCTGCCAGGAGTAAGACCTTGTTTTTAAGTATGAGAACACACTCTGTGTACACTTGTGCTCTGCAAAGTAGTAGAAGCACAGTCTGACATTTGTACACACCAGGTCTTATGTATATGTGAAGGCAGACTACAGAATACACAAAAGTAAATATACAGACTCATGTTTAAAGAATCTATACATGCATATCATCTCACCTTTAGCTGTACTTTAATTGTGCTTCAAAAAGCTGCGGATAACATTAAATCACTCAGGATTAAACTGGTTTTAAGGTCTTTATATCATGACTTAAAAATATGAAACCAGGCAGATAAAGTCTTGTTATAATAAACATCTAAAATGAGGAAGTTGCAAAAAGGGGCATGTTTTCCACAGATAAAACAGCCAGCACTATTTTGGTGGCTGATAATCATCCATTTCCATATTTTACACACCAGTTACCAGATAAACTTTTGACGTATTAACAAAGAATCACTCTCCAAAAAGTAACTTCATGGTTATACATTAAGATATAAAAGAGCACGTGTGTGTAGCTTGGTGACCCCACACCATACCAAGCATAATAAAAGCTCTGTCAAATATGAGGCTCTTCTCATTTCATGCATTTTACAGAAAAACACAATTAGGTTAAGGACCATTTTACTAATAAGGTCCAAACAAAGAGACAAAAGCAGAGAGAATGATGAACAACATCATTTAGCAAGCATTGTATTCGCCTCTTCCTCTGACAAAAGTTTGCAAATCATGATTCAAGTTTATAGTCTATAAATATGGCTAGAGCCTAGGCTACCATTAGATGACAGCACCGAGAGCAGGAAGGCTACTTGTGGATAGCTGTAACGTTAAGAGACACTCAGAAAATTAACTGTAGCCTTTGCCACTAGATGGCTAGATGCAAATCCAGCTGCCTCCGGTCATGCCTTGATCCCTTCACCATAAGACAAAAGCAACAAGCTCTATGTCAGCCTGCATGTTAGAGTCAATCAAGCCTTGATTTGGCAAGGAAGAGCTCTGCCCTGAGTCAGGGTACAATTTCTCATGTCCCTGGTGGCTACACTTTGAGTTATGCTCAGAGACCAAAAGATTCACAGGCAGCGAATCCAGCTGCCTCCGGTCATGCCTTGATCCCTTCACCATAAGACAAAAGCAACAAGCTCTATGTCAGCCTGCATGTTAGAGTCAATCAAGCCTTGATTTGGCAAGGAAGAGCTCTGCCCTGAGTCAGGGTACAATTTCTCATGTCCCTGGTGGCTACACTTTGAGTTACGCTCAGAGACCAGAAGATTCACAGGCAGCATTGTAATTTGGTCTGACCGCCACACACAGCTGTTCAAAGGATAACCTGAAATTAGCTGCAAAGCACATTAGAACACTCATGTACTGTATACAGTGCAGAAACCCTTCTCATCTACAGTGAGATGCATTTCTCCTAAGCTGGGTTGGTGGCCCTGTATGCACAAGAAGCAATCAAGGGTTGCAGCAGATCCCAGTGGATCCCTGCAGCTGATCTCAGCAAGGATGGTAAGAGCAGAGTGCAAGGGTGACTCAAACTGCACATGCTTTATCTCCTCTTCCAACCAAGATGATCCAAGTGTAGAAGACGGATGCCCAGCATCAGTCTTTCCTTCATTAAGGTGTGTAGGATCTGCACCTCATCAGACAACGCCAGCTGGAAAACCAATATCTCAGCCACAGCATTCAGAAACCTGCAGCTCCCCTGTTAGTAAATGACCTGCTGGCAACCAGCAGACAAATCCATCCTTTCCTCTTGTACACGACAAAGACCGCCTCTATCTCCCATCTCACCAAAATCCACTGCAAAAGGCAGAGTGCTATACGGCCTCTACAGAGACCTCTGGTCACTGATTCCCCTCACTACAGAAATGCAGATGAGCAGGATAAAGTGATTGAGAGAAAGCAGTTGTTCAGTAATCTTACAGCTAAGCTCACTGCAGACGCCAATGGATATAAACTATAAGCCGGACAGTCCTGTTAAGGGGGACTAAACCCAAGAATTGTGCCTACTCAGTGCTGGTAGCAACATGGCCCTGCAAGAATTTTGAGTATATGAATGATATAAAATCATAGTGATATATTATGTTTGACAATCTGCACCCAAGCTTTATCTCACACCCTCATCTCTTTGATGGTGTCTTATTCCCAGGACAGGAGTGAGCTCATAAGTAATTTTCTTCCAAGAGTGGGTTCATGCTGTTGACAGATGTCCCTGGCTGTTAGTTTTTGTTGTTGTTGTTGTGAGGTTTTTTGTTTGTTAAACGTGTCAATATTAGCACTTTAATCCTGCCATAGAATGTAAGAAGTATAAATATGTAAGTAGTAGTTTGATGTTTCAGAAAGCTGATGGTCTGCAAACACCTTTACCTTTAAGAATACAACAACTAAATTAATAAATGGATTTCTACCTCCTAGGTTCGAATGAGTGCTTAAATGACAACCATGCTTAGAAAAGGTTCTCATACTCCTTTCCTAATCAATCAAGAGTGAGAATAGAGGAAATGAAAAGTTGAGCCTCATGTGAGGCAACAAGATCTGACATCTGACTGGAAAAGATTTGCTATTTCAGATTACAAATTCTATAACCCAGGTCTTTATTTGGTAGTATGGCATTATATCTGAAAACAGCAAGAAACAATCCAAAACCAAAGCCCAGAGCATGAGGCCAGGATTCATTCCAGTGAGCTTGGGTAAACCACATCACCTAACTTAGGAGCTTCACACTACACCCTGTTAAACTCCCTTGGCAGAACCAAAAGAACAGGCATCTCCAGAGGTATGAGTCACCCAAGTCTGAATCACCTTCTGGAGGTGCTGATCTCTTTTAGTAGACCACAGAGCAGGACTAGTACAATGAGAATCCTAATTCTGGTAGTTTGATTAGGCATTGAAAGAACAGGATGAATGAAGGCCTAAAAACCTCAAAGCCAAAGCCCTTCCCCAACGTCAAAGTCTCTGCTGGATGCAGAGATGCACCATGGCTTGCCACAAACAGTGGGAAGGTAGCCAATTTCCTTGAGGAGCACGGGGGATGCGACAATAACTATGAACAGAGGACAATGGCAGTGAGCTGCACAGTGTGTCACTGTGGGGTGAATCTTCATGCTCTATCTACAGACCATTTACTAGAGAACAAGTCCTCAAACACTTCTAAAGCATGAAAAAAAAAAAAAGAAAAAAAAAAAGAAGAAAATTTCCCATTTTCAGCAAAAGCTGAGTCTGCCATGAAGGTTACCAGGACTCTCTGAGTCACAGTAGAAGGGAGATCATAACAACCTGATCAGATAGATTTACCAGGCAGGGCAAGAGAGACTTTAATGAGTGCTGTAATAAATCTCAAGGACTCTCTGGATAATGCCAGAACTTACTGTATGTCCCACTGAACATGGCCTAAAAAAGTGAAGGACACGTTTCTGATTTTACATGGGTTCAGGAAAGGGTCTGATACAGGTAGGAAGATAGCATCTCCTGCTGGGACAGCCTGTTCAATCAACTTTGTACGTTACAGACTCACAGAAGCACAGACACACACTGATTTTGCAGCAACCCTTCATCAATAAATAGTCCTGAGGGGGTTTGTGGGCTTGGGTGTTCCTTGGTTTTGTTCTGTTGTTGGGAGTACTGCCCCTCCAAAAAGATACACACTGCAAGGCAGGGCCAAGGAACAGAGCTGAAGCAATAGGTACACACATCTCATCATGCAACACAGGCAGCTGCTAGGAGCTCCAGCGCTTTGCTCAAGTTCATATTAGAAATCTGTAGTAGGGCTGGGAACAGGGGCCAAGCTTTCGGGGATAGCCTCGTGTACGAGACTGCTCACTAATCCTGTACTTCCTGAGGAGTGTATTACCTTTTTGTTGTTTTTAAACACTGCAAGTAACATTGAAGCAAGCATGGTACAATATACTCAGTGATTCTTTTTTTTTTTTTTTTTTTTAATTTTTATGTGAGCCTCACACCTCCCACTTCACCCTCTGAAACAAGTTCCGATTCATACCTCAGCTTTGATAAGGAACAAATGATGCAGCCTTCATATATGCTCAGTGCTAGAGGTTAAGTCCTTGGGCAGTGTAAATGACCATAGCCCTCATGACCTCTCAGACAGTGAGGAGCTGAACCTGGGACATTCCACATCCACTCAAGGGTTACTGCACATACTTTTTCACATGAAGAAATGTCCCATACTGATCAGGCCTCACATTGGGCACAAAGGAGAGTATGAAATTCTTCCAGAACTTCTGTACGCAGATGCCTAAGTGAAGCTATTTCCCAGTGTCCTCAAAAAAGTTCTGAGTTCTAGAGTAAAAAGAAAGTAGAAAAACCCCAGCCAACCGTATTTCTCACGCTGAGATCATGTCTGCACTTAGAGAGATGAGGGTTCCCCATGAACAAGTACTTGTGTTTTCTAACACACATTAAATTCTAGAACAGATCTTTCCAGGATTTCCTTGCACTTTATAGTCTTTAGGAGATCATCTGGTCTGTTCCTGAACTGCAAGGCATGACTGGTTTACCCCTCTCCAAAAAAACCCCACCAAACCCAAAAAACCCCACCCCACTACTTAAAGCTAAATATGCAAGCTGTTTGTAGTGGCCACACTCACGTACTTCTCTCAGAAATACCCTGTCCTTGCTTCTCCCTTCCTGCTGCTCGCACACATGCCATGTTCAGCACCATCTGCTTGCAGCCTACCCATTCTCCTCGAACACTCAGGTGTTTGTCTGTGAATGAGTAGCAGTCACGTTTAGTTCAAGTTTCCGGTACTGAGTCAGGCAACAAGAACAACAGCACATAACACAGTCTGTGTCCATACTGCAGCTAGCAGGGAGGCATGAACTAACCTTGACTGAGCCAGCAAGAGGACCAAGAACAGCGACGATCCCTCAAGCCTAGGCTTCTGTGCTTGCTTGCAAAGTCAGCCTGGGACCACAGGCATGCTACCATGCGGCTACCGCACACTGAAGTTTGCTGCGCCTTCTCTCTGCAGTTAGGTGTTCAAACTAGTTTGTGTATGCCTATATACCTTGCAAGCTTGCCTCTGACTGCAGTGCTGATGGATGGTCTCAGGTGGGCTAGCACTGGGAGCAGTTGCACAGCCTCTCCCCTTTCACACGTCGCAGAGTGGCTGCTAATGCAGATGGTATTAAGGGGTGAAAGGAGCAGGGCATCTTTGTAACTTCCCCACCTACAGTAACACCAGTCTGGTGATTTGTTGGCTTCCAGAGTTTGCGCAGACCATCAGCGTGAAAACCACCCATCCAAGCTATCCGTTGAGAAATTACACACAGACACCCCCCACCCCCAAAATAAACCTGAAATTGGCAGAAATCAAA
Organism: Egretta garzetta; assembly: GCF_000687185.1. Lineage (NCBI taxonomy): Eukaryota > Metazoa > Chordata > Aves > Pelecaniformes > Ardeidae > Egretta > Egretta garzetta. Next base: position 1,009,391 of record NW_009259602.1, on the reverse strand, counting down.
AGCAGATCTCAAATGATTCACAAAGAGAAAACAGGATTGAGAATATAATTGAATGTTACGCACATAAATCGCATGACTGGGTCTGGAAGTTGACAATGTGAAACAGCAAGGAAGCTTGGCGTTTTATCAGTTATGACAGCGATGCAGCATAAAGGCTTGTTCCATGTTCCCGTTGGAGTCTCAAATGGGCTTTGTTTTGCAGTAGTCCTGCATATAAGCCAGGAACATGCTGCACTAAAAACTTCGGTCCCTCCTTGTTGAGTCTGCTGAAGCAAAGCATTTCTTTAATGACTTCTTACCATCACATTTTTAATAGCCTCTCTTTCTCCTCACAAAAGCAAAACTAAAGAACAAGGAAGACTTTGCGTAACATGAATTCAGTGATACTTCTTACGAACTACATTCACCAGTTGTAGAAGTGGGTTTAATTCAAAATTCATGTTACTGTTGAGGTGAACTTCAGATGAAACCCACTTTCTGAGAATATCTCTTTTGACTGGATGCACACTAAGGCAAGTCCCAGAAAGGCATTTTAGTTAGACCTCACACTCTGTGTGCTCAGTTCATACAGTGGAAGTCACTCATCTCAAACAGAGATGGTAGATGGTTTCTACTAATGGTAGAAAAAGTCACCTTCAGCCAAGCCATGTGCCCAACTCAGCAGAGTAAACCAGGGACTTCAACACCTCCTTTTACATTCAGATATTGGCCCAGGTTTGCCAAAACCTAAGCAACGAGCATTTCTTCAAGCTAAGTGCTTTAAGCAGGTGCTAGATAGTCTACTATCAGATCAGACTTTCTGCCAGAAACCACACTGTCAGGCTGCTTCCAACTAGTTCATTTAGAACATGAACCTCATCGCTGTTACCCAGGCAAAACTTGAGCTCTGATCGTCACAAGGAAAGTCAAGTCATCAGTGCCTGGTCCCTTCTGGAACACATTCATGTTGAGAGCACTCTCTGAGCACATTTGCCCCCGGAGTTTCATAGAGAAACAGGACTCAGCAGCTTTGGCAGCATCCTCATGCCTGCCTTACCCTGAAACCCGTGATGTACAGCTGCAAAGGAGTGGGCAGAGAGCTACAGAGAACAACAGCACTGTACTGAGCTGTGAATCTACACAAAAGTTCCCATTGCTTCATTCAGCATTTACTTTTCCGTGATCTCCTTCAAACATTTGGGAAACCCCCTTGAGGGTGCAGGTGGTTCTGAAGACTCAGGACGTTTGCTTTTCCCAGGACACAAGCAGCATGGGAGTTTCGACAGTTCTCTCCGCTGCCTGCAGGACCACCTGCAGATCTCAGCTGATCTCTTCATTCAGAAGATTAATTCTCTGCTTAGTCTAGGGGAAAGTACTCCATTAGGAAGTTGGGGGGGGGGGGGGGAATAGGAAAAGCTTGGGGGAATTTCCTGTCAAGGACCTCCCTTTTCATCACCACCAGCAAGGATACAGGTCTGTGAACCCTACATACAGAGCTACTAATAAAATCTTAGGATAGTGGAAATGTCAATTCCTCCTCCTAAAGACATTGACCTCGATTTAGAAAACAAGACCTGTTACATCTTCATTTGGCCCTCATTCTTAAGAGAGAGCACAAGATTTTCAAAATTATTTCAAATCCAGGTGAAGAGAAAGGAACTAAAAACCTCCTCTCTCTACCTTATCAGCTCCAGTTCCTTGCCAGGCTACACTCAGAAAACCTGACTTTCAGTTTGCATAGTTGCACCAAGGGGGGGGGGGGGGGAGCAGGGACAACTTTTACCAAAGTCCTTGCCTATCTGACAACTGATTAGAAAGAATGGAAAAAAACATCTAGACTAAAATACAGAATTAAAAACTTGGTAAAGTGGAAGCATTACTGCCCACTCTAGAGAAGTGTGCACAGCTGAAAGCTCTGCACTGGAAGGGAAATTATGAATGTTGGCTGTGGTTAACAGGAATAGAAGATGAAATGCCAATTTCTGGTCACTGCCATTGGAGTAACAACTACCTGGGTCTGTTGTAAGTCACATAAAACTCTAGGAGTGATTGCTGGAATTCTTTCTGCATCCTCATGCCAAATTGTCTGCAGGAACTGATCATGGGCTCTCTGTGACCAGGGTTTCTTTAGCTTCTGAAACACAGTGCTTCTGGTCACCCTGAGAAAAGAATTCTGGAGGGAGTTTGTCTCATGTCTACTCTCGTTTCACTAATATTTTATTTCCCCACTAGCAATGAGATTAAATGAACTAGTTTAAACTCATTATACATAGAAGGAGAGAAATTCTGAAGGTGGAAATATTCATAGGGGGAAATATAATTTGTAAGGGAAATATCTGTCTGGCAGCTGGGAGACTTGAAAGTTATTAATGACTCTCTCTAGGAATTTGGATCTCAGTGTCCAGGATATTATTATGTGCATCATTATCCAGGCAAATCAAAATGGAAGCCTCAAAGAAGAATGTAATGATGATGATGTCCCAAAGACTCACTCATATATTCTCCTTACAACGCTTTATACTACACTCACTATTCTCTATGTATATACCCTTTCATTTTTGGTGTTACTGTGACAGTACGAAACTGTATTTTGACCAAAACCCCAAACTGCTAGCATTAAAAAAGGTCCACATCAGCAACTGTGAGTGACAACTTTCTCTGCCCTTGTATAGTTAGGAAGACAAGGGCTTCATATCATGAAGCAAAATTGCCTTTTTGTGTTCAAGAAAGTAACTACTTTGAGATGAACTTTGCAGCTCTCTTTCAGGATTTAGTAAGAGGTGATCTGCAGTTTCTGCAAGTCAGTGGAAAGATTTCAGCAGCAACATTCAGAAAGATACTCAAACATATGCCAGCCTTTGGATGCAGAGGTGTACATCAACATTTGAATGATCCGACTCGCTTGTCTAAAATAAACAGTCCCTATACACTCAAAGCAATTTTTATCTGAATGCAAAAAACAGTGCTGATTTAGAGTCCGGTACTGCACCAAGGACTCCAGCAAGAGCCATGTCAAACACTGGCAGTTGTCATTGTCCTGAAGCTCTGTCATCGGCAGTATCCAAAGGGGCAACAAAGCACAAGCAAAAGCTATAATTTAGGTAAAAACCAAAGAAAACCACTTTTGAAGTTAGTATTTACATAGAAATTTGCTTGCTGCTTACCAGATTTGTATTAGTTGGGTGAAAGTGCCACCTGCTGGTCACCTCTCTGTCAATCTAAATGGGGTTTGGGACTCAGCAGTTGTGTTACCAGACTGACAAAGGAAAGAGGAGATTTGCAAATGCACAGACACCAAATCTTGCAGATGCCTTAGACAATCTGCTCTCTAACACTCACTACAGTCAGGAATTACACAATGGCCCAAGAGAAAGAAACAACATTACCTAAATGCCTGGTCCAACCCAAGTTCCTGTGGTCTTCTGACACTTGGTTGGTAACAGAAAGAACATTCCAAAGATAATTAAAACTGGTGGTCCAGAAGCAGAACAGAGGAACCCAAGTTAACAGCAATGACACATGCTCCAGAACAGTAGAGGAACCAAAGTTAGCAGCAATGACACATGCTCCAGGACGTGTGTTGCTGTTCAGGAAAGGATGATGAAAATAACATGGCTGCTGCAACTGTTAACACTATATACCTCATGCTGGTCTTTAAAACACAAAGGTTTGGACTAAGGAAACATCAAAAAAGGAAATGTGCTCAAAACAGTTCTCCAACAGAGAGAAACACAATGCTTATAGCTCTATGTGCATAAAGGCGTAACAACCCTCAGGCAGAAGCCTTCACCAGAGTGTTCTTAATGGCACAGAAATGCTTGACAGTTCCCTGGAAATTTAGGGGCTTTCCTTTTGTAGGACTAAGTTGTGAAAACTCCCTCCTCTCTTCTTTCAATGACTGGAACTCTTACTGGGTGGTCTTTTATTGTGTTAAATGCAGATACAGAAACCAGCTATTATTGTACTTCACGATTCTGGTGCAAGTACCAATGAAGGCACTTAATTTAACATTTAACCCACTCCTTTGTTTCTCTTTTGTTTACTTGTCAATAGTTTTGTACACTTTACAGTTTAATTTATTTTCCACACATTTTCACCTCGTAAGGTACTTTGAGCCAGGGAAAGACTAACGTTGACAGTTTACCATGCAAGAAACCCAGGCTTCAGGAATCCTAACCTGTAACGTGAGGCTTGGCTATCAGAATTCATTCAACTCAGACTCTCTTCTGTAATGCCAGGCCGATAACCTGCTACTGTATGACCCAGCATCTCTTCCTCAGTAAGACACTGCAGTGAAGTTACTACAACTTTATCTAACTTTTACAGCTTGCTTCTACAGAGGAACTTTGAAGGTATTTTAGGAGCTCCAACTGAAGCCTGACAAAATCTGATAAACTTCGATGATTACACTCTTAGTGTGAGATTTAGAAACCTCAAGTGTTATGACTGTCACAGTTACATATTCATTTGCACTCTTAGTTGTATTTTTTTTTTTTTGTTGAGAATAATATTTTATCAAAATAAGGAGGCAAATACAGCCAGAAACTAGTTTTGAAAATGTTAGCCAAAGTCACTTTGGAGAAACCTGCTTATAACAAAGATTCTGGGAGGTGCATTTCCCCTCCGATAGCTACAGTACACTTCTTAGACATCTATTTGGCCTGAGCGATTCAGCGACACGTTGATGTGTATCCCCACCTGGCAAAGGGCCATGCAAAGATTGTTTATGATTAGTGAATGCAGATGCATTCAGGCTGGGCTCAGAGGAACAGCTTTTCTTCCAGCCAACAGAAATCCAAAGTTCAGCAGAAAGAATTTGGGGATTTCCCCTCACACAATGAATCTGTGAAATGCTGAATATGTAAAAAAAATAAAACAAGACTGTACCAAACCTAGTTTAAATTACTTAATTTTCTTCCCCGCTAGAAAACATCACTTATAGCAGAAAGACACCAATTGCAAGATTTTGCTACTTCTGTCTTTCCACGCTCTGTAACGTGTCAGACTTAACAGGGATATCGGCATGGCGAGAGCATAAGAAGAAATGACAATGCATATGGTCAAAAGTGGAAATAAGTTCTGTATGCACTAAAATTCAGGCTTTTTTCCCTTGCAATTTCATGCGCCTAGGTCATTGAAAAGTTCCAACATCCAATCAAAACACCAGATACGAACAGACATACAGATTCTCTCTTGTTAATCCTATTTGGATTATGGTGTGATCTGTCCACTTTTGCACCAGCACTAGTTGTAACTGCAGTTGTAACCATTTGGGAGACCTAAAACCCAATATTAAGAGAGAGAGAGTCAGTTGTAGGGTGGTTTTTCAGATTAGACAAGGCCAGGTGATTTCCAAAGAAAGAAATTTAAGTCGTTCTTATGTTTACATAAGAGCAGAATTTTCATATTGGACAGAGGTCCACATGGTTTAGATTACACATTAAACAACGTTAAAATTATTTATTCCTTTAGAATTGAAGGTAGTGAGAGCACAAAGCCTGGGTCTGCTGTAGTTCAATTGCGTCAGACAGGAGTATGCCAAATGCAGGCGTGCTATGGGCAGGTAAATAAATTCATAGCTTTCAGGAAGAAGTTGCCAATGCTGACCTGAAAACTATGAGAAACACTTGGCTATAGATCACCTATGCCTGTCTTCCTTTCCACTCTTGGCAAAACTCATGCTCTCGGCACTGCTGCTCACCTGCAGAGCTGAGCGGAGGGACTACAGCAGACTTTCCGCTTGCATCCTGCATGCCACACTCCCCCAGCTGCCCTTCGCAAAGGAACAGGTAGGAAGGTGAACACTTGGCTCTCCAGTCAACAGGGTTTGTGTGTTTATCACAGCCAATCCTGTGCCATGGAAAAGAGAAAATGTCACTGGAGCTTGGCAGACAGAAAAAGGAACTTTGTGTATCTTTACCAAGAATTAATTTCTCTGCAGCCAGCAGCAGAAACCAACCTTTCGAAGGCACAAGGTCAGGGTGCAGAGCACAAGTATTTCCATTTTGCCGGTGGTGCTTAAGGCTCTCCAGAATTTGCATAAAGTTTTCTGTTCTATCTGATAACATCACAGAAAAACAAAACAAATCAGATCATACTGTTCCAATTATAAGTTGCTACAGTGAGGTAAACTTGGACTTTCCTAGCTAAACATCTCAATATTGTGAAAATACTATGACTCAAATATTCTTATTTCTTCTAACTTTATAATATATATATTAAACGTTTGAAACAAATGAACAAATACACAAATGAACTGAAAAGCTAAATATTTTCATATAAGGAAAAGCATCGTTTTCAGTTTCCCTTCCAAACTTTGTCAATGCTCAATTTAGTCAAAATCAAGTATTTTCTTAACAGCCATAACAATCGGAATATTTCAGCCCTTTAACTGAGGCATAAAGACCCAAAGCACAACAGTAAATCCTGCTCTGTCATTAAATAACTGAATACTCAGAAACTGAATGAGCTTTTTGATTAGCTGTATCAAAAAAAAAGAAAAAAAGCACCAACCAACCCCCCAAATCCCCAAACACAACACATCCACCCAAATCCCAAATTCACAGATACAGAGTTATCAAGTTCAGGATTCACGTAGGAAGGGCCCCCAGGAGGGCTGTATTCTGTTAGATTTATCTAAATTGTTAGATATGTGCATTTTTTCAAATGTCTATCATCTAGTTTAACATCTCTCAGAAAGGTCCCAGTACTTATGGGGCAAGCATTCCGTTTTTTGTGAAAATCAGTTCCTTTTAAGATATTAGAATAGAAGTACCCCTGAAATTATTTACTCGTATAACAATACTATACAATAAAATACCTAAATTTTTTAAAACTAGCTTACTAGCCTAAACTGCCTGTGACACATACGGTCCCTTTCCATGGAGGCCTCAGTCACCACAGTAATGTTTTATTGCAATGCTGCACTTTTTAACCCTGTTGACAACAAATTATGTCTTGTAATTCTTCATGAGCTTGAAAAAATCTCTACTGATGCTTTCCTCCCTAAATGATTATAGGAACCGAAAGGCTGGAAGCTAAAGGTACTAAATACTTTATTGCATTACCATTAAGTCCGCATTTCGTTTCAAGTACGCAATATGTTAGCTAGGATGAAAGCTTATGCTGATCCATAGTGTTAAGTGTATGCTTCGGTGATGACTGGTTGTGGTTTAAGTCCCTTCACTGCAGTCACACAGGGATTTTAGCCCTATGCAATCATAACCATTTCACAAGCATAGTTGCAGAAAGCTCCTCCTCATTAGACAATTCCATTGGCAGATTAGAATGTACCTCCGATAACTTTTAAGTCCTGCTCTCCAAAAGCTTATGCAGCTCTCCATTCTCTGCAACCAACACAAATTTCTGGTTTATATCCTGACCTTACTGCTTTGGGAGAAGACTTTAAAGAAGAACTTTTCGGGAAAATAAGCTTTTGGAAAAGAAAGTGAGCCTAGCATGGCTGGATGCTAGGAAACCTGTCTGTTCAGGAGGAATTTAGTTTACTTCTCCCTGACTTGAACAAAACCTCTACCATACCATCTGTTGCTGCTTTTCTCCCACCTGGAATTTCTCTCAAGCGTCAGCTACCAAATAAGGGGAGACTTTTGCTGTTTCATGTATGTTCTGTGGGAGAACAGTGAATTAAATCTCCAATCATATTAACATTGGTCCCAGGGCCACACAGAATCATCTATTTTAGAGCTTTTGCACTCATCATCTTAGCAGATGAGAATCTTGCTGGTAATTAATGCAGGCTAACAAGTCTTGCTGTGTGCTCCATGGTTTCCAGAACCTCTATCTCTACTCTGACTCAAAGATCTCCACTGGGGGACTTCTGTTTCTGGAATTACTAAACCACAAACCACTGCAGCAAAGCATGCAAAATATTCTGGGTATCTCTAGGCATTAAAAGCTAAAGCAAACCCAGCTGCTGACAACAGAAAATAAGTGAGGTGGGCAGGAGAAGAGGCAGAGAACAGACTGTGCAGACAGAGAAAGGGCCAGCTCACAATAGTGTAGTAGCACAGTTCCTCTTCACCTGGCCATGACAAGGTTAACACCCCACCTATGTCCCCCATCCTGGATGTCTTCAAGGCTTGGCAAAGATAAATCCAGTCACTCTAACACTGGTTTCACATTCACATCAGCTGGGCCCATGTCCTGCAGGAGGCATGAAACCCACTGCCCAAAATTTCTTGTTGCTCCTTTTCCATTCCAGCTAGAAAGACAGCAGTCAGCAGCTAGGAAATTTGGACTAGGAGCACAGTAAGGCAGGACACAACACGTTTTATGGGGACCATTGCATTTTTTTGACTGTGGCACGTTTTATGGGGACAATTACATTTTTCTGACTGCCTGGATCTGGCTTGAGGCATAAGCAGCCTAATGAAGCGCAGCTTACTGTTGTTGACTCATGCTGATAACAACCACTTGTCCTGCAGGAAGAGTAAGATTTGCTCAATCTCTCAGGAGCAAATTAGCAACTCTCTGGGAGAAGTGGGTAAAATAGCATGAGCAAGTAAAACGCCTCTTGTGGTACTTCATTGCCAGGCCTGAGGTGCCAAGATTTGTCACTTTTTTCCCTTCCGACTATTCTGGTTTATATTCGGATTTGCAACATTTGACATTTATCTTAAAGAACCAACACCTGGAATCAAGTGGTTAAGAGAATATCTCCATTTAATAAGAAAGGCCAATCCCAGGGACTTAAACTGCAGAGAAGTACTTGCAAACATGAGCCTCGGCATGTTTAAGATTGAAGAACAGACTACCAATATGAAAACACTGAAGTTTTTTTAATCCTGTTAATCTCAAGACAATCTTATGGTTTTGAGGATCAGATTTGGGATTTTTGAGTATTTAAAGCTGGTGACATGCCCAAGAGCTCAATACACTCCTCTGAAGGTCATAAAACTACCTGGAATCTTGTCATTAGCATCCACAGGCTCTCGCTATTGCAGCTGGAATAATAGCATTATAATAGCATCTGGCTCACAGCACAACAACAGGAGGAAAAGGATCCAACGGCAATGCAAACATAGTCCCTGGGGACAAGCAAAAAGGCAGCTAGCCTCAGAGAGGAAAAAACACAACTCTCTATGTACTCCCAAGCTATGATAAGTCTGACACCACACGGAAGAGGAGAGCAGCTAATCCTGTTGTCACTGATTTACAGGGACCTCTGGGCAAAGTGTGGATGCTCTAAGACTTTTTTTTTTTTCTGTCACCCCTGCCATTTTATGTATTATTTGTTTGTTTCTGGCTTATAATTCCCCCGAAATACCTGGTAGTGAAATATTCACTACACAAGCGTGTATTTGTTGTGGGAGCACTAGGCTTGTAATCACAAATAAGCTTTTTCTTCCACACCTCATCCTCTTCCCCTCATTCCAGAAGCCGGACTTTCATCTCCAGAAATGCATAGCCCAAGTCCAGACATTTTGTTCCAGCGTTGGGCCTGGGGCAGAGTATATGAATGTGGATAGAGGCTCAAAGTGTGGCATTAGATAACTCCAAACTCAATCTGCTCCAGAAACATTCTTAATTTCCAGCCTCTCTATGAGGTCAGAACCAGGTACACGCAGCACAGACTCATCTGTGACACCTGAGGGGCAGCAGAGCTCAATAAAAAAATAAATAAAAAAAAAACCACAACAAAAAAACAAACCCAAAAACCCAAACAAGCACACAAAAACCCCAAACCAAGGTGTGTATTCAGAGGAGACTTTTAAAGGGCTAGCTGCCACCCAGCAGAAACAGTTCCTCACATGAGTGACACTCAGTATAACTGAAGATTAGGCCCACAAATAGAGTGAAGGTGGGAATCCCCAGCAGTCTGAGTGATGCTTGAAAGATGAGCCTCACTGTAAGGTACAGTTCAACCCCCACTTCTCTAGCGATACCAATACCTCCTTCCTCGCATTCAGGAAGGATGTCATCTCTGCACGTAACGTGTCATGTACCTACTCTATCACACAATCACTCAGGTCAAAAATAGCTCTGGATTAAGAAGAGAGAATATTTTTGTCCCAAAATAACATTATTCCACCACTAACCCTTCCTTCCTAACAGTCAAGATCCACAAAGCCACCTCTTTGTCTATCAGATATAGCTGGAAATTGAAAAAGCAACAGAAACGTGAGATGATGAACAGGTTATAAGAGAACAGAACAACACACTGAGTAAGCCAGAGGACATGAAAGGTTACTGGGGTCTGCCTTGGGGCTTACAGAGAAACATGACTCAAAGCTGTCACATGAGTGACTTGGCACAAGTACACAAACCTCCACAGCACAGTCCCTGGAATAGAACTGTGACGAAGCAAGCTCCCAAGGAAATTGCTCTTTTCAACAGTCATTTCTGTTTCATCAGTAACATCTTCATCAAGTTTCTGATCCATGAAAACCTACCCTACCCATGGTTCCACAGCAATTCACAGATGCAGAACACATACCTTTGGGTTTTTATCATATTAAGACCACTCTCGTTGCATATTTTGGCTCAGATAACGGTGCACGGCATCCAGACAGCTGAGGTGAAGGTCCCATGATGAAACTGTTCATGTGGATGCAGAGAAACTCCAAGCTGTATCTTAGGAGCTTATGCTTCTAAATAGCAAAGAAAGGCTCAGACCAAGTAGAAGGCATAAGCCAGCAGAAAGTGTTAACAATGTGCTATTGTTTGTTTTTTAGCAGAGGCCAGATGCCTCAAACCATACTGCCCTGCGGATAGAACATAGAAACAACACGACTGTCTTCAGTTGCTCACAAACAGGAAAAAACCTTGAGGGGAGAAGGTATTAGCGCACCTATCCCACTGATTGTGAAGAGAAACAAAGTTAAGTGCTAATACATCCTATCTCTAGTCCATAGAAACACAGCTTCCAACAGGTAATTCACGCAACCCATCTGAGTTAAGACGAATCTCCCAGGATGCCTGTTTCTTTCTTGACTGTAAATGGAACTTAGATGACCAGCCGAGATTTCCATGTCTAGCTTATAGATACTGACTTTAAGGCAGATGAAATTCAACCACAGGGACCAAAGACCTTTCTTCAAGTTCACATAGTGCTGATATCAGAGCTATGAATCTGACACCAGACATACCCACTCCCCCAGATCACAGCTAGGTGTGTCTTCCTAAGTAGTCAGAAAAAAGCCTTCCTGGGTCCTGTGCCAGCCAAAGCGACAGTGACTCGATTGGCCTTGCACCAAGCACAAGCTCTGTTAGCAGGATGGATGAGTTTAAGTCCTGCACATACACAGCCCTTCCTGAGCATAAACAGAACAAGCTTTCAGCAGCATGCAAAACATCACATAGACATCATTCATCCTCTAGTGGGTTTCTCCCATAGGAAAGACTGACCAAAGGAACAGCAACCCCATTTCCCCAAAGCACAGTGGGGCCTAGCAGCATCCCCAGGAATGCAAAGATTCCAAAAACGCAGAACAGTGTCTGAAGGTTAGAGATTTGACATTTTAAGGTTTTGGAATGAAGCAGTTTGATGGTATCGTATATGCTCAAGTTTTCTGTCTGTAAAACATGCGCAGAAGTTATCCTATTGAGCAATACATGGAGCATCATCCATTTCTTTGTTAAGCCCTTCTCTCCCTGGGAAGAACAAACACAGCAGCCAATGCAAGTTACAGCCCTGCAGAATTATCCCTCCAAGTATTACTGATTATATCAGCTGCCAGTCAGCCTGCTGTAACAAAACCAATTTGTCCTGAGGGAAAGGAGGATGTACAGAAAGCCACAGAGTGCACGAGGTGTTGGATGAAGCTGACTGTTACTGAGAAGTGTAGTGTTACTCCCACGCCTCAACAACACTAACACCCAGCTTAAGTTTTAGCAGAAAGATGTCTGCCTCTTAAAGCCTGCCGTGCACGTGAGCATTCATCTGCCCTCTATTTGCACCCTAAACACAAAGAGCATGAGCCAGGCAAACTGAAATCCTCTTTACCTACAAGTAGTCATTCCCCAAGCAGCTAGGACTCACGTTCTATTTTTTTTCAAGGGAGAAAGAAAATTTCCACCCACCAGCTCCATACAGAACCAGAAACAGGAGTCTCATTTCCACACTACTCTTTAACATTCCAGCCTTCAATGAATTAGATGGCCATCACTGACCATACCTTGGGTGGTTCCCACATCTGAACGGCTTTGTCAGGATTGGGGGGCAGGACATTTCACATATCAGAGCCAAATCCAAAGATTTGCTAATCTGCCCCTCTCAAACAGTTTTCTGCTACTAATTTGTATCTCAGTAATAGCTAAACTCCATAGAAGACACAGTCTGGTTTTACTGGGTGCTCTATATACACGTTGAGCAACTGCATTTCTGTGCCAAAAAAATTACAACCTAAACAAAAAAAGGATGGAGAAAAGACATGAGTATCATTCCCATTTTACGGGCAGGGGGTTAGGCTAAGCCTAGACTGACACTTGGCATTCTGGCCTGTGTGGCCTCCCTGCTTTCCAGTAGTGACCCATAAAACACCAGAGTGCTTACTTCCACAGCTAGGCATTTGCACACAAAAGAAAAAGAAAAATGAAGCTGTTAGCTTATTTGCAACTGCATCTAATAACCTCAGCTGTAACAAGCATCTCACTGCTAGCTCTGAAGGTGCCCGGCAAGAGAAGCCTCAGCAGTCGTCCTCTCCCACGTACTCACCACTTCAGCAGCGAGAGCCAGCCTGCCAAAAGGAAGGCTAATTAGTAAAAACCATGTTTGGCACCTGATTTCCAGTGAAACTTCACTAAAGGAGGAGCTACTAATTTGCATGCGCAATATTAAAGAACAACAAAACTGTTGTGAATTCAAAAGGATTTCTCAGCAGATTCTAGTCTAATCTGCTGAGCATAAACATTTTCCATTTCATGTTGATGCACTGAATATCTAGCTAATGTTGCTAAATGAATAGTTCTCTTATTGGACTGAAAAGCTCCCCGTGCCATCTGATGTGCATGTTGCATATTCCTTGTGTATTTTATCCAGCAGGTGTCTCTGGCTGTTGTGGCTTACTGGGCTACTTGTGCACCTGCAGTTTGTTTGTGTAACATGGCCTGTGCTTCTGACAGCTTTCTATTAAAAAAAAAATATTATAAACAAGCTAAGCATGTTTCAGGGGGCAGCAAAATAAAGGAAAAATGCCTTTTTGGTGCTTTAAAAAGATAATGTATATATTTATTTTAAGACAAACCTAAGAGAGGGACTGAGTCTGAGACTAAGCAATTTATTTCCACTGCATGGGCTAACTTTCACACTTTCCAATAACAGCAACAAAATCAAGTGTTTTCTGAGCATTCAGAATGGTTATACAGGTAATACCCTGTGAGCTGCTTGGAAGCTAAGCCCCTGAGCCTTGCAGAAGTCTGAAACAGCTTGTTGAGTCTTGGTCCACGTATCGAATTGGTACCCTTAAAGGATACCTCCCATCCCTGCACAGTACGCTATAAAGCCCATGGAAACACTGCTTTTAAATCTTCAAGTCAGGGTAGGTTTGGACACTAACAAATGGAACAGCACTTCACTCACTGAGTTCTGTTGACTTAATTTCCCTGCTCTTTACTAAGTGCAAATGCAAATTAAAACATGTATGCCTATATCACTTTCTCCATAAAGACTATTTACATGAATGCGTTCAACTTGCGCAGTCATAGAAAGCTGTCACCCAGTCAGGTGATACAGCTCAGCTAACAGCACTAAGTCACCATGATCTGATTGTGACTGCTGGTGTAAACCACCATGTGGGAAGAGCTTCTAGTATTACTCCATACCACTTCACAAGTGGGGGATGTAGAAGTGATCATGTAAAGCAGGAAAAAAAAAAAAAACAAACCAAAAAACAACCAAATCAAAATGTTTGGGACCATGTCTAGCCTCTTCATGAATACCAGGTTCTGTCCCTTTTAGTGACTAAAGAACAGGACTCTGAGTTACCCAGGGACTGAAGCAATAGCCACAGATCTGAGGAGGACAGAAACTACAGGATAACTTACTTTCAGAAAATTTCATTCAGCACAAAATTTAGAGCATCCACTACTCACTGAAGCTCAAGAACATTCAATACTGGAAAAAACTTGAACTTTGTGGTTCTTAGGCATATTTCACACATAAAGCTGGATCTGCAGTTCCTGGATCAGGCCAAAGCTAACAACAAAAGCATCAGAAATATCTGTTCACGCAACACTTACACCAGTAACCACATCGTCAGGGGCATGAATTTGTCTAGGTCCCTCAGAATCAATTTAGCCCTGTTGGCTTGGTTTATTTCAATGCAGGAATTACCCAGATTAGATAATGTAATTCATGAGAAGAACCAAGACAGTGTATACACATGGCAAGAGGGTATTAAAAATGCATCTGAGGTGGAAAAGGATGCAGGAGGACTGAGAAACAATCTTGGTGTTTCTAGAGGGTCACTGTTCTCCAGAGAACTGCAGGTGGCAAGTCTCTTCTTGCTTTGCACAGGTGTAAGGCTTCTACCAGATATTTGCTCCTCCTTCAGCTCTGACTTTTTGTTGTGGAATTATTGGAATGATAACAAAGAACCTGCGTATTTACTCTGTCAATTGGCATTTCTTTCACTAGGTAAATAATTAATTCTTTTTTCTCTTTTTTTTTTTTTTAGCCATAGCCCCTTGTGTGACTTGTGCTTCCATTAGCCTCTTAACCTTGGATAAAGAGGAGCAAATTC
>NW_009259602.1:934844-994677 GCF_000687185.1 Egretta garzetta | reverse complement strand
CTCAATCAGTTACATATCCTAGAAAGTTGCATCATCTTTCACTTCTGTTCCTTGGTAAGTGCATTTTTTTAGAACATGATGCAGTTTACTGTAAGAATACAGCACTCATGCTGTGTGCATTGGCGCAGTTACCAAAGCCTTGCTGGAATCGGTGGAACTTCCCTAATTTAAAGCACCTAAGACTGTGGTCTGAAGTGAGACACATTAACCTTCCTGATGAGAATAAAATTTTTTCTTGTGGGCATTTCCATCACCTGGTTACTGTTTCCCAAGGGAGTACCAGTATGGCCCTAAAAAACCCTAATTATCACACTCCGAAGTTCTTTGGTGTTCCCATTTCTTTTGTGTAATCCTTAGGTGAAAGGAGGACATGCTGACAGAGATAGGAGCTCTGAGACTAAAGAATGAAATCTTTTAGGAGCACAAATTGTACGGGCAGTAGCTATAGCATAAGGAAGTGGTACTGGAATTTACCCAGCAGTACAAATGACAAAGAAGGATTAGATGCAAGTTTGTACTCATGGAAAAATTAGGTCAGACTCCACAAGAAATAAAATTATTTATGCTAATGAAACATTAACTCACAACAAGGGGGAATATGTTGGCACTTTCATGGGAACTTACTGCTCAAGAAAAAAAATACACGTGGCAAGAAACCAATCCAAACAATCACCAGGTTAGACTGGTTTTGTCAGAGTCTGATCCTCAAAAGCTGACATAGCAATCATTTATTTATTTGTGGCTCAGGCAAGTGATATGAACTATAGCAAGAACAATCCAAAGTAAATCTCTCCTAGTACCAATAAATATATTTCTGTAAAAAATAACTACTCAAGAGTACCAATTTTCTCATTTGTCCTCTTAGATACATTTCCAGGAGACATCAGGTGCACAGAATGAAGATTTATTCACAGGTTGGTATTGGAGGGCTATGAGATACATGTTATTTTCTTCATCTGCAGTCTGTGGCATGTTTTACTTAACAAAGCTTATTGGACACAAGCAACTGTAGATGGCAAAAGCTGCTGTGAAATGGAGAATTTCTCTAGGAATTTGTATCTGCAACAGAGAGGTTTTAATTTTCTGGGAAGAAAGTCTGAACACAGGTGTCTGGAGGAATGAGCACAGGGTTACCATAATTGCCTTGTTCTGGATTATAACACAAAAGCTCTGGACAACCACTCCACACTTCTGCCTGCTTAACAACTGTGGCCAGATGTTGTCAAGCTGTTGCTTGCTACACAAGCCGTTCAATAGTTGCTGTGAGGATTCAATTGTTCAAAGCTATACAACTGCTCGAGCGACACATCCACCTTTGAAATAGAGCTACCAAATGCTTTACAAGCTGCTTGCAAAGGCACTTTACATGCACTCAGCATGCTGGGTTTTCTTAGGCGATGGTTACTGCCACCATTTCTGGCTACTTTTAGGCTTTCCTTGACTCCAACAAAAAGGGGGAATACCATTCTAAAATACAAGGGGGAAACAATAATTGAATGCTTAGCACATTTTCTCCCCTCCACTGAGCACTGTAGCTAATTAACACACTTTAAATACACCCAGAACTGTGTTACTGCTTAAGTCTCAGTTCAGTAAACTGTTTAAGAACATGTTCAACTATAACAGGAATAGGCCCCATAAAGATCAGCAAGAGTTCTCAGAGTTCTGACCTGAGACAAACGTTCATTTCCCATCCTGTATAACTCACCAGGCTTTGGCCCCAAGACACCCCTCATACCTCCCTGTCTTATTGTGATATTTCTCCTTAAACTTTGTGCCTAAGCTTAATAGAACATAAAGGCTTGGTTACTAAAGCTATGTCACAACAGGGCTGTGTATACGTAAAACTCTTAAATATTAGTTTATTCTAGAACAAAAGAACTGCATGCTGCTGAATACATTTCTTAGCCTTGTTGATTAATAAGGTGTACTTCCTTATTTTTAGATAAATACCAGATGTCACAATTATTAAAGAACACAAAAAAGCAATACTATACACAACACTGAGCAAATAAAGTAATTCAGTAATCTCAGAAATTTTACAGAGTTGTGTTTCAGGGTTCTGCTCTTATTCATTGTGTTATTGTCCAGAGATTAGCATAGCAATGTCTGGATCAAGTTTCATAATCAAGTGTTAACTTCAGAAATCATGAACTTGATTATCCACCATAAAAGGGAGTTTGTTTGCTATGTCCTCTCAGGCCAGCCAGAAACTTATTAAATTCCTAACTTCCATTTCTACAGGAAATGTTTGTTGTTGTTTTGGTTTTTTTTTAAATCAAAATTATTTCCCCACTTGTAAAGTGGCTGCTTTAGGTCGGATAAGGGAGAACGGTATTTTTACTCCTGTTTCAGCAAAGGTGGGATAATACTACAAAAAATGGCAATAGCTCCAGTGTCTCTGATCTTCCCCACCATTGGATGAAAAGACACAGTATTATGTGTGTGCTCAGGCTGGGATTTTCTGCTGTGTCTCAGAAAGGTGTGATGCATTTTCAGACACAACCAGTATAAATGAGAAGAAATCTCAAGGAGCCTAACAGGTCTAAACTAATCAGTAAAGACTCCACTTTTCAAATAACTGCCATAGGGCAAAGCGACATCCTGACCCTACCCACCTCTGCAGGAGCAAGTTAGGGGACACCTGCCTGTTCTTCCCCATGCCTGAGCCACCCACGCTTCAAATCGCCATGCTCAGTGGCTCTTCCCTTGTTACGTAGTCTAAGCAGAACCATGCCCAACCATACACAGAGTAAGCAGCATTTACAGGTCTGTATGAAATCACTTCTCTCTAGCCATGGTAGGACTGCATTAACTGACCTCAGTGGGAGACGTTTCCCTGATGCTGAAAGAATTTGGATGAAGGCCATTGGGAGTGAAATATAATCTCAGGCTATGGGAAAAAGCCTCTGAAACTTGACCCCAGATTACAAACCATTGTTGTCTGTGACTTTCAATGTATTTGTTCAGAAGGGAAAAATGGATTTAGGGCCTTTATTTTCTTATCCCCACTTAAGTATTACTTTAATTATTAACCCTAAATAAGCAAATTTTTAAGTAGCTAACTTACAGTTAATAGGAGAGCATTTGCAATTTGGTCCATCTTAATTCTTGTTTCATTCAGCTGCTCTGGCTTGCTGAATGACTAATAGGCTCCCTGACATAGCAGATATTAAGGCACATTGTTTATGTGGATTTTTTTTTTTTTGAGACAGGAGGTTCTCTGAGGATTTGGTGGTGGAGGCATAAAGTTTCTGGCAAGCATCTTCAGTGAATGTTAGAAGTTGTTGGAATCCCTTTCAAAGAAGTAGAAATTTGACATCAAGGGACTAAAATAAACTGAAAGAGAGTTGTGTGCTAATAGAAGCGGTGTCTGCCTCACAGTCTACTGTGAGAAGTTCTACTCTAGCACAGGCACCTTGAAGCTTACCTCCTACAGGGAATATAAGCAGGACTTGAAACAGCCCTCGCTCTTTATACAGAGATGCATTTGAAAACAAATCTTCTGATATCCCCCAGACAACCAGAGACCGAGAAGATCTGGAGTCCAAAACCAAACCAAGCAGAGCAGGGGATCCCCAGTACAGGGGAGGAGGAATCACCTGTGGGATTAAGTGTCCCCATGTCGCCCTCTCACACACAGAATTCATGTACCTACTGGAAGAGTTTGGGCTGGTGCAGTACATTATATGCATGAAAATCTCATAGCTGCCTGTACAATTTGTATCTTAGTGTTTTCCCCCCCTCACTGACTGCTGCCCTGTTAGCAATCCAGTGGAGAATCACCAAACTTTCTTTGTGCATGCCAGAACTGAGTCCGTGTCAATCCCAGCCAGATGCACTCAGTGATTCAGGCATCACATCTCTGAAGAGCAAACTCGATACATTTGTAGACAAGCCTAGGTTAATGTAAAAACTGGTGCACCAGGGAACTTCATGGGATATTTAACTACCAGAAACAAAGAAGTGCAAGGGCCCCACTTCAAATAGCGCGTGTTTATGGTGAATGTCAGGCTAGCACTTAACTTCCTGACTTAAGTGCTTTACTGAATCCCTGCCAGAAAAGGCAGACCACGGACAATTACAAGATAAAACATGGCAGAGAGCAACCTTATATCCTTAAGCGACATTTTCTGCTAGATCTTCATCAAGTCTGAGATTAAGTAGAAAAAGAAAGAAAACAGATTATTAAGCATTTTAAAGCCATCTCAGTCAAGATAGGACAAGAATAAAGAGGAAGGATTTACAAATAAAGGAACTGTAGATTATTTAATCTAAAAAATTGGGGGGTTGGGCCTCAACTTCCCCACCTTTAATAACTCACTTCTCAGTGTAAACAAGCAAAACTGTTTGAGAGGCAACTGTCTCCCAACAGAAGAACAGCAGCTCCCATGTATCTATGTCTGTCAGGGACAGGACTTAAAAGGTGAGAGAGAGAATATTGTGAAAGAGTTGGAGAAACCAAGTATTTTGACTGGCTGCCAGCCATGTCATTGTATTTCAATAACTAAGCAGATAAATGATCCTTTGGAAAAAAAAAAAAAAAAGACTGTAAATAGAGAAGACTGCTCAAGTACCCAGTCTCAAAAAGAATACACGTTTGTGGCTCTAGCTTACAGACAAAAAATATTAACCCTGACTGTGCATCCTTAAATTGAGTCTGTCCTCTGCAGAGCCAGCAAAAGGCTTCAATTTTACTGAAGCATTGGTCTGGTATGGATGTACACGTCTAAATTAAATTCACACCCAGTAACAATCCTTATAAGCTACAGGGAGACAAAAAGGGAGATTTTCAAAGGCATGAATGCCAGGAAGCAGAATAGTTCATTCCTGAGATGCAGAAACATAGAGATGGTGGAAAAAAGGAGGAGTAGCTGTGATATTTATAGCAATACATTATAGAGACATTCAGAGTGAGAGCCAGCTGACTTATTATGTGCATCTTCTGCTTGCTGGGATCCCTCGGGGTACCCAAGACATCTGCTGGGAGGTGTGAAACTGCACTCACAGACAACCTGTACTGTTCAAGGGACTGTGGGACATCCAGCTTATCCAAAATAAGAAGATGTCTAGGCACATGAATCAAGCCTTAGCACACATGACAGGACCTGTACCATGTAGTCCCATGTCTTCGACAATACTCACATTTAAATGCTACCTTCTATGAATCCTCTGAGATTAACAATTTCACCCAAGCTTCCACCTGGACTGTTCTGACTTCGTACCCAAGACCAGCTGCATTTTTGAAAGTGCACTGTCCCTTTCACCTGAATTCTAGTTACAGCTCACTCTGAAACTGGCAGCCAGTTCAGAAACTAACACAAGTATGTGACAAGTTTGAGTCACCGATTTCGCAGAGAAGGGAAAAGTAATAAAAATGGTATTTCTGCCATATTCCTCACTGATGTACATTTTAAAACAACTTTGGGGAACACAGGGTACATTGTACCTCATACATCTGATTTGTTTCAATGTGAGATTTTGAAACCCTCATATATTCCCCTTTATCCTGCCCCTTGCTGATCTCTTTTTGTATCTGATGTGTTTTGTTTGCCAGTGAGGGTTTCTACGGTCTAATTCACATCACCATCTAGTGACAGAACTTGGGATACCAGGAACAAAATGTTATATTGCTCACTCTCAGATTTTCTTGGCTTGTTTTTGTTTTTTAATTATTGCAAACTAAAAAAATGATAAAAAAGTAAATACAAATAGATTCTCAGTAAGCAAGTGAAAGTGAAACAGTATATACAATGAGACCAAATTACTGGTTTGGTTCTCTAGCTGCACCAAGAATGCTCAAGTCACTGAAGACAGCTCATTGGGTCAGGTCTAAAAGCTTTATTGAATTTGGGGATTTTTTTTTTTCCTTTTTAGAAAAAATACCTTGAAATGTTTCTGAAAAAGTGAAAGTTATGTACTTGGATTTTCCCAGTGTTTTCTGCTCCAATCTCCTTCAGCCAAAATACCTGTACAGAAATTCACAAAACAGTTTAGGGATCCTAAATCTGCATTTAACAAGGAATAGAAAGCGCTGAGCCCTACTTGGAAATCACTTCACACTGGTACCCTGTAGCCACAGTTAGATGCTGGTATTCCACAATCTGAAAGTTATTTGTTTGAAAGATGAACCATCTGTGGATTTAAGAGCAAAGTCAGTTTGCAAATATAATATTAAAATTGACTTTAGAGCTATTCAATGTACTCGCAAATGGATGTGTATGTGCAAGACTTTTTTTCCCCTGTGCCAATTCCTCTGCACAAGCAAAAATGTCTGGTTTTCATTCTAGAAACAAAGGCTGCAGAAGCCCCATAGGCTTAGTTCACACTATTTCTGTCTTTCTACATTCAGTTAGTCCAGCCTAGCTGAGGCACAATAACACATTGTTCCTCAATCATCACTTATGTCTGAACCTAAGAGCTAAATGTGCATTGTTTCTAAAGGCTCCAGTGCTCACACTGAAGGTATAAAGCCAAGAACAAACATCTAAGACTCCTGTTCTCCATAGGTGTCCTATTAAAATGTCACAAGAGCATGGCCCAAGGACCGAGTAAAATAAAGTATCTTAAAACATGTTCCCTTCCCTAGTTTCTAAAAATTATTTTGCTTGACCCACTAAATATTCAGATTTCCAAATGACAGTGAGGTAATAAGGCATGTATGAAAACCCTGACCCTGCGATTTCCAACAGTAACAGCATGCAGTTGTGGAGGAAAGAAGGTCAATTTTATCCTCAGAGACATCCCTACCTCTTCAGGCATGAGGAAATGCTCTTCCCCACCTACAGTCATCATGACTCAGCCTTTTGGGAAGAATCCAGAGACCTCAAGAAAATAGAGGGGAAATGGAAGAGTACTGTGAACTGATTCCTTGTCCCACAGTATGCCAGGATGGTCGCAACACATCAAAAATACAGTAAATCTAACCAGTCTACAAGACATGAGTCTATGAATTTGCTCATGCCTGCAAACAAAGACCAATTTTTGCTAACTTCTGTCAGCCCACTCCAACAACACATAAGCTGAATCTTTCCTCTCCAGTGCTCAGCAACAGGCTTACTGTTGATCACAAGCATGTTTTACTTCATCATCTACATGTAACAGCAGACTATGATGTATTTTACTCTCTAGCCCCCACTTTAGATTCTCTGGGTAAACAATGATGTTCTGTTAACAAACCAGCATCTGCTAGTACTTCTCAGCTGAGAAGGCACAGACAAGCTGCCTTTGAAACCAGGCTTCAGATCCATTCTCTATAGCTCCTAAAGGTTTGTTTTGGCAAAGAAAACAGGAAAAAAAAAAAGCACAGAGGAAACGTGGACATTTTTTCTTGCAACAACTTTCTAAGGTCTGTCTGAATAAAAAAACTTTCCTACTGAAGAAATGGTTAAAGTGAGAAGCACCCAAAGGAATACCCATCACAATTCTCCAAATCATAAGATTTTTCCCTTTTGTCTTTGTATGCATATTAGGCCCCTAAGTTTAAACTTTTGCATTCAGCTTTGCTGGATATTTGTGACAGGTATAGGATGGTGAAAATCTATGCCAGAAAACTAATGAATAAACAAGGTTAATACCACACCTGGATAGTTATTCGGAAAGCTGAGATATCTTGCATATAGTTTGGGAATAGGTGATCAATCCCATAATGGGTTTGTCAAGTCAATGAAATAGAAACATACCCTACTGACAGCTCCTCTGTGCCCATGGGAGGTCACTGTTGCTTCATAGAATGGATCAGAACCTAAAACTGGCACAGCAGCACAGTTCAGATCACAACACCAGCAAACCACTTTCTCTGTAGCAGCTCAGAGTTTTTCTCCTTAATTACCTTTTCCAGAAATACATCAAAAAGCAAGGATACAATTACATACTCTTCAGCGGAGACTGATACTTCTCAGAGCTGTACTAAGAGGAAACCAAATCCCATCTCCTGATGCTCTAAGGCATTGAAAACAGGCAGATCAAAATAGTTTCTTCACACTTGCTAGCCTGCGAGTCTTCAAGACCTGACACACAGCTTAGAGGAGAACTGGGTGCCATCAGCAATTAACTGCATCTGATAGCTACATACAATGGCATTAGAAAAATAACATCACACGAGAAAACCAGCTTTACTTGTCATGGCCTGATGAGGTACAAACAGTCTGGGAAATTTCTTGGTTCATATCTGTGGGGGACTGAGTCACATGAGAGAAGTTTCATCATGGTTGAGTAAAAGGTATTTTGGGTAGGTAAAAATAGTCTGAACATGCCATCTCTGTCATCACCAGGGAGCTCCGAATCCAAGGAAAACATTCAGAAGTAACCATGGAGCATCATTAAAGATGAGTCAGTAACAGACAATTCTTGGGAATTTACAATAAAAATCATGCAAAAAGCGACAATGATGTTGTCAATTATACCTCCATTACAGCTGCAACCCACTCTTACTCTCCTGCCTTCACTATATATTTTCATCTTCTACAGTGACGATCATTCTGCAGACTTCAGACAGTTTCACAAGCTCTGATGCCTTCAGCCTTCAGATACGTGGCTGTATGAAATGGGTGGACAAACACAGCTATCTGTGCAAAGCAAGCAGCATGACTTCTTTGGGACAGAGATAAGCTCTGTCAGAACTGAGCAAATAAACAGGAATCCTTCTGGTATCCTCCCTTCTCAGGAAAGATGGCATTACTAGGGATAGCGTAGATTAGATACATCAAATAGCATCCCTGAGGAAAGGCAGAATGCATTTAGAAGGCACAATGTGAAAACCATGTCCTATGTTCTATTTCTGTCATCTAAAGGCAAAGCACAGCATGAATGGTTACTGAAAGAAAATAACCACCGCTAAGCGAAAGTACATTTTTCACCTAACTAATCTAAAGATTTCAAAGCCATAGGAAAGCCGGACATCAGTTACCAGAACAGGCATTCTAAGGAGAGCAAGAGAAATTAATTTTGTCTTGCAACACAGTTTTCTACTGCAGCAAGAGGTGTGGAGTTCATATTTCACGGTCATCAAAATGACTAAGAGCTGCTCAGGTTCACTTGCTCAGCACTGACATCTGTCATTATAGTTTGTTGCTTTCTAAAGCATCGTATACAGGCCACCGTCAGCAGACATCCCAGATAAGAAAATGTGAGATGAACTCCATACCAATGTCACAACCCCGTTTCACTGCCAACATGGAGACAAGCTGTTGGAAGTATACACATCTAGAGTATAGCATAATTTAAGCTTTCCATTGAGGGAATGCAAATGGAACCTCTGCAACAGAGCACTGCTTCCCAGGAGAGATACTGAGAAGAAAGAAAGATCTATGCATGTTCTGCACCAGTGAGGAATTTTGTACAGCTTCGTTATTCAGTGAGTGCCTTTTAAATTACTAGTCATCAGTTTAGTTCAAGACCTACTTACACAGTACGACATTCACCTTTAAAGAGAATTATATGCATATGGTTGATACTTTATTTGTATTCTAATCAGACATTGAAAGCACATGCAGGGGAAAGCCTTATGCTTGCTTTCTACATTAGTGCAGATTAAGCCCACCATCTCCTGACCCATACATACGTGAAAGAATATTAATAAAGGAAACATTTTCAACAAAGGATTTCATAGTCAGGTGAGTTAACAGTTGGCAAAACAACATCTAAAGGGAAAGACAAACACCTAGCCCAGCAAATGCTGTTAAAGTGGGTGTGTGCACTAAAGAAACATGTAGCAACAAGGGATGAAGGAAGCTAGAGAGCATTCATCCTACATCCAAAGATCTAAAAGGAGCTCTACCCCCTGGCAGCATAACCAGAAAGTTTACATGGAGAAGGATTTGCAGAGCTGCCCATCACAAATCAGTTGGAAAGGAATTGCTTTAATTACAGTTATCCACTAGGAACTGACGGCCATTTTTGCTGAAAATATTACATCAGTAATTAGAATACCTAAATCAGTATGCCAGTAATTACATCAGCATACCTAAAAAGGTGAAGAAAAAAAATCCCCCAACACAAAGATCTGGCATGCAATTTTTCCTACAGGGGAACATGAGCAGAAGACGGGAAGTGCAAACCAGTCTTTCAGAAAGGCTCAGACAGTTCTGTTTATGACCAAACCTCTGTTTTGACTTCATCTGCTTCCCCAGATGACCACCACTGAAGATCTTTACCCAAATATTCATACTTGTAGCCTCATTTCTTACATCTTCAGTGCTTGAAATGCATTCCCTTTCTTAGGATAGATAGCACAAGGTAGGTTAAAAAAGCAGAAAGCATTGCAGCTGTGGAAGATAATGAAAATATTCTATGCCCCTGGGTAGAAAATACTTTTACCAGCCCAGGTTTCACTGGGTAATGAGCTAAACAGTTCTGTCCATAGCTGTAGGAATCAAGAGGTACCAACAGAAGCAGTATCTACAGATCCTAGAAAGCTATATTTACAATCTCTCTGCTTGCTGCGCATGCTGAAACTTGCCTTGCCACGACATATGCAGGAGGACATGACATAGCATTATTACCAGGTCCAAATTTAAAGCTGCTATTGAAAAGACAGAGATGAAGCTGTAAACGGACAGCTCATTTCCAGTAGTACTTGTTTATAGAACAAGGCTCGTAAGAGCTATTTGAAATTAGAGTAACAAAGTATTAACTTAAAATATCAGGTACCTATTGAAGTTGGAAGCAGAAGAACCACAAGATTCCCAACAAGTAATTAAACAAATACAAAGCCTTGGAGACTGTTTCTTGTAGTGGCCACATTCCAAGGTTTTTGTTTCTAGTTTTGGAAATCTGCTTCTCTTCTCAGGGCTGCAAGGATGCATTTTGGTCCTTTCTGTACCATAAAATTAATTCCTGCTTTCACTGTGAATGTGATAGCCTATTATAAACAGGCAGTGAAAACAATCAAATATATGGGTTGGAGTATGGAAGAGAACAGAAAGAGAAATCTCCAGTGTGATTTACCGCCCAACAAATGCAATGATTCACCACGGTAATTTCCTGTTTGCAGTAGGCCAAATTCTCCCACCTATACAAGTGTTGAGTAGTTCCTTAAATGATGCCTCATCCTACTGATTTGAACAGTACCATTTACAGCATAACATACTGTTTCATGTCACTAAGGAACTGGACCCTGGCTGCAGCTTGTTTTAGACTCATGCAGTCAACAAGGCAAAGCAGGTGAAACAGAGGAAAATATTTACCAAAGCAGAGCAGAATGTGTCCTTAGTTAAAAATAGACACTCTTTGTGGCTGTCCCAATGTCATAAAGGTAAATAACCTTTTAACTTCTACAAGATCTTTTAACAAACCATTTCCCTTAAGCAAACTGGTCACAATCCACTAAGGAAGAAACTGGAATATTGGCTCCCTACACCTCTATAATTGGTGACCATGACCAACAGAGCCCTGAGGATTCCACAGGAATAAGAGAGAGTTGCCTTGCCCTTGTTAGCTGGAATCATGGGCAGCTGTGCAAAGATCTAGATGCTTTAGCCATGCCTCTCCCCTGTGCATTCATATTTTTTCAGATCTAAATGCAGTAACACTACTAGATAGTAAGAGATCTGTGGGGCAGGGAGCCATGTAATAGCCTTCCCAGTGCACTGCAGATTGGTTCATGATTCTACGCTTGTTCTACAAGCATCTCCTGGCTTTGATCAATACCTAAATAATTCTTTCAACATCTCTGAGTTCATTTGGAGTTCTTATGCACAGAGAAAGTGGGAGACAGAGGACTGTGCAGGTCTGTAGAGAGGAGTTATTACCCAGTTTAAACTATACGTAACATAGTTCTTTTAACTTGCTCCAGAAAGTCTGGCTGCTTTCTGCTCAGACTGATATATGATGATTCTGCTTGGGAGTAAAGCTGGAATGCTTTCCAAGACACAGATGAGGAAGCTGCTGTATTTGATAAGCATTGTAATCTTTTTCCAAACTAGGTACTTGAGAGAAATATCTGCTTATTGAGCTGAAATGGCATAGCCACAAGTAGGATTGTACAATCAAACATATTTCCCAGGGTCATGAGAATGGAGTTTAAATCTGGTACTGAAGCCTCCTTGTGACAAGGAAATAGACTTCCTGTAAGAAGAGAACCCCTCCAGATAGATTCTTAATCCTATTGCGTTTTAATAGTTGCACCTGTCACAATATTTAAGAATCCTTCCTTGCTAAAAAAGCAAACAAATGAACAAAAAAAAGCAAACCCCCACACAAACAGAAACAATATTATCCTTAATGGACCACACAGCACTTCTCTCCCTTCACAGATTCCAAGCTCTGCAGATTGTAGGGGATATCTTTCCTTAGGTGAAATTTCATGTTTAAGGGAAGATTATTTATTTTTGCTTCATGAAGGTTGTGAGCAATAGGTCCTCTTACACAGCCTAGGAAAAACAGCTTTTTTTTTTTTTTTTTGAGAACAGAATTCACAAAACATTTACTTCAGGATCAGTTACTGGTTTGCACAATCCTGTCAACTGGTCTAAGTCAGAGGTTGCTTTCCCCTACCCTACTCATGGCATTTGCAGTAAATCAACCAGAGTTTAATTTTTCTGGAAAAATATTTTTCAACTTGTACTCAATCTCTTCTTGGGAAAAGTTATTTCTTCATCAGCTGCTGCAGATTGTTGGGAAAGAGGGTGGGGCCTTCCCAGGCTGACGTCCTTAAAGCCATACCTGAGTATAAAGAGCAAGGGAGAACTGCAGCCAACTCTCAAAAGCTGTTTCCAGTGACTGCTGGGATTCTAAGGCTGGCTTTTTTTTCTGCAACAACTTGCTGCTAAAAAGAGAAGAGGGAAGCTGGACCCAGCTCATAGTGGCTAATTACACTGGGGAATTATATACAATTACCATGTTCTCAATGTGAAACTGGATTGATTTTTTTTTTTTTAAAAACACAACCAAATAAGTGTTTTCCTCTCATCTTTTTCTACACACACAGTGGTAATGTTGCAAACAGTCTGCATGAGTCCTGAACTACTGGTCAATCAAAACATCAGTGAAAATGAAATCTGTGGCTATAGCCCAGGCCAGGCATCTCCACTGCCTGGAGAAACTGCCAGTCCTAAAAGCTATTTTCAACAGAGCCCATCGTTACCAGACTCTGGATTAACTGAACTTAATGTTGCGAGTCTCAAGATCTACCCTCCTCCTTCACGTAAACCTCAAGAGATGTCTTCTCCCACTGGTAAGATCAGATCTTTATTCATATTTTCTATTTTATGCAATGCTCTTATGCTTCTTTTGCAAAGTGATAAAGTACCCTGACTTGCAACTCCTTTTGTGCTAGCAGAGAGCTGTACTAAGAGCAGCTCACACTAAGTTTCTGTGGCAATAATATCGAAGACGTACGGCACACTCGCCTACTCATGTCTTGTTTTTATTTCGTTGTGGTCTACTGCTTAAGTCAGAAATTACTCTGTTTTCTAAAGGATGCTCAATATTCCATCATTTCTGTTTATCTCTAGCATTTTGCTGCTCATTTACATTCTGAATTGCAAGTCGGGTTTGAATCTAACAGCAATGTTATAGTTATTAACATTATAGGTCATATGAAAGTATGTTTGGTGAATCATTGCCTTTGGCAAGTTCTTCAATTTCAAGGAGTCATCTGGGCATGTAATCTGATCAATCATATAGCATTTTTACTGTAAAATAGCTTGAAAGATAGTAATATATTAGTAATATATTAGGTTAAATAAAGCTTTTCAGAGAGACTTTTAAAATACTGTAAATAGAGTAAATAATTCATTGTCAAAACATGAGTCTAAAAAAGGAATTATTCCCATTTCTAGAGCAGTGAGAGAAACAATTTTTTGAGATTCCAGCGTTCTAATTATTCAGCGATAGGTTAAGCATTTAGAGATGCCAGAAATCTGAGCACAAAATGGTAATTCAATATATATTCAAAATACACTATCTGCTACTTGGGATTCAATGCCCTCCTGGTGAAGGGGTGTCAGTCTCTCCTTGCCTGGAGCAGGGAAGAGAAACAATATCATGCAACTAGAACCCACATCTTGTGTGGCTGGTTTCCATGCCCATATTGCCTACTCCGAGACATCCCAAGTTCAGGGAGGTGCACCTTTCCCATTGTTGAGCTCCCACAGTTCTCCTCCGCAGGAGTTAGCCAGCCAGACTCCAGCAGCTGCTACAGAGTACACACACAGATTTCAGTCAAGGAGGAATATTGGTGTTGGTACACACACCCCAGGTTTTACTTAACACTGACTGCTCCTGTAATAGAAACTGCTTGCCCAGGCTGCATACACCTTTTTCATTTCAGGCTGCTGTGTTGTTTAATCATAAGTGTGTTTAATCACAAGTGCAGTTTTCATTCTGCATGCCATGAGCTGCGGCTAGGAAGAGAAGCTTCTCTCTGCTCCAGCAAGCATTGCTGCTGGATGACTCCTTATACTCAGTAGCCCACGCTCTGACTCCCAACACTTGGGTGTTGTTTGGAACAGTGGCCTTCTATATGGTGTATTTTATGTGCTAACCAACTGGGAAGACCCTGAACTAATGCAATAAAGCCATCATTTTATAATGACAATAGCTGTAACTGAATTAATTCTATACCAATGAAGATTATTCTCAGGGGAATGGGGAGGGGTGGGGGAGGGGCGCAACAACGGGGGCCACAATGTTACATAAAAGGTATTTCAACAGCAAGGTATTTAAGCTCCTAATCTGGGCAAGTCTTTCAAGTTTGGGGATTCAAGTACAAGATGCAAGATGACTTGACACAAACAATTACAGAGCTGCTTGTTTTGACGGAAACAAGCTTGTTTGGACAACCATATATATTCTCAAAAACCTATTTCATTTCACTACAGAAATGATTGCTTCCCTTTGAATCACACCACATTGTCTTCCAAACACACCAGTGGAGGAAGACATTGGATGTAGCATCACTATCTCATTTCTGAAACAATTCTGTTCCCTATTGTTCCACTGATATCAATACAACAAACCACAGGACAGGAAACTGCAAAGACAGATTTACTGCAACAGATGAAAATTAGAATATGACTAAGAGGGTCAGTAATCTAAACAGTGTTGACGTTCTCCAAAAGCAATCACGTGCTTTAAGTCAGGATGACACCCCTGAGCTGAAGGGCACCAAGAAAAACTGCCCAGGGCCAAGTATCAACATTGTACGTTTATTTCTGCACCACCAAAAGGTCTAAACCAGAAACATCTGACTTATTTTCCTTCTTTTTCCCAAACATCCATGCAAATTTCCTTCTGCATCGCTACCCTGCTCCTGCTGTCCTCTTTCTAGCTTCAATGGCACATTTATACTTGGGACAGTTTCTCCTCTTCCTTCACTCAAAACTGAAACCATCCCTGCACACTAAAATTTGATCATGGCCTTCACATGGTAATTTGCAGGTTAACTCAGCTCTCTGCTTATGCCTCAGACTGAAGATCCCACAGCCAGCTTTGGGATTTGCTTTTGTCTGGTTTCTTAAGAAAAGAATTCCCTTTGTGAGGCCCCACAGTCCGTGGTAGCCTGAGAAACAACACGTTAAAGCAGTTGTTAAGCAGGAAGTAGGCCGGAGCTAAGGAACATGTAGGGTGATGTGGAAATTTTCCACAATTGATGATGAACATCAGAATCACAGGCCATCTCTCAGGGTTACCTCATCCTCCCACTATTCTGTAACAGCTCAGAGAATTATGTTACTTGAAGCATCATGTTATGACTTTTCCAGACTCCGGACTTAGCTCTGATCCCCCTCAGAAGCGCTACATGGGTGTGAGAGTAAAGATGCCAGTACGGGAATTACTGAGAAAAATCCGTCTTTCCAAAGGCCTGGACCCAGATCACAGCAAGGTGAGGACTCCTCTTGAGTTTAGAAAAGTTGCTCCCAAAGGTGTAGCATCCTGATGTACACACATCACACTCCAACTCTACCAATGTTCTAGAGAGGTTATACCTACAGTCACTGCCCTCTTCCATCCACCAAATTGATGTTTTTGATGAAGGTGGAGAATATACCAGATTTTAAATGGGATGAGGGCCTGTGCTAGGAACGTTACTAAGACAGTGACAGCAAGAACCCATTTGTGCCCTGGATACTATAAGTCATGTAATCAAGCCAAAGATGGCCCAAGACCCAATAACAATTTTGCTCTAGCAGCCTGGTTTTCTCAACAACCTGCAAAAACAGCCCAAGAAGATGGTGGACTCCCAGATACCTGCTCTGTTGTAAAGATCTTTATAAGGCTGCTATGAATTACCCACTCATGAAAATTTTTTCACCTGCAATCTCTGCTGTGTAAAGTACATAGTGCAGGACACAATTTACTTTGTTCATGTTACAATATTTGTCACTGTTTCATCTTCTCTTACTTGCAAGCATCTCAAATTGAGTTGGGTGGTTTTTGTCTCCTCAGGAAGCCTCATTAATGAAGATGGTAACCAAAGGATCCTCAGGAAAAACAGGTTAGGAAACTCCTCTCTTGGTAACAGAGCCTCCTTTTCTAGTAGGATCATCACTGTTAGGTACCCAAAGAGCTGGACCACTTCCCTCCCATGGTCCGTGACCCATGCTGGTTCCTAGCTCCCCTTAAATTACAGGAGCAGGCAAGCTGTGCATTACTACCATGTGTATGTCATATAGGGAAAAATTTCTGATGAGAATATCTTCTGTATGTGTGTGTCTGCCCCCCCTCAATAGCTTATTTCCTCCTTTCTTTCCAACAGAAAAGAGAAGAGTTCACCCTTATACAGAGAAACAGCTTAGACAGGTATGCATAACACCTTCAACTCTGTGCTGCCAGCCTCCTCAGGCATATTTCATGTTATATCATTGAGTGAGAACAGGACACTTCATGTCTGATTTCCCTCCCCCATCTTCTGCCCTCCCCATTTTTGTTGCTGTTTCAGAGCAAGCAGAGCGTTGGGCAAACACTAAAAGGCTTAGAGGACCTTGATATCCTGGTGGAGGTACTGCAGGAAGATTTGAACAAAAGCCAGTTGAAGAAGGAGTCTCTGCATTCTGTGCCAGGTGGCTTTTGGCAGAGCTTCTCCACAGATCTACAAGCCTCTTGGTGGGAAACTGGAGGACGAAAACAGGCAGCTGGTGGCCTGCAAGAAAGGCGCCACAGCTTAACCAAGTTGCGTTCATATTGCTGTTTTAAAGATTTCGACTCAGTATTGAGGGGAGAGATAGACACTTCTTTTCACGATGATCAGAAAAACATGCAAGAGTCCAACTCACCAGGAATATTCTCAAGGACAAGTGAGAAAGAGAGTAGCTGGTGGATACAGGATGCATGTACAAGTACCCAGAAAGATTTCCCAAGGCATTCTTCACAGAACACGTCTCCACACTATAGCCCATCAGGAGGCTGTTCAGAGGTGCTTCTGAGAGCTGATACAGACTCTCCAGACATTGAGGGACATTTGAAGTCGACCCCAATGTCTTTCACACAGCAGGATCTCTCTGCTATCTCTTTCTTCCAGTTCCAGCTACACAGGGAAGAAAGCTTACTGAGAAATATCCCAGCGGACAAACTGCTTGCACCTGATGAAAATGGCAACAGGTCTCCCAATTTTTCTGTTGAAATATATTGATTTCTATTTCTTGGGGCATCAAGGGCTGTCCTGAGGCTTTACTCCAACTTCAACTGCTAGTTTTGGGCACACCTTTAGCAAAGGCTTCCTTGCCTAATGGGAAACTCAAACTTGCCTCAGTACACACATTTTTAGGTAGACAGTAAAAATAGAAAGATTCCGCATTTGCAGTAGTATTTCCAAACTACAGCTGACATCAGGACAAATTCAGAGTATTAGCAATATTAAAGACTGAGTTGTATATATAGGTATTCACAAGAAAACTAAAATCAAGGAAAACAAGTAATTGCTATTGAAAAAAAAAGATATGCAAAAGAGAACATCTCCATGCTGCAGACACTTTCAGGATAATTACTTGTATTATTAGCTGTAATAAAACAGGGTGGGAGGATTACACCAAAACATGCATATGCTGCTAGTCTAGAGCATAGACTTCCAAAGAACTGGGAGTGGCTGTTTTGTTAGAAATGAAATGAAAGCAAAGGTTTTACTGATCCCATTTTCCTTAGAATGGCAAGCTTATAGAGAAAATAGCAGTTTATGAAAAAAAAAAAAGTCTTATTGGGTTCCATACAGTTCAGCTAGTTTGGGGAAGCTGGTATCAAATCAGATTGACAGAAAGCATAACAAACTTATAAACAGTCCTAGTCTTGGTGGGAAAGAGATTAATTCCATATAGACAATCCTGTTCCAAATTTAAAGTATTTATAAACCACACAGGGAAAGCTAAACACAGCACTATCAACTTCCATGAAGTACCGTGTTCCATTCAGAATAATGATTTTCAGTGCAATAATAAAATTACAGACTTCGCTTTTCAGCAGTAATGTAACTGTTACAGGATTACTATAAGCCACCCACTACCTTTTCCTGCATATTTTTTAAACAATACAGAAAAAATTCTGACCTGAACAAAATTAATCACAATTAAGAAATTAAGACTTTTTACTACCATGTTTATTTAAAATTCACAGCAGCCCACTTACCTCTATGAAATATTTTAACATCAGATTACATGCTGAAAAGAACCTATGAACGCAGGTCTACACACAAAATAAGCCAACTCTGAGTGCTACTGAATGGTGAACAATATCAGTTACCTTGTCAAAAACCCACAAAAGGCTCCCCAGAAACAGCAATAAATGTCAGTTATTCAGACATCTTCAAGGATATCATGCTACAAGACAAGGGGAAATAAATAAATAAATAAAATTGATGCCTGCATTATTTTTCCCTCCAGGAAGACAGCAAGACATGCCCAAATTTACAAGGAAAAAAAAGAAGTCTCTTTTTAGGATGAAATTCAGGAGAAACACTTATCCTGAGTAGTTCAGTGAGACTGAATACAGAGAAGAAATTAAGCTTCACAGAGCTGAATTAAAAGAAAGAGAAGTATTAGAAGTATTAAAAGAAAAGAAGTATTTCCGAACTGTAAGTGCAAGAGGAGGGTTTCCCTTCTCTCTTTTAGGTATCTTACACTTTTTCCTGTACTGAAGAACACTTTAAAAAAGGAGGAGAAAATAGAGATTGTTAGCAAAAAGGAATCATGGAGCAGCTCCTGGAGAGGAGAGAAATGGCATAATAGCAAGAAGAGAGGACCAAGAAATCCTGGCAGACAAAATCAGCAACTCCATTTTTAATACAGAGACTAAGTCAATTAAACACTTAAATATCCCAAGATTTTGGCATTTGCGACCTCAACATTTCATGCTTTAAAATACATTCTCACTGTTACTTCTGAGTATTTTAACCACTGGTTTATCTTCTAATTGTTTAAAACTGTGTTCTATTCCAGGCTGCTGCACAAGGCTGTCGCTCAGGGAAGAAGAGCTCTGACTTACGCACTTGCACAGAGATTTGCATCCCTAAATAAGATCAATGAGAAGGATGCAGAGAAACGGGTAGGGTGCTAACTTGCCAAGAATAGGGTCATTTTCTATCACATGCAAACACCTTTCAAACCCCAGTCAAGCACCAAGCACTTTTTTGGACAAGGTGTGGTTGCTGTCCTCGCAAAGAGAGGAAAACAGAGAGTAAAAGATCTATGTAGAGCAAGTATTAGCATAAAGGGGAATAGAACACAGAGACCCAACCCTCCACCTCATTCTCTAACAAGTGCTGTTGTTTTAAAACTATTTTTGCCTTTCACAACGAGTTTCTCCCATTCTTCTCCTCTTAGACTGCATTACATCTTGCTGCAGAAAAGAACCAACATCTGATGGTGAGTGACCTGATATCCCTAGGAGCTAATGTCAATGAACAGGACAGTTTTGGGAAAACTCCACTCCACCTGTGTGCAGAGAATGGATATCTGAGAGTTTTAGAGGTAAGCTGGTCATTTATGTTGTACAAAGACATGTGCAAAGGTAGAGCAGACACAATAAATGCACATCCTTTTGCTTAAAATATACAAGGGTTTTCCATACCTGAATATTAGCTTTGGTGTGATGTGATGAAGGTAAAATGGAGCTGGGTGAGGAGGGGGGTATTTTGGCCCTGCCAAAAATCAGGACTTATCTCAATCTTCTTCACTTCAGGTTTTGAAAAATTGCAAAGACAACGGCATGTGTGTGGAAGTGAATCTGACTGACCATTATGGTAAGAGGAAAAGCTTAACCACATAGATGCTTAGTGTAGACTCCAACAGTTTCAGACTACAGATTTTAGGTAGGCCAAAGAATGTTCAATTTCATGTCTAAAACTAAAAGATCTAGGAGGAGAGCCAGTCTTAAAAGGACACCCCCTCGTGATTAGCCAAGTGTGGGGTGGTTTCCTCCAGTGAGGTGTTCAAGCACTAGATTTGTTTGACTTTTCTGTGGTCTGTTCTGTTCAGGTTTAACACCGCTACACTGTGCTGCTTTTGCCCACACTGTCTTAGTTACGGAATCCCAAAAAACTGACACCGATACTGACTTGGGAAGGTTTCTCAGGCTACGCAAAGATCAAATTCTTGAGGGAATTAACTGCTTATTACAAATGGGAGCAAAGCCTGAGTTGCAGGTGAGGACTAGCAGCAGGCTGTTTATTGTGGCCTTAGGTTTTCTTATTCTTTTGCAATCATGCGTTTCACTGTCATTTGCAGGTACTAAATTCATGTCAAATTGCCACTACCTGTTTAAAAATTGAGGATAACACAGAACTCATGTGTTTGCTTCAGAATCATAAACTTAAGGGGCAGAACGTTCTTCAAGAGGTAACTATCTATAGCTACTTTTATACAAACTCTAGCATTTGTACCCAAGAAACTAAACGCAGTAATGTAAGCTTTACCATCTTGTAAACCCAGTAGATGAGGCTCCCAGCATGCCTTATCTTGCATGGGGCAGAAAATCCCCTTTTCAGGGAAAAAGCACTATACGAGCTCTTCCCACACTTGGTCCCATCCCAGCTCTAGCTGTATTTGCTATAATTTAGAGCAGTCCAGTTGCGTGGAGGTGCTGCCAGCATACTGCTCACACCTGTCCCCAGTCCAAACTCCTCTTGGCAACAGTACCTTCACTTCCAACATTTTGCAGCACACCAAGCCAGACAGAGGTATCTCAGAAACAACACCAGGGGAATTCTTCCTCTACTGATAAAGGAATGCTACAGGCCCAGGTATTGCCACTATATTCAATCAGCTTCAGCAGCTTCTTAAAAGATAAAAAACTCGTTTTCTTTGTCCCTTAGCACACACATTCAACACCAAAACTACCCAAAACCCTACATTACTGGGCCAAAAGATAACCAGATTATCCAGTAGGTATCGGCATCTCTCGCTAAATTTTTCATGCTGGGAACAAGACACCAACACCAGAAAGCAGAAGCTTGAGTGCTTAACAGAGGACTAAGTTTCTAGGGTGAAATTCTGCTCTATTGAAATAATGCAATATCCACCATAGATTAAAGTATTTTTATCCAAGATTAAGCAAATATTCAGTGCTTAAACGTTACAGCCCTTTTACCTTTTCTACGGTCTTTTTTGAGTCTGTCAAATAAGAGTTCCCACCAGTGTACTTATACAGATACCAATAATATAATAAGATTTCAATTAGAAATAGATGCAAAGCCACATTTCAAGTCATTTAGGAACCTATCTTTTTAACAGTTATGCTCTGTAGGAGATAAAATACAGTAGAAAAAAAAAAAATTCAATCCAGCTCATTGCTGACTGAACTGTTAAACATGCCACCCTCTCCAATCTTATGGCAAGGGAAAGAATCTAGGCTTTGCATGTCAAAACCAGTACAAGTCCTTGATACAAAGCCTGCATCACTATTAATGCTGGAAATTTACTATTCTGGTTTCTTCATCTGTACAGAGTTACAGTTTGCTGGATGCTCCAAGAAGAATGCCCAGTCCCTTGTCACCAGATAACTTTTCTGAACTTTTTTCCTTGTCATCTTTGGACCTCTCCAACATCATTCTTAAAGGTATTTCATGGTAGGAAATTGACTTTACCTAGTTGGGGTCTTTGTAACTTAAGAGCTGTAGCGTAGCAGCTAGCTCCAGTACTTTCCTTGCATTGCTATCTAACAATCCATGGTTGTGGAAAAGATGCCCAGTGACTTAAGAGACTTCAGATTAACTCCAGAGTTCTGCATGCAAAATCTCTTGCTTGCAAAACTCCTTGCTCATCCAAAACCAAGTAGAAAATAGGGCAATAAATATGTGGCGTTAGAAGGAACACTTAGCATGTAGATTGAGCTGAATATTTGTTTGTTTATTGCCTTGCAGGGAAATGCTGATAAGGCTCACTATCTGCATCTCATGGTCCGCGTGCTGCAACCATTGCTGAAGAATAGACAGAGAACAGACAGTAAAAGTCTTCAAACGTATTATAGCTTGAAGTGACTGTTGAAAATCTCTCCTCAGTACCCAGGATTAAAGAGTAAACCAAAAAATAGGCAAAACCCTCAAGCCAGATTTCAACAGTATTAGGCATTCAGTGTTAGATGCTCCAGTAAATTAATGGGTCTTAATTTTCCCACACAGCTGAGCACTTGTACTCTTCTGAAGTCCATTTGAATTGTAGGTGTTCTACATTCTGAAGCTCTGACAATTTTTTAATGCAGGTGCGTAGTTTAAAAAAAAAAATAAAAAACAGCTTCCATTCAGAGCCCAGTCTTGAGGGTTTCAGTGCAAGATTAGTCTCTACAGTCCAAACTTAATGTTTAGATGTGTGAAAATCTCAGAAAATATGCAATTTTAAATATGAGCTAGGGGAACTCAGAATCTGATGGGCTATATTTCATATTCTCTGCAGTCTGGCTCTGAATTTGTCCAGGATTGGAGTTGTCACACTTTAAGGCAGTCCTATTGGAAAAAAAATCCCTCCAAAATAAAACATACCCCCACACTGTTACTGAGCATGTTTTTTCAACAAAAATTGAGCTCTTTATTTATGCAATCAGAATTTATTACCGGTAATGGATTGTAGGTGAAGTCTGGGACAGAAAGTGTTTTGAATCAGTTCTTCTCACTCTGAGTGATCAAACAGAAGAACATACCTCTATAAGATTAAAGTATATAACAACACTTTACAAGGATCATCTTTTATACCAAGCAATTTTGCAATTTAGAAGGATAACAAGGAGCTTGAATTATTCTGTGCTGTCAGATATCCAAATATTCAGTAGAACTCTTATAAATTAGGTAATCATTGTAAAAAAAAAATTACCTTCCCAGACTTAGTATCACTTTAATTTCTGATTGTGAATTAGCTGGTTTCTATGAAACTTCCCTGTTTGCTACATATGGAGCAATCTACATTTACGTAACCTACAAAATGACTGATCCAGCAATCAACTCACATACATACCTCCCGTTGAAGTAAATGGGAGATTTTTCATGTGCAACCATTGCAGGATTCAGTATTAAGTACTCAGCTTGTTTGGGGAATATTTTTTTAATGAACCCTTTGCATTTTCTTCTTGTAAAAAAGGTTACTTTCCTCTTCTTGGATATCCTTAAGTGTTAAGCTCCAAGAGCTATGTTGCACAACATGAATTAAGTTTTACTGAAAAATGACAGTGTTTAAGTTAACTCCACTGGGATTTGGGTCACATCCTATGTTTCTTATGCCCTGAACAGCTAAACAGTACTCTTCTGCATTTCTCTAGACTGAACAAGATGTGATAATTCAAAATTTTAAAATATTAAAATAAAATTGTTATTCACATGATGAGTTGTATAACACTACAGAATAGTCATCCACCTCCTTCCACAGGTGTCCCTCATGTTTTAATCATGTGAAGTCTTTTCTTCTTCCCTTTTTGTCACAGGTTTTACTTGAAAATACAAATACTTTCCTCTCTGATGATTTTTCTCTCCCCTCCCATCACCACTCATTTGTCCTTCATGTTTGCATTTTAACTCACATCTGTGCTCACAGAACTGTTTATTCATTTGAAGACAATTAATGAGAATCTTCTAGGTTACTCAGCTTCCATTCATGTGATTGAAGGATTGGATCCAACACCCATTGAAATGTTCCTTATTTTCAGTGAAAACTGACCAAGAAATTCTGCATCACATACAGAATCAAGAATGAAGCAGTATGGTGAACAAGTAGAGAAGTGCATCAATAAGCCTTCTCAGTGAAGAAAAATGAATTTCCTCACAGGATATCTTAAAAAAAGTGTAGAAAACTATCATATAAGAAAGCAATGTTAATCAAGTACTTTTAGTCACACAGAAAATGTTCAGGTGAAAGGACAGGAACATTAAGCTATTAGTATGTATCCTTTATTCAATATACTCAAAGCTGAACTAGCTTGTAAAGTATATTCTACAACAGTTATACATTAATCGCATTGACATTACTAAGTATGCTTTACATTGTTTCATTGTTCCTTCCCGTCAAATAAATATATTACTTCATGCAGTATGTAACTTCTTGATTTTTATGTACTGGTATAGCCAACCACACTCACAACAGAAGTGACTATCATGAAAAGAGCAAATTAAGCAGACTTTAAAAGCTGACACAGACCTAAGGGGGTTTTGTTGTTGTTTTGGTTTTTGGGAGTACAGTGGTGCCTGTGCAGAGGCACCAGTGTTACCATAAAAAGTTGGGGGGAAGGTGATTTATTGAAAAAAATAAAAATTAAAAAAACTACTCCTTTTCAAGGCACATTCATTAGCCCACTACCTCCAACTAGGAGCTAAACAATTATTCTTTCAAAGAACTACAAAACTAATTCTCAAAGTTTTTTCAGCACTAAAGTTTTTTGCCTACAACTAACTAATCTCAAACTGGAAAAAACAATCCATGGACCTAAGGAGATTAAACAATATAAGAGTTTGCTGGAAAAGCTGTAGCTTTTCAGCCATACATAGTGGCTAACTGCACAAACTATTCTATACCATAAGAAAATAAGAGAGGCTTTTGAATAGGAACTACTGTAAGACTTTTTCTAATTTTTGTTTGCTTGTTTATGTGAACAAAGGGACCTGTTAGCACTTAGAAAGAGGCTTTGCAAGTACTGCATAGTCCCTTCTCCTAGTGTGCTTGCTACTGCAAGTGATACAGCAGCTGGGCTGGGAAAAAAAAAAAAAGATTCAAGTGAGTTCTGGTGAGAGATTTTCTAGGCCAGTGTAAGTTAACAATGTGGGCAGTGCCACACTGAAATTAACTCCGACCTATATGTATAACACTGGATAGGCCTAGTGATCTTGATGGTTCAGATTAAATGCTTTTGCTTCACTTCTCTTCGTGAAAGGAAATCCTCCCCTGGCAAGGCAGCTCTTTAACCTAGGCCTGTTACTAATTCAGTCACTAACAGTCTCAAAAAAAAAAAAAAAGGCAGCATTTACTGCATCATTAGCTTTCCTTCCTTCCCCCCCCCCCCCCACATGCTACAAGTCTGCCCACAGATATCTTTAGACAGACCCAGCTCAAACCTGCTCAGTTAGCTGTGGTAATAGGATCTTAGCAGAAGATTTTACAATACTCAGAATTAACTCAATAGCTTTGCCCACAATCGTTTTTAAACTGAAGTTTTAATATGTACCCATGAACACTGGGTTCATGGAACTGGCTGAATGACAGGGCCCAGAGAGTTCTGATCGGCGGGGCAGAGTCCAGTTGGAGGCCGGTAGCTAGCGGAGTTCCCCAGGGCTCGGTACTCGGCCCGGTCTTGTTCAACTTGTTCATCAATGACCTGGACGAGGGGATAGAGTGTACCCTCAGCATGACCTGCTCGATAGCAGCTCTGCTGAGAGGGGCCTGGGAGTCCTGGTGGACAATAAGCTGACCATGAGCCAGCAATGTGCCCTTGTTGCCAAGAAGGCCAATGGTATCCTGGGGTGCATTAAGAGGAGTGTGGCCAGCAGGTCGAGGGAGGTTCTCCTCCCCCTCTACTCTGCCCTGGTGAGACCCCACCTGGAGTACTGTGTCCAGTTCTGGGCTCCCCAGTTCAAGAAAGATGAGGAACTCCTAGAAAGAGTCCAGAGGAGAGCTACCAGAATGATAAAGGGACTGGAGCATCTCCCCTACGAGGAAAGGCTGAGAGAGTTGGGCTTGTTCAGCCTGAAGAAGAGAAGACTGAGAGGGGATCTCATCAATGCATACAAATATCTTAAGGGCGGAAGTCAAGAGGACGGAAGCAGTCTGTTTGCAGTGGTGTCCAACGACAGGACTAGGGGCAATGGATGCAAACTGAAACACGAGAGGTTTCAGTTGAATATGAGGAAGAACTTCTTCACTCTGAGGGTGGCAGAGCACTGGAACAGGCTGCCCAGGGAGGTTGTGGAGTCTCCTTCTCTGGAGATATTCAAAGCCCGCCTGGATGAAGTCCTGTGTAACATGCTCTAGGTGAGCCTGCTTTAGCAGGGGGGTTGGACTAGATGATCTCCTGAGGTCCCTTCCAACCCTTACGATTCTGTGATTCTGTGATTCTGTGATTCTGTGACACCAGCCTCTTCTAGAAGTACACCCGTGTTCCCACGAAATCCTTTTTCACATTAATTACAGAAATTGGCTTCCGTGTTCAGACCTGGTGCCAACAAGGTTTCAAGGTCACCGAAGTCCAAGGAGCAACCTCTTGACCTCAAGACATGTCCTGTGCTTTATTCACACAGGCCACTACCATGCCTGTAGCAGAGGGAGAGGAATTACCATCCTAGACTTGCAGCAGGGCATGGCAGCAGCATCCCCAGGACAAAATCCATCCAGCGCAGAGCAGAGGCCAGACCTATTCTAAGCTGCATTAACATTATCAACCTGGCTCAAAATTTGCAGTGGTGACAAATGGCATTGCAAAAGATGAAAAGATTAGGGAAGATATTTTATGGATTATCAAGAGACTGTGTGGCAGACATACGGAAGCTCTTCTAGGTGTTACATAAATTGAATGCATAGAAACAACACAAGAATGAGAGCACAGAGATTCTGGCCCAGATTTTCAGCGGCATAAAATTCTGCAGGCAGCAAGAGAACGAGTTACAGACCATTAACTCTGGAAGGCGTTTTAAGCAGGCAGCTCCTCTGGGAGCTGCTTTCAGTAGCTAGCAATGGCAGAAAAGCTCCAGCATTCTCCTTTCCCACTACTTATGTCAGATGAAACAACAGGACCCAAATTCTTTTTGGCAGAAGGGTATTCCAATCTGGAGGAATACAACTGCTTTCCGATCTCATCACCTCAGCCTGGTACAACACTAAGATTGAACACAGCAGAAAATCCGCCTCCTGTTTTGTTTCTATCCTCCAAAATGTGCCCTTGAAATCATGTTTTGCTGCATATCCACAATTATTGCATCAAAGACTCCCTAAGGTTGACGGATTTTGCTTAAACAAGCTATCATCTCCCAGTTCCCTGAAACAGCCAAGAAGCATATGAACACTAAAGCCCACTAAACCAAATAATGTTAAAGAGAGAACAATGCCATGACTGCAAGTAACACACATACAAGAAAATAAATTACATTTTAAAAATGTTTTCTAATACACAAGCAAAAAGAAATTAATCTTCTAGATGAGGAACCAAAGAAAGAGAGTTGAGGGGGGCCGGACAGTGAATAAAACCCTCCACATCCCTTTTGAAAATATGGATCAACAGTTGCCATTCAAGAAGAAACATTGACATTTCCTCTATACCACTCGTCATCCTGTTTCCCATAACTCCATATCTCTCTCCACATGATGAGAACCAGGCTGAATTGCAAGCAAAGCTGGAGGAGCCAAGTTTCTGAGCCAAGCAAGAGGGAGAGGCTGAGCTCTTGGCTGATTCAGATTCTGTTAGAACAGTCTCACCCATCAAGTTTTATTTTTCCTGCTTTCTTTGTGGCTAGAGAAACTTGGAAACCAAATTATTCCATTTAAAGCAAGACATGTTTCTGCAGCTGTGCTGAACAGGACAGATGAAATAAGCTTGGAGAAGGGAGTCTTACTAACCAAAAAATTGAGTGTCTCAAGCACTTCGAAGAGGGATCATGGTGGGGACAGGCAAGAAACGGAAAGAGGACAGGACCTGGCTCCTGCTCAGCCTGGACAGCAGAGCCCTCAAGCTGTAGCAGTCACTATTGTACAGACTGCCTCAGCCACACATGCACACAAGCCAGGAGCTGCAGTTCAGTGTTGCTACACGCTTCATCAGTTTACCCAGAAGTTTCACTTGTCCTGAGGATAACCATGTTATGCAGCTTAGCATCTGGAGGTTGTAGGTTCAGCCACGAAGAAGTCTGTTCTGTCTTGAAACAGCCTAAGTGGGCTGGAGTTTCAGGCATCCCTATTTGCCCTAGCTGTACCCATGAGGAGCCGGTCACATGGCACCCGTGCCCCAAAGTACCATGCCCTCATTTTCTGGTCTTCCCTCCTCCCCTTCCATGTGGTTTCTAGGAGGAGGAAGCAGTTTAAACTGAGGTTATCAGGAAATGTTTTTCCTCAAGAAAGATGGTGAGGGGAAAGGGGTTCTTTTTGAACTTCCTACAATGCCCAGGAAATAACGCTTATTCCCTCTTGCTTGGGTTTCCAGGTTACGATTTTTTAATTTGTCATCTGCTTTCAGTTGGGGTTTGCTTGGCTTAGCAGCAAGAATTTAGGCTCCAGTGAATAAAACCTCACTTCTCAGGTATAAAAACCCCAAGATGATCTTAACCAGTTCATATCAGGAAGGCCCCAGGCACTGCTCTGCTCCATGCTTGGCCATACCTCACTGCTGCACCCATGAGAAGCCTGTCTGGGTAGCTCCCAGCTCTTAATTATCTCTATCTATTATCACTAGCCAAATAAGTTTACAGAAGTCTCATTTTTTCAAACACAGATCTCCAAACACCAATACTGAAAAGTGCATGGTTGATAAGTACACGCAGAAATCATAACACCATTACCTCAGTAATTAGAGGGTTACTGTTTAACTTGGAATAAATACTCTCTTGAGATCTAAAGGAAAACATGCAGCATGAATTAATACAAAAATCTAGTGGTAGATTTTAAATATTAAGATTAGCTTGGGTTTGCTTTGTTTTAAATAAAACCCTCTGGATCCCTTTGCTACTGATGAGTAACCAGTTCTTGAATCCTTCACAATTACTTCTAGAAAAGTATTCACAGCTAATTGGTCGCTAGTGGCACAGAAACACACAATAACCTGCCTTCAGAGGTCTACACAAAGGCCAAAAAAAGATTTCCATCCTCACAAACCCTGACACTTAAAGCGTTTGAGAGTCCACAAAGCACAGCCCCCTTAAAAACTTCAGTTTTCATTTTCTTCACCAGACTCTTATGTGTCTCTTTCTGTTCCTTCCGTAAATCTTCTTCAGAGAGCAGGACTAAAAGGCACGTTTACACCTCTACTGAGCCTGTGATGAAATCACATTTCAATTCAGCAAGAAATATCTGCCTACTAGAAAGACTTTAGGAAATACCAGTGAACAGAAATTAATCTGCTACAATTTTAAGTAGTTGGACAGTTTCTGATTTCATTTTCTAATGCTTCCAGGTGTACATGCTTTGATTCCTAATAAACATGACCTTTCCATTTCACTGGAATTATTACTCACACACAAAGGCATTACCTTTTCTGATATAAAAAGAGATAAGCTTCTGCAGAACCCAGCAGTTCTTTGAGTTCACAGCCACATAGAGTGTTTGCTAAAGGTTAACCACGTACGCCATTAAAGTCCATCTTGATGACATTTGTGTATGCAGTAGAGGTCATTTTAATACTGGATTTTTATTTTCTATGTTCACAGCAGGCTACTTCCAACAAAATACTTATCTATTGTAAAACAAAACCTCAGCTACATCGCCTTGCAGATTAAATAAAACTTTGGTTTTTAATTCCCTGAGGAAGCAAAAGCCATGCACCACTATATTCCCCACATTACCTCCTCTCCCAGAGTCAGAGCTCAGCTGCTAAATTATATCCTCCAAGGTTTTAATCCACCTAGCTATAAAACATTGCTATTGCAAAAACACAACTACAAAGTCAAAGTAAAAAACCTAGCAACTTCTAGTCTCTGCATTGTCCCTGGGACTTGGAAAAATCTGAGCTCTCTTTGAGCTATATCCTCATTTGTTTAAATTTAAATTATGATTCAGCTGGCTTTTCAGGATTATCTCAGAACAACCAGTCTTCAGCTTTTTTTGTTTTCCAACACAGCAAACGAGTCGCAAGTGCCAGAAACATCATGC
Source organism: Egretta garzetta (assembly GCF_000687185.1). NCBI lineage: Eukaryota > Metazoa > Chordata > Aves > Pelecaniformes > Ardeidae > Egretta > Egretta garzetta. Next base: position 964,489 of record NW_009259602.1, on the reverse strand, counting down.
TTATTTGATTCCCCAAAAAGAATAAACTAGAAGAGAAGTAAACAGGAAAGAATAAAGAGAAATAAATCGGAGAAGGCATGGAAAGTAGAAGGAAAACAAAACGAGACTCTTCCACGTGTTGGATCACTTTCACTGCTCCAACTTTATGGGTGGTGGTTGTTTTTCTGAAGATGACAAATAACCCTACAAAGCTCCAGGTTGTGCTGTCACATGCTTGTATTCTATGTGGAGAAAGATTCCTTCCTCCTTTGCAAGGATTAAGTCCACTGCAGGAAAAAACACAAAGCCAAACAAAAAACCAACACGCCCCCAACAACAACAAAATCCCATGAAACAAAGAAAACCCAAGCACAGGAAAATAAATATCTGTTGTATGTTACAACTCCTACTTCTTCAGGCAGGAAGTAGGTCTGCAGGACCTAGTTGTAAGTCCACTGATTTTTTTTCCTCAGATTGGGGGCATAAAATTAACTTCACCCTCCCCTCCCAATTCAGCCAACTGCGAAACTGAAAGGGAGCACAGTGAATACTTCAAGTTTCTCACAACATCCTTACCCTGGAGCGAAGCAGAAGGGTTCAAGGTAACTTGCAGTTTTTAGAGTACTAAGTCCTGTGAGAGTCACTTGTGGGTAATGCCACCAAAACCATCAAAATTACCTTGGCTTTGCACCAACTGTCACAGCCCAGCCTTTCACTGGAAATCTTCAAAACTATTTCGCCATTTGCATAAGCTTCTCTTCAGAAAGCCCATAGGATTGTAAACCAAGCAGTATCTAAAGGTAACTGGCTGCCTTTAGCAGAGTCAAAGGCTACTGTAAACATTATCTGGAGAATAGAGTTTATGTGGAAAAAATAACAACATGGAACAGCTATGGAGTAGGTTGGTCAAATATTTGCAGAAAAACATACATCACCTGTAGCTGTATGAACACAGCCTTTGTTTGGAAACCTTTATTCAATTTTACAGAGAAGCAAGACCAAAGTTTTGCTTGACTGCCTTACTAACCCTGGGTCTTACAAACATACCGTACCTACTTATTCAGATACCATGTAATTAAAATAACAAATAATTCTCAAACCCCAATGCCCAGGAAGAAAAACAGCTAGCAATAACATGCATTTTGTAACATGAAGCTGGTGTAGCATAGACTGAAAACACCAGTGATTAAGTTCAGTGAGGGGAAAAAACCCAGCACTCCTAACCAAAATAATTAATTATTAATAATAAACTGTAATTAATAATAATTACAGTTAAAAAACTGTATGTGTATCTGTGCTGGTTTTGTTCTTCACAGTAGCTGGTATGGGGCTATGGTTTGGATTTGTGCTGGAAACAGTGTGGATAAGCCAGGGATGTTTTAGTCATTGCTGAGCAGGGCTCAGACAGAGCCAAGGCCTTTTCTGCCCCTCACCCACCCCACCAGCAAGGGGCTGGAGGGGACATGGCCGGGACAGCTGACCCCAACTGACCCCAGAGGTACCCCACACCATACGACATCATGCTCAACACATAGAGCTGGGGGAAGAAGAAAAGTGGGGGATGTTCAGAGTGATGGCATTTGTCTCCCCAAGTCACCGTTACGCATGGTGGAGCCCGGCTGTCCTGGGGATGGTTGAGCACCTGCCTGCCAGTGGGAAGCAGGGAATGAATCCCTTGGTTTGCTTTGCTTGTACACATAGCTTTTGCTTTCTCTATTAAATTGTCATTATCTCAACCCACAAGTTTTCTCATTTTTACCCTTCCAATTCCCTCCCCCATCCCACTGGGGTGGAGTAAGCCAGTAGCTGGGTGGTCCTTAGTTGCTGGCCAGCATTAAACCATGACAGCATCAGGTATGCTTTTACAACTTCCATACCACACAAGAACAGCAAGAGACTGCTTTGCTCTCTTCAGGAGCTATGTGAGAATGTGTGAAATCTCCAATTGCCGTGTTCAAGAATATGATTGGAGGCTATTTATCCAATAGCCTGCTCATTTTTCCATCATCTTTAAAAATTAAATAGTAATACTGGAGTTTGTTGTACTTAGCCTCGCCCTCTGTTTTCTGTCCTTTTGCTGGACTGAAAAGTTTAGATAGGTGATAACTAAAGGGTCACCGTGTCAGCCAGGCCTTTCAGAATGACTCAGGCACTAATTCTTGGTCTTGATACAGTCACGAAACATTTTAAATTTTAACCTCCAATCCCTGCCAGGAAAGTGACAGCTTGCCACACACAGCAACACTGTGTGACAGTTCTATGGAAAAAGGAAGTTGTGTATCTGTTCATCACAGCAAGCAATCACTAACCTAAGACTTAACAGGGAAAATGCTATCACAAGCTATTGCCTTATTCTAGGCCCATTGCCACTAGGAGCAAATAGCAGTCAGATACATGACTATAAAATACTTCCTATATGAAGGAAACCTATTAACTTCCTCTCACATTCCTTGTCTATGAAACCTAATGCCTTAGGGAATCTCTGGGGTCATTTCCGCAATACTACGCATATTGTATTCCCAAAGGCTGAGCTTTATCAAACCCTGGAAGAAAAAAAAAAAAAAAAAAACAATCCAGCACCAATATTTTAGCGGTACAGCAGAATCCAGAGTCTTGTAACAGCTGGCTGAAGTACAGATGCACTGCTGGAGGGAAGGAGCTGAACACAACCATAGAACTACTCACTGCCTTCTCTAGACTATGCCATTAACAGCTGCACAGCTCCAGCTGAACAGAGCAACTAGATTAGGCAGTCATGGTGGATGAAAAGCTGGACATGAGCCGGCAATGTGCACTGGCAGCCCAGAAGGCCAACCGTACTCTGGGCTGCATCAGGAGAAGCGTGGCTAGCAGGTCGAGGGAGGGGATTCTGCCCCTCTGCTCTGGGGAGACCTCCCCTAGAGCCCTGCATCCAGCTCGGGAGCCCTCAGCACAAGGAGGACATGGACCTGTTGGAGCGGGGCCAGAGGAGGGCCACAAAAATTAGGGCCAGCTGTGTCAGGACAAGGGGTAACAGTTTTAAACTAAACCAGGATAGGTTTAGACTAGATATAAGGAAGAAATCCTTTACAATGAGGGTGGTGAAACACTGGAACAGGTTGCCCAGAGAGACAGTGGAAGCCCCATCCCTGGAAACATTCAAGACTGGGTTGGACGGGGCTCTGAGCAACCTGATCTGGTTAAAGGTGTCCCTGCTCACTGCAGGGGGCTTGGGCTGGGTTAAATCTGGGGGTCCCTTCCCACCCAAAACATTGATTCTATGATTCCTCTCCAATATCCCTTTTGCTCTCCTCCCTCTGCTCACAGATACGGACTGGCAGCAAGGCACTAGCTTACGAGGCAAGAGATGTGGATTGAAAGTTCCCTGGAAAAGAAAGGAATTGAAAGTACATTTCTGTGTGAGTGTTCCAGCTCCATGGATGTTGGCTGGCAGATGGCTCCAGCTTTATCTGCAATTAAAAAAAGAAAACCTACAAAGAAGAAGAAAAAAATGGCTGCCCTTAATTTGGCAATTACCAGAACTTACTAGGTGTGCTCCCAGACTAGGCACCAAAGCAAAGCCCTGCAGGGGACAGGCGAATAGGCAGAATCACAACTAGCTCCTGCATTCCAATCTGTTTTAAGCAGGCCCTATGCACATGATTTCTCCAAGGGGGGCAATTCCAGGCATGCTGAGAGACAGAGATCTCTATGCTTGGGGAATGCAAACTCAAACAAGGAGGTGAGTTTAGGCACTTCCAGCATTAGGCAGCCACTGAGTGGGAATGTTTTGGATTGTAATTTAAAGTGCAGGCAATTCAGTTCTAAGTAAATCCTTCTTTAAGAACCAAACTGTTTTAGTGGATACTCTATTGCACGTCCCCTATAAAGCACAACCTTTGGCTGGGGGCCCCAGCCATTACTGCATATGAAAAAAAAAAAAAAAAAGGTATACCAACTAACCCTTCACTACAAAACCAGAGCTTTTCAAGAGGGGCACCAACAACTTCTGGCAACCTGCATATTGCCAGTTAAGATGCAGTCCTAACTTTTACAAAAAGATAAAGAAATACCACCTCTCTCTGAACTCCCCTCTCTTGCTTCCCACTTGTTTCCAGGCTGACCAGCCATTGGATCAATGACTGCCATTCAAAATATATCTGGAAACCACTTATTTATTGTGCCCCTAGAAAGTCCACCCAGCTACAGCTCTTTCAACTAGCAGTTACATGAAAGATCTTTAAGAAACGTATGTGCATTTGCTAGTGCCACAGAAGGTACAGAGGATAGCAACAGGAAATATCATCCAGAAATGCTCTTAAATATTTGATTATATACTTCACAAAACCCCAGAAGTCTCTGCTAGATATACAACACCTCCCTCATGACACAGGCAGGGGGCTGGGATGGCTGCCTTGTAATAAAATGGCAAAGGTTCCAGAAGTGCCTGAAATGCCCATTGGTATAAGATGCGACATTAACTCCCTTTACCTACATCCCATGACACTTGAAAAATCTGTTTCTTACATGTCATCGAGGAGTTTAGCACTTCCTTGCCCACACCGAGAAGAGGGCAATGCATTTGATGCTAAAGCTGGAGAAGGAAACCACCCCACTCCTCTATGTGCTCGCAGGTGCCCACACCAGTCTGCGGCTGGAGAGAAGAAGCCAGGCTGCCCTCTGCTGTGGGAAGAGGTTCTCGGCTGGCAGGACACAAACCTTTCTCTCCTGGACTTACTGGGTTTGCCACCTTTAAACCCCACCGAGTTTTTAAACCCATGGGGATTTTAAATGGAAAAAGCAGAGAGCATTTGAAAACAGGTCCCTGAATTGCATTCTAGGATCTGCCACAGATCTTGATAAACAGAGGGGACCAACCAGCCCTGAATAATTACATTTTCTATAGTAAACAGTGAAAAGACACCACTGCTTAACAGTTGGAGGATTTTTGTTCATCATAAACTGTGCAGCCCATCCCAAAATTAAAACCCAGCATATCCCATACTAACTGATGATCCCTTATGGTAAATAAGGATTCACAGACTTTGAAAAATCATGATTGTTGTAGGGACCCTGAAAACTTCAGGTTACAAAGTACAGAAGCAAGTTGTCTAGACCCATAAATAAGCACTTATCAGTGCTGCTACGGTCGTATTTCATCTGTAAATTCTTTAGACTGGACATAGTACAGCTTCTATTATATGACCGGTAGGGGAGTACAATACACTCAAATAACTTCCATGAATATTTTACACCAATACATTAGCATGTTTTAACTTTCACTGACCATTAAATATTCAGTGGCTGAAAGGAAAGCTCTCCCTAGGTGTGTCTGTTACTTACCCACATTTGGCAATTGAAGCTACTCAGTGTGATAAAGAAATGTCCTTCTTCCTCTTCATTTCCTCTATTTTTTCAAGCTTGCCTTGTAACAGTGGAGAACTACAACTTCAGAATTATGAGGACTGTGGAGTTTCCTGCAAAAGAGAAGAGAATCGGCCAATTTGTCCAGCAGGTATTTGCACATAATTTACCAGAGATTATTAACTTCTTTAGAAAGCTTCTCAGTCGCACGCTGCTTGTTAAAAATGCAGTCAAACTTTCATTTTGCTGAATGCTACAGGAGCTCTTATATAATCAATTGGGCTTGCTGAAATTCATATTGTAAAAGGTAAGTAAGCTTAAACAAGTGTAGAGCATTAAATTTTATCGTAGTAAGATTCACGTATGAGAAGACCTCCTTCTGTACTGCATAGTAAAACAATATTGAAATAGGGCAATATTTTTGTTGAAGCAATATTCATTTAACTGCTTTAGGTGTTATGACATAAATAAGTTATGATATTTAAATTGGAAAGACGCTAATTCATCCCTCTACATAATATAGCTGCCTTATATAAGAAAAATTGATATGAATTTTTTTTGTTGTTCAAAGGCTTTTTCTGTCCTGAAGGAAGCGTCACACCAGTTCCATGTCCCCCAGGAACTTTTCGTTCAGAAGGAGCAGCACTGATATCACACAGCTGTTTGACATGCCCAGTGGATTTCTTTAACCCCATGCCTGGCCAAAAAGCATGTCTTCCATGTGGCTCAGAGGCAGTGCAGCCTGCAGAAGGGCAAGAGACATGCATCTGTCTCGGGAAGGGTCAGGTGTTTCAGGTACAGGAGCAGTCCTGCAAAAGCTGTTCAATCTTAACACGCTTCAGTATTACTTCACACTTCTTCATTCTCTTGACCTCACCTGCACTGCCCTATTCAGTCTCTCTCTCTTTAGCATTGATAGCCTTCAGTCCTACACCTCACCTGCACTGCCCTATTCAGTCTCTCTCTTTAGCATTGATAGCTTTCAGTCCTACACCTCATTTCCAATTACATAGACCCACAGGGAGGGCAATGGGAACACCAGATCTACATATGCTCCAAGTTTCTTCAGGGCTACATCAATCCTCCCCCCTTCATTGGAAGGTAAAGGGTATGTGTATGGACACAAAAGTTTCATCTGACCTTGGTCAGATAACGTGCAATGCTTAATGCAGCAATGTACAAAACAGTATCTGCATGAGACTGCAGGTTCCTAAACGAATACCTCTTTTCTTCCAGCCCCGTGACGCTCACTGCACATGCCCTCCAGGTTATTGGAGGTCCTTAGGTGATGGAAGACACTGTGTCAGACAAGCATATGATATTTGTCAAGATTCAGCCTCCCGAAATCAGGAAGGACAGTGTTTAACCAAGAAAGGATGGGTTCATTATTGCTCAGAGAAGGTATTTCAATTTTTGCGTTAGTTAAGTCCAAAGACCATCCAGAAACTACCCTACAAGCAAACACCCAAGCTCTTCCTTCAGAAGGCACAGACAGCATGGCAACCAAGTGTTATTAGTGTTTTCACAGGTTTTGGCTCTCCTTCAATCTGAAATAGGAAGCCCAGGTTTCCCTCATCACTTAAGGAACACCTGGACATAACTTTTACTGTTATGTTATTCTTTTTTTTTCCTCCTGCAGGTTTGTACTGTCCCCAGAGATTATCAAGGCTATGACAAGGTTCTTGGCCTCTGCATTTGTCAAACTGACAGTCTAGAGAGTGTGTGTAATTCTTGGTGTAGAAGACAACAAAGAGATACTCTGCAGGTCACTTGCACAGAGAAAAGTGCTCAGCTTTTTATCACTTTCAGAAATGGGAGCAAGGTAAGAGCTGCAGTTATTTTCACAATCTACCCATTCTTGCTACGCTTTCTAGTCTTTCAGCAATCTTAACCAAAGAACACCATCATTCCTTTTTTCTTTGAAAATTATAGAAAGCAACAAACAAAACCCCCAGATACTATTCTATGTATAGCATATTTCTGTACCTGGTCTTGTGTTGCAACTGTGTGAAAAATTAATGTAAAAAAAATCTGAACTCTTTTTCTATCAGACTGCTGTTTTCTTGGAAGAATTAAGAACTGTTCTACTAAGACCATATTTCTCTTTAAAAGATGCCTGCGCTTCAAAACAAAGCAAACACACCCATCCAACGTACATCGTGAAAATGAGTGGTAAGGGAAAGAATAAGAGCAGCTATGGTATTATCTGGGTATTACATGGCTTTTATATACAACAAGCCTTTTCATGATTTTTATACACAAACAATAAGAAGCCTGATAGCACACAGCAAACCAAATTCATCACTCCACGCAAAATTCATCCCACTCAATCCCAGAACATTCATCGGAAATCTGCATATTTCCAATATTACAGGAAAGGACAGCTATTCAGAGACTTCCTCCCATTCTCTAAATTATGATAAACAGAGATGAAGAATAACTTTGCCCGTCAAAGGACTCCCTTCTCAGGTCCTTTATCCGTACAGATTTTCTCTTGGACCTCAGATTCGAATTTTCTTTTACCAGGTAGAATTAGAAATAGCTAAACTTTTTTTTTTCCCCCTCAGATACCAGAACCAAGCCTTAGGCCAAAAGCACCACTATTTGCACACCCACGTGAAAATTTGGTAATAACAAAAGGATAGAATCATTTGCCCGTGGTACCTTTGCACAGTTTCATTGACTTCAGCCAAGTTAAACCAGTTGCTACTTAAGAAAGAGGTCTTGCAACACCAAACTAACTCTCTAAAGGCTTTGAGTAAGGCCCAAACATTTTAAAACACTGCCCTAGAATACGAGGAATGTACTAAAAGTATACCATTTGGTTTTACATTTTGTAAGTCTTACCTGGGGCCTTTGGTGAGCTGATACTCTATAAACTAAAAGGAAAAGCAAAGTCCAACACATTGAAAACCAGAACTGACTAACTCTTTTTATACCACTTCAGGGAAAGGATTTTTAGGAGTTTATAATCCTGACCCACAACTGTTACACAACTTCATCATGCTAAATGAGGCTTCATCTTATCACAAAAGCAGGCCTCCTTCAGCAACAGCTCCAGGTAAGTTCTCCTGTAAAGTTCCAAAGCACGTATTTAATGCAGCTTCTCTAAGATTTCATTGTGCTTTGTCACATGAACCATCTCCAGTGCTGACCTAAATAGGGAATAACAACAGTTATATCAAACAGACCTCACCACCTTCAAACCCCTGGAGAAGCTGTTCATACTAAACATACCGAAGTCAAAGAAAAAGTTTTACCTCCTCTAGACTGCCAGTCAGACCCACCACAGCCCAAACTCCCTGGTCAGCAGGCTGCCTCCCTCTGGCACCCCTCCTTTTCACCAGGGGCAATGAGGAACAAGTGTGTGAGCAGCTGTGAATGCCTCCACCTGTGTGTGCACATGAGCTGGCCCACAGCCCCCTAATGCTGCTACCACTGCCACGTCCATGGGTATGCAGGGAGGACAGGAGCAATTACCAGAGATGAGCTTCTCCCATTTCCTCCCACATCTCTCCTTTGGCCTAGCAGTCCTGATCCACAGTTTAGCTCCATTCTTCAGTTCTAATTTAATCATCCTCTCCTTAGCTTTGGGCATGTCAGATCGGTTCCTTATTATTCCTTCCACTTGCATTCCTCCTGGAGAGCCAGACCTGAGTCCCTCTTTAGCATCTGCAGATATATCCTCAAACCTAAAGCCAAATCTGACTGAACGTAAAGGAACAAATCCCTTAAAAAGCTGCTGATTTTGCAAGAAGTGCTGCTGCTTTACCAGATGCACTTCAGCAGACCTGTTGTAAAAAGACAAGAAAATGTGGTGTACAATTATCCAATGTCAGGAATATGCCAGTGGCGTGTTTGCATGTTGTTTGAGAGTAAACCTTATCCTGGAAACCAAATTTACATGTATAAAGCTTAGTCATATAAATGAAAAAGAAATCCTATATCCTGCAGTTGTTCTGTAGACAGAAAATGGTCAGTAAGGATCCAAACCTAAGAAGATCTGTGCTTTTATTTAATTTTTTTTTTCTATGATCTTTTACAGTCAAGTCTGGCCATGAAGAACAGAGGTCTTCCCGGGTACAAAGCCTGAGACCTTCAAGCTCCACATCAAAAGTCATATTTACTGGCATCTTAAATCCTACCACATGCATTAATGTTAATGCTACCATCATGTTCATTGTCTCCAAGGAGCATTACCCAGTTTATGATGTGTAAGTACAAATGCTGAACGTAGAAGAACTTAGCTAATGCACTTGTATGTAAGCTGGAGTTTTCACTTCTTTTAAACATAGTATTAAGAGAAAACATGACTAGGAAGAGTAGAAATCTCATCATTAAACATACTTCAATGTCTTTTTGACAGAGAAGATGTGGCACATTAGGAAACAGCATGTAAGTTGTTAAGAAGATAACATTCACTTACTAAAATAAGCAAAATTAAATATATACATACTGTTCCTGATGTCTTGCTGATGCTATTTCTGACCTGTGTTCACACTCTTTGCAGCTTGACTTCTCACTGAATTATGCTGTATAGTCCCTCTAGTTGACCTCAAGTTCTCTTCTATTTTTTGTAGTTACTGAGTTTTAGGATCTTACTGGAGCTAAGGTTTAGGTTTTGGTAAACTAACCCAAATGGAAACCAGTAGTTCCTACTGCACTGAAAACCTTAGAAGCTCTGCCTTTGTGGCTTTTATTTGTTTGGGTGGTTTTGTGGGTTTCTTCCCCTACAGCTTATTTTGATTTCATTTCTGCAATTCATCCAGTTTCAAAGCATACAAATAGCACCAGGGACACATCATCAATAACAAAACCTACACGTGGTTTCCATGTTCTCCATGTCAACATCTGAAGTGATTAAACACGTATAAGGGGTCCCAGTGACTATTTCTTCCCTGCTAAACAAAAATCTGTGCTGCCTAGGGTTAATTCCTGCTAATTCACATTTGTTTTGGGGAGAACTAGTTGGAGCAGCCCAAAACAAAGCAGGGGGCGGATAAACCGTGGAGCTGTGTGGACAATTAGTGCCTAAACTCACACTGATCCTCAGTTAGTGGTATGGACCAACCTTGAGCGACAACTATGCCTTAGTAAATCTCTGCTGTAATTATGAGCCTATGTCAAAAAAATGGGTAGTGACAAGAACTGGCTTTTGTACTTTTGCTCCCAGAAACAACCTGTACAACACAAATGCTGAATTTGACTGGGGAGACCTTCGAAGCCTCAGAGAGGAAGTAAGAGAGGCCTCCCAAACCTTCCTCTTCTTCCTTTTCCAGTTCCAGTACCCTGGTACCTACGTGCTACGGCTGAATAGCAATCAGCACAAAAAAATGGTTTGTATCAAGGAATCATGTATTTACATTTACAATGTCCCTCTTAGCAAAGCATTTCATGCTCTATATGAATGTTTGGAAACACAGGAAATTTCAAAAATAATAGCGAGCATCTTTTCATTTTTGTACATCATACTGTACAGGTGAGTAAAGCAATAAATATGAGTTTGCATGCATGTGTGCTACACATATGAGTGCAAAATGGTGCAACTGCTGCAAAGTTTTGACTCAGTGTAACAGAGAAAATAACACTTCATATTTAAATCAGCATGCATATTTAAATTAGGTGCAATGACATATGACTGGCTTTCCTATTTATGCTCATTTCATTAAGTACATTAGGGTCATGCCGCCTGGAGGACAGTGCTATGAAGAAGGGCCATTCTTCCCCACATCACCCAGATATGCTGTACAGGTGGGCATTGCAAAAAAACGAGACCTCCTACTGAAACCTGACTGGACAGCAATTACTGGAGTAATCATGGGACTTCTCATATTGCTTATTGCCTCTGTGGTATTGACAGTAAGTAACAGTTACACAATTTTTTTTAGAGGATATTCTGCAATGAACCCGCAAGCTATCTGTTCCCTTAGGCATCTCCTATAAAGTTGAAAATTAGAATAAATTGTGCTTCAACCTCATATTTTATATATGGGGTAAAATTCAAGCCTATGAGTTGATCCAGAACCACCAAACTCCCCGTTTATTTACCTGTTACATAGGCCACTTAGAAACACTCAAGTTATAGGTGAACCTCTGATTCTATTTTCTGATTCATTAGATCAAACCATAATAAAATTCTTCATAACTCATGTCTCTTCAGGAAGGAATGAGATCGTCAATGAGATGATAATTATTTTTTCTTCAATGCCTGACCAAGCCTGCCTAAAAATAAAAAAGATGTAGATAAGTTCTGGAAAGCTATTACAAAGAGCTGTCAGTCACGAATAATCTTCTCCGATGGTCATTTGTGTGACATTCAGTTTTGCACTCTTTATTTGGACAAAAGTCCCAGTGACCACAACATACCTGAGATCAGATGTGCTGCTGTTTCTCAATTAAAAACCAAGATGGTCCTTCAGACTGTTAATCCCCCCAACAGCCATTCCTTTACGTTTCTAACATGTCTGAAATCAACAGGCTTTTTCTGCAACCACACTACTGAGGTAATGATAGGAAATGTGATTTATCCATCCAGCAGATCCAAACAACAGATAACTACACTTCCTTCCCCTTGATTTCAGCCTTATCTGCTAGGATTACTAATTCTTCTGTTTTAGAAGAGATTACCTTAATGATGCACTTAGAAAACAGACTTTTGGGGTCTTTGCCTAACAGGTGATGATGTATCCTGCTTGTTGAGTGAATAGCACGTCAATCACATTAATAGAACATGTCAAAATAAGAAAAGGAACTAACTTGTTTAAATTTGTTTTGTTTTGCAGCTTCTTTGTCAGGGACTTAGCTGGTCACCAAAAGGTACTACCTGCCCTCCATTTCGAAGGCAGCAGCTGAAGTATAATCTGGACAGCTATTCCTCACATGTATCAACAGTCTTTTCCATTAAAAAATGTCACCCCTTGCTGCAGAACAAAGGTAGTACGGATGATGACTCTTGCAGCACTGATGGAAAAGGTCAGATAACAAAAAGGCTAAACAACAGTGGGTCTACCTGGTTACTTCCATATAATGGAGCCAGAATCCTGTGTTTAGCAACGTGCAATGGCTGCTAAATCCAGTGATTTACACTCATTCTTTGTTCAAAAAATTCTTAAATGAAAGAAATACTAATAAATGAATATCCATATTTCAGCCTGCTTCCTGAAAAGTGGTGGTGTTTGGGAGCCTGAAGAAGAGGTAGACCTTGAGTCATTTAATACCAATGTTTTCTTTGACCTTTTGCTGAGACAGTCGCTATCTGTCACAACCAAACTGGGCCATTTCACAGAAGAAGTAAGTTGTGTTTGGGGGCTACTCATATTTATGTAGAAAGAACCTGAAACAAGTAACTTGGAATGTTACCATTGCTTCATTAGCCTTTGGCTATGCTTTATTTCAACTTTCATCTTTTTAGAACACGAAACACAAATATGTACCCATATTCTTAAGCATGTTGTTTATACCATATAATATAGTGGGAAGAGCAGTGACCTTAAGGCAGAATAACAGATAGAGCCTCATGTTATTTGAATTTTGTAATAATCTCTCAGCAGAAATCAATGGGATAGCACTTCACAGCCCTAATGATGAATCTACCTGTAATGCTCATCTAACTTCATTTGTGGTTTAAAGGACAGTAGAGGGAGCTGGCATTACAGCATGCAGTTAACAGATGAGAAGTGTGGAGAAATCATCGTACCCTAAGCTACAACTAATGTGATTTGTATTGAAAACTCGGACACCAGCATGTGTTTTAATTGCAGACAACTATTTTGAAGAGAGACTTCACCATCACCGAATCATATCTTACAGTCCTAATATAATCTTTTTTTTTTTTTTTGGGGGGGGCGACCTCAGGTAAAAACTATGTATCGCAAGCTTACAAGTGAAATGTCTTCATTGAAAAACCTTTGGATAAAGACACTGAGTATCCCAGAAGAGATGGAGGCTTACAAGAGCACAGTGACAGAGACTTACTTAAAAGCAAAACAGCAGGTAGAGCTCAGTTCAGCAACATTTACACATGGAATAACAAATGAAATTCTCAGTAGACTCTTTTCATAATTTTAGGCATGGTCATGAAAAATCTCATGTTTGAAATTCTAGACATTTCATATTTCATAGGCTGCAAAACCATTATCATTGTAATGTCTGTGAACAACAGGCTACACTGGGCCTTTAAAGCATTTGAAGTTGCTGCTACTGCTTCATGCTAACACAGAAACATACCTCTGAAAGATTACTCTCTTCTTTTCTTTTCTCGATCTGATACATCCATGCATCCTATCTATTCTTCTGGGAGCTCTTGTCTCTCTGCTTTGGTAGCAGAGGTTTCAGCTTTGAAAACAACATAAATTCATTTCCTTGAGCGTGTATTGCAACTTCTTTTTCTACATCAGAACTGTAGTTGTTTACATTGTTACAAAAGTTCTAAGAATGAAGTGATTTCATGTCTTGAAAATAGAAGTATACTCATTGTCTCACTTGGAAAAATGTATATGCTACACTGTAAGCAGTTGCAAAAGCTATCTCTCTCTTAAGGACTTATTACATCACTTGTTAAAAGGATGCCCTAAATTATTAGCTTACTCAGATCTGGATACATGCTGATCACTTACACATTAGATAATTGTAATTTGGTATATTAGAGTTGTCAGCATATGTATGCTCAAATTCAAATGAACACATCAGAATTATTTTAAATTTCTAATCTTTGCCATTTTATTAAAGGACAGAACAGTTGTGATGTGTTCACATTTGGATAAAACAAAACAAAACAGAGATGTTCAGATCTTATATCCCACCTAGGCAGAAGAAGAGATGCAGCAAAGGAAACAGCGGGCTGCTGAATATGAAGAAAGTGTGAACAAACAAATGCACTTATTACAGCATGATCTGAAATGTCAGGAGGAGCATTGTGTCATGTTCAATTCTGCCTTGCGAGAGGTGGTGAGATTGGCAGAGATGCTGACAGATAAGGTGGCTCAAAAAGGAAACCAAACAATGCTGTCTCAGCCAGACTATACAAGGTAATAAGCATACTGCCAAATTCTGCTGCAGCTTTCTTTGTGCTAGCTGCAAAGCATTTGTGGCAAGCAATTGGGTTGGCTTGGGGTTGCCAGTACATATATCTGGAAGCTGAAAACTGATTCTTGATCCAGAAAATCAGATGATGCAGATATAATTTTCATGTTCATGTAAAGCAAGCCTAGAAAATCTCAGAGACATAAACTCTGAAGAGACTCCCACCATAATTCCAGGGACAACAATATTTTGAGGGTCCTTTCTTGTGCTACCAACTGATTTGGCTCTGGGCTATCACACTCGTTCCAGTCAGTGTGCCATCCATGCTCTGACAGGTCTTATCCCTGTCCCAGTCAGAATGGTGTAATTAAGAAGAAGGCAGAGAAACAGAAAAGTGGTCTTTTTTACCACATTAGCCAAAGCAAACACTCATCAAGCTTTCTAATTGCCAAAGTGCAGTATCGTTTGTATGCCCATCAAGATTCTTCTTTTACTGCTCTCCTTAAATTGTTTTACCTTATCTTCAGATGGCGTAACCATGTTTATCTCTTGAATTCCAGCCTGTTAGCCCGGATAGAGGCTGCAAGCAGCAAGATGTCAAGCATCATAATAAAGGAGAGTCACCGCCTCAAAGCATGGGGAGTGCTGGGTGAAGGACTGGGAGCTCACCTTCTTGACAAAGCTAAAACCAGGATACTTACCAAGCAGGAGCTAGTGGGTAACTACAAGCTCTTGAAATTCTTTTGAAAATTATGTTAGTATGTAAGGAATTGTGGGCAGGCCGGTGCAGCATCATTCACAAAATACAGGTCACAAAAAATAGCTAGGTCACAGAAGAACTAATAGGAAAATCAAAAGAGACTGTATTTAGAAAACTATGTCTTCACGGAGTTCCTGCTAACAACTTGTGAATGAAGGGGTTGTTACAAAAGCAGTCATCAGTAGAACTCTTCTACATTGTTTCTTAGGAAGAAAGTCAGATTTACATTCATCAAGATCTTTAACTGGGTATTTGCTAATTATCCACTAGCAACAGAGAAGGAAATTAATTATTCTGTAGGCAAGTCTTAATAAGTTCAATTAGTTTGCTTCTACATGTTTGTCTGCTTTCTAATAGCGTTGCACATGTTCTGGTATGATAAAATGTAAAAAGTACCCTGACACTAAGACACCTCCTTATTTCACCCTTCTAAAAGGAACAGAAGTAAAAAACCGACAATGAAACTGACCTCGGATGTTTAAATGAGCGTTGCTGACTGAGGCGACGAAATCTAAAATCCTGAAAGGGCATTCATGAAATATCAGTCTGTGCACTGTTATGAAACTCATGCAGACATGGTAGAGAGCTAACTGAATTGCCACGTACTATAGACTTTTCCCCACAGACGTCTTCTGTAAAAGGCAGTAGGAAAGATCAGTTTCTTTAGTCTTGCCCCATCTCTGCTCTTCCATACGATTTCTGATAAACTAGCAACACCCACCCTGCTTCTGCAAGGCCTGTAGCTGTTTCTTCTCCCCTCTCCCCATATATTGTAAACTGCTTTTAGACTCAGATGGCACTGCCCGAGCACCTGATGTTGTCTGCATGGATCCTGTCACTGGGTTGTTAACTCCCCACCCACACTGCACCATGCTGCTGACCAGTCAGTGCCCTGGGCCGGTACCTAGCAATCATTTTCTGCACCCCGAGACTGGAAAGGTACTCCACGTAGCTGGTAACGTCGGTTATGATCCCGTCAGATCTAGGCTGGTCTGTGCTGTTGATTCTGCTTCAGGTAAGTGCCACAACATGATAATCAATTGATCCAACTGCCTATTTACGGAGTACAGTTATAGTGGGGGTACTGGTTAAAACAAAACAAAAAACAAACCAAAAAAACCACCCCAACTGGCTATACTCAGATGTACTTTTCCCATAACAAAACCTAAAGAAAAATCTGAGATAGCTTCTCATTAGCATGACACTAGACGATAGCGTTGTTCAGCTAGATATGATTTACTGTGGATAAGATGTATTAGATGTTACAAGGCTTGTATACAGGGAAGTGTTGAGGTATTCCTTTTTTGTGACAGATTTCAGCCCCTCTGTTCATTAAACTATAAAAAACTTTATATGCTGAGAAACTTGCAACTTTAAGGGAATGGCCAAAGCAAAAATTAAATTTAAAAAAGCCCATACAATTGTCAGACAGGGCTTACATTGATTAATTTCATTCTGGACCTAGAGAAAACAAACCTTTACTATCAGCATCCTCTGAAAGCTCCATAGTCTCCATTCTGAGCTCTAATACTTCCTTGCCATTAGCATCACTTTGCATAACCATGTTAAATTTTTTTTGGTTCTACACATAGGTAAGCGTCATAAGCCTGAAGTGCCCATATTTCCCTACGTTCCTTACCCAATTTGTCCCAGCACTGGCCTACCCGTGAAGACAAAACTTCCAGTCCTGTGTCCTGAGAAAATGTTTGGTATGGGAGGACTCATGCTAGATCCGGTGACAGAAATAGAAGTTCCGGTGCTTGGGGTTACGATCCATCCTCACACTGGGCAAAAGCTGACTGTTGGTGGGACATACCTTAACCCCCTTACTGGCACGTTGACACCCCTGGAGATTGGGGGTCCTATGACTGAGCCACAGGAAGGCAAGGTTGTCCCAATACTCGGAGTTGGTTTGGATAGCAACACTGGTACGTGAATGCTCTTCATGATTCAGTAAGTGTGATATGTACTGTTCATTTACCCTGCCCCTGACTGATTTGAGTCACAGACCAGAGTGACCAAAGCCTTTATGTTCACCTCACACCTTTGCCTTCTCCTGTCAAGCCAACTGTGGAACAGTTGTGCAACTTAGCTTTTACAGACAGTAATCCTTCTCTTTTCTATAGTTTTATTTTACAATTTATCACCTTAAAGGTCAATAAAACTATCTAATGAAACTGAGATTCATCTGAGGTCATCATTAACTATAGCACAAACTACTGAAGTTGATTTGACTCTTAAAGATGGTTCAATTGCCTGATTAAAATATTAGAAGTAGCATAAAATGCATTATTTAGAGGCCCACTCCCAATGTGCCTCATTAGACTTATTTCTGCTTCCATTGAAGTAAACAATCATTGTGCCTTCTGAATGGGAAGGACTGGACCATAATGATGAGTTGCCAGGTGATGGTTCTGACTCCCATTTCCTGTTCCTTACCTGCAGGAGAAGTTATACCTGTAGGTGGGCTGGTGGGTCCTTCCAGAAACCTAATGCTCCTTGGAGACTCCTTCACCGAACCTCTGAGTGGGAAAATCGCCCGGGTACACGGAGCTCACCTCAGGCAAGACGAGGTGCTGCCCCACAGTGGAAGTTACCAAGCAGTGTTGGAAGCTGACTGGCTGGTATCCCAAACCCATGTGGTGAATGCTCTAAAGCAGTTTAAGGCATCAGTTTTGGAAGATCCCTGTCTAGTAGCAGAGAGATTAGCAGCACTAAAGGCTTCAGTAGAAGATATGAAGAAGTCTTTCACCAGCAGGCTTTATCATGCAGTACATTGCTTGCAAAACCTGGAGAAAAAACAGGAAATAGCTTCAAGTCTCAAAAGTAACGGTGGTAAACTGGGTAGGTATAAAACAACCAGCCTGTTTTAAGGAGTAAACAGGTGTCATTACAATGAAGGCTACAGCAATGCACCCACTTCCATCACAGGATTTAGCCAAGACAACAGCACTTCAAACATCTAGGAAGGTTTTTTTGTCAAAATAGCCACCCTAGCAAACCTTATGATGAATCCAGCCAGGTATAATTTGGAAGCTGAAGCAGAAATAACAGCATTGTAAGCCTCTGAAAGCGAAAGGAGTTATTTTCACCACAAGATTATTTAATGGTTTATGTTTCTCTTCTTTTTTGAACAAACTAGGTATGATCAAATATCCTGGCACAGAGATGTGGATCCCTGCAGTATTTGGAATGAAAATCC
This sequence comes from Egretta garzetta, assembly GCF_000687185.1. Classification (NCBI taxonomy): domain Eukaryota; kingdom Metazoa; phylum Chordata; class Aves; order Pelecaniformes; family Ardeidae; genus Egretta; species Egretta garzetta. The sequence continues at coordinate 946,184 of NW_009259602.1, read as the reverse complement.
CAGATCCTGGTGGGTCCAGTTTGATGGTGCCAATTCTGGGAATAGACTATGACTGGAATACTAGGCAGCCTTCCCCACTCGCAGGAACCATGGAAGACAGAAATGGAAAAGGTACAGCAGGAAATTGCAGTGGATGATGTAAACAATAGACAAGGACATGTTATTTTCAGAGCAAGGAAATCACCCAACCAAAACAGAGCAGTTTCGACCTCAACACTGAATGGAAAATACCAATTTTCATAGTGTGTACATTCAAAACAAGCAACACCAGAATAATGGTGAAGGAGAGCTAGGACTGAGACCAAATCATACTGTGGCTTTCAGCCCTTCAAAAATCTACTGTACTCATTAGGAGAACAATTCTGATGTTCTTCTCAGTGATGGGGCCATACGTAGGTGCTATCTGAAGGTGAAGGTCTGCAGTGCCTTGGTCCAACACTTGGTGCACAGCATTTACAGCTCAGAAAAATTCAGTTTGCTTTTCATTAGGTGATTTGAAATCACTGCCAGTTCCTTTTGAACTTTAATAAAAGCTGCTCACTAGGGCTGCAGCTGGAATTTGTGATCTAAAATCTAAGTATTATACTTAGTTTTTCTTTATCCACAGGCCTTGTCCCCATTGCTGTTGGTGCCAGAACCATAAGTCCAATTACAGGTGAGACTGGGCCTGTTATAGGTGCTCAAGCCAACCCCTGGACACACAATGTAATTCCTATTGTTCAGTCTCTTGGAGCTTTACCAAGAAGAGCTGCAGATCCAGATCTGGTAATTACAGCTCCAGCAAACTATCTTTATTTACAGGTTTGATATCTGTGGGAAATTCTTTGCTGATGCTTTTCCACTACTGAGACGAAATTTCACTTTTTTCTATGCCCCACAAGTAGTATTTTGTTATAGTGCAAGATGAACTGAAATATATGTGTGTCATTTTACTTACCTCTCCTCTTTTCATTATATATTTTTTCTCTCCCTTCTATCTGTATCTTCTTCTGATGACCTTTGTGCCTTCTATTTCATATCTTTCTCCTACCCCAAAATACAGATTGCATTTGGACAAGCAGTGTAGCACGCACAGGCTTAGGACTGCAAAGCATTCGTCCCCTGTGGCAGCAAAGTTGGATGTATGCTGTCAAAAGCATTGAATGGAGCTTTCGTCACTAGCTTCAATGAAGTTTATAATCTTCCTTCAGCTTCCTGCACATCTGAGCTATTATGTCTGTCATTGCTTTACAGCTGGACTTTCTAGAAAAGGAAATAAATTCAAGGCATATATATTGGCATTGCAGAAGGAAAAAGGAAGAAGGGCTTCTTAAAAAGCTGAACTCTCTATTTCTTCATGTCCTTGATGCTGCAAAAGAGGGAAAGGCACAGAAGGTACAGTACATTCTTTTTGCAGCTGGCTTCAGGAAAATTCTTTAAAAATTCCTTAAGGAAGTCTTGTTCACACATATCAAATTCAAATATCACTGACGCTGCACCCAGGATGGTGGTGTTCTGAATCCAAGTTACTTCCCTCCCCAGTATGGTGCAAACCAAAAATGTAAATGCAGACATTGCTGCTGCAGTGCAACTATTCCCCGCATCCGGGAATGGTGTCAGGTGTCCTAACAGAATAGCCAGGAGTTCAAATTCAGTATGAATATATATACACACACAGCAAGGACAACACAATTCATAGCGGTATCAGAAACAGAGGATTTGCAATCAGTTTCTGCACAATCAGCATAATTAGAAGGCTAGGAAAAGGCAATAACCAAATTAGACAACCTCTTGCTCTCATCTGTCAGAGGAGAGTCACTATCTCACAAGTTTGCAACATTATCTACAACTCCCTCTCCTCTTCCATTTCTTACAGATGAAATACATGGAAGAAGTGAAAGACATTGAGGAAATGTGCCATTTTCTTAAAGGATCCTCTCTGCAGGAAGCTGAGAGACGAGCCTCAAAATATTTTAGGAGCCAGCTGGCCACCGAATTATCCTTGCTATTCAAAGGTACAAAAGGGTAGCTACAACCAGGAGAGAGGGAGGCAAGGTCGTACATAATTTCTGTGATGTTTGCTCCCTCTGACAAGTTAGCTTAAGCCTTACAAACTACTTATGTCCTCCTGAAGCAAGACAATACAGAGGTAGGATCTGAAAATTGGGCTGTTCTAAAAGATAAATGTGATAAATGTGGAGATGTGATGAAGCACATTGAGAAGGCGTATTACTTCTGATATGCTCTGTGGGTTTCCAGTAGATTATCAAATGGGTGCCACTGCTAATATTTGCTGTTTATAGCTGACAGAGATGAAAAAGAACAGGAAATCCAAGTTCTGTTGGAGATCAGAAAGGCACTGGAGAAGCTGATGGAGTTCATTGTAAAGATGCAACTAGAAGAAGAACGAATATACATGCAGCTGATAGAGAGAGAAAAGCAAAGGAGCCACATCTCAAGCACTGGGGGAGCAACAAACCTGAAGCTCAGAAAGGTGAGGTCACTACTGGGTTAGGCTGAACATCCCCGGTCTCAGTCCACAGAACATTCTGGCCTACCTTTGAGAGGCACTGTAAAATGAAAGCTCTGAAGCCAGTATGTAGTGATATTTCCAGTTCCAGAAACTGCTATTTATAGAGTTTTTCCTTTCCCACCTGGCCTTCTCTCAATCCCGATCAGAAAGAAAGAAATAAAAGAAAAAAAAAAGTGGAAAGACAGACACCACCACCACCACCAAAAAGAAATTGTGAAAACCCCAGTCATCATAGACACCCATCACTCAGATATTTAATGATAGACTTTTTGGCAACAGCAATGTCTCATTGAACTGTGTAATTGAGGCTGGATTTCTTTAAGGAAAGAAATCCAATGGAATTGTGGAACAGGTGGCTGAGCTAGGAGTGGACACAGGCTGGACTTTGGAGTTAGACAGAAGACCTGACAAAAATGCTTTGCTTTCCTTTATTTTCCTGAGTGGAGAAGATTCTCTTTATGTCAGGAGCCAAGCAGTCACTGACAGAGCATAAATGAAACCTACCATATAAAATCACAGCTGGAACTGATCTACGAGATCAGGAAGTACCACTCTGACAAAAAGCAGTGTATAGTCCCTGTATGTAGGGCTGCATCCAGGTGCAATCCAGAGTATTTGCATGGCTGAATTTCTCTTCCTACACTCTTCTTGCAAGGAATGCTAAGAAATGCCTAAAGACTTCCACAGAGGTAAATCCATATTCAGTCCTTGAAAACATCATCAGTGCTTTTCCAATAAGTCTTACCTAGTACTACAGAGAATGCATCTATTTCTGTCCAGGCAATACCAGCTGAAGTAAGCACAAAGCCTTTTACTGACTGAACAGATGTCAAATAGACTTTACGGAAATATATTGCTGGGCAGCTTTTTTTTGGCCCTTCTTCACATCGTCTGTAGTTTCCATGACTGTTCTTTAAGGGCTACCCACACACTAGCGCTCTGGAGTTGTTACAGTTATACCAGCTTTGTAGCTAGTGACTCACTAGATTATGTGTAAGAAAGCAAATGAAAAGGCAGGATTTGCAATTCACTTGAAGAAGGCTTATATTTTGTATAATTTCTTCCAGGTCATACTTGCCCTAGCCTCTGAGTCTCAGGAATGTATACTGAAACAACAAGCTGGTGTGGAGACAGCATATACCAAACTGGAGTATTTGAGGGACTTATCAAATATCCAAACACAGCAGGCAAAGGTACTGATTTCACATTAAGGCAAATAAAAAAAAAATGATGTTACTTACTTTCTAACAAAAGCACGTGCAGTTGCCATGTTCTGAGACTATACATCCAAGAACACTGCTGCAAGAAATCAGAGCCCTGTAAAAACAACAAAAAACTTAAATGAGAATTGCAAAAGTTGATTTAAAAAGTACATATCAAAGGCTTTGACACTTGGAAAGTCAATTGAATTTCACTTTGAAAGATGGTTTTTCAAAGGCAGGGTTAGAAAAACGTTAGAATAGAATAGCATAGTTCACTCAGAAGGGACCTACAACAACCAGCTAGTCCAACTGCCGAGTTGACAGTTTGTCTATCTGCATAGAGATTTTAAACAGCTGGACACCTGAAGTCCTGTACTTCCTAGGGAAGAAGCAAGGTATTAGACATTCCATAACTCCTGTGAACACTTTTTTCTGGATGCAAAATTATTTTCAAAAATGCTTGAGTACAGAGGATCACAAGTGCTCCTCTCTTAAAGGGACCTTTCAAATCTCATAACCTATAATGTCTCAAGAACTGTAGACCGAAATCCTTTTGACAAGAGAGGCAGTGAATCTTCCCATTTAATTCAATTGTCTCAGGATCCAATCCTTACTCTTTGCATTAACTGGTTTCCACATTGAATTTTTGACCACTTAAAATAAAAAGATTTAAATTAATGCACTTCCCTAATCCTCCTCCCCTTTCTTCAGAGTCCTTCCTTTAAAGTTCTCTGGGAGGTGTCTCTGTCCTCCTCTTCTGCTCTTCCATTCCCATGAGACCATTGCTATTAACTAAATGTCAGTTTATTAGTCCAAATGTGACGGGATTATTAGACCACAATGTTGAACAGAAGGCATTTTATCACATGGATGGCACTTACAAATGGATTCCAGAGAAACTGAGGATATTAAATACCAGCAATTCAGTTCAAATCATGTCTTACAACTTTTATATCAGCTTGAAGGATGTGGAAAAATCCAGGAGGCAAAGTGCTGTAGCATCTTACTGAGTCACGGAGCAATTTGCATAGGATGGCTATGAACACACAATAGAAGGTTTTCATGAGAAGCCAGAGAATGCCAAGGCTCTTTTTTAAAATATTTTTAACAGTCATGAAATGGTCTTTGCTTTTTTGTTGTTTCAGGTGCTTTTCTCTGGGTCACAACAGTGTTTTGAAAACTATCAGACAAGCAGATTTTATGGCATTAATGGGATCTCACATAGTACATGCAAGGTCATCCAACAAAACCTGATCCCACTACTCAAGTCTACAGTTCAGATGCTGGAAGAAAATAACAAAAGTAGCGTATCACCCGAGACATCAGGTAAGAGAGAACATAAAGGTACTGTCAGCTACTTTATTTTATTCTGGCCTTAAAAAACATGTTGTTGGAACCTTTCAGCTTTGAAAATCTAAAAAAGCATTCTTCCATCTGAGAGCTGAAAATTAGACCTCAGTTCCATTTTGGAAGAATTAAAAAGAGCTCCTGGGGCTTAATGAGTAAACCCTTTATCATTTGTGTAAACTTGCCGCAGGGTGGGATCAGCCCTGAAATAATTTGTAAGGCTCAAAGCTTCTCTTGCCAGGCCTCAGAAGAGTTCATGTATATTTTGCAAAACAATTAATGTCTTTCTCCACTTTTAGAGTGTTCCTATAGGTATAAACACGACTTCATTAGACTAATTTGTTATAAGCTGAAAGGCAGTTAAAAATCAAAGGGAAGACTGTGAGAAAAGGGTGGCATAGAATTTGATTTCTTGCATTTTCTATGCATCAGAGTTGAGATGGTTTACCCAGAAAACTTAAGTAGGATGCTTTAATAATTGAAAATTTAAAAAAAAAATGCATTGTGTTTATGCACTTGAACTAGTTCCATGGTTTTAGTTCTGCAGCTCCTGCAGAATGGAAAATCTAACCTCAGTTTGACAATAGAAAATGCAGACAAACCTAGAAATCAATAGCAAAGCTTTTACTTCCCCTGCTGAGAATATTAAAATTGTAAATTACATTGTGACCAGACTTTTAGTTATGTACAGGTCTGCCTGCCATATGAGAGCAATTGGAGGTGAAAAATACAAGCTGTTCAACTGCTGAAGAAATTTTAATATGCAAAACATACAGTTACTATGAAGTATGCTTCTCTGAAACCCTAGAAACAAAAAGCTTAGTGGAATTTCCAAGGAAGCTCCTTTGATGATGTCCCAGCAAAAGTAGTACTTGCAAAAAAATACATTTCCTTCTTCATTCTGAATTGGCACAGTCTTTGCTAGGGCAACTACTTGTACAGCTAGAATTTGAATTGTTAGTGTTTCAAAGACCTTTTTGTACAGGATCTCTTCATTACTCTCAGATCTAATGATGATCTAACTCGTTTAGAAGACTGCTGTCTTCATGGAAATACACAGAGGATAAACACAAATTCAGCATGCATGTTGCCAGAGGAAATATGCACAATGGAAATGGGGTATTTGTTTCTGAGCATAGAGCCTTGTATTGCTGTCAGGTACTTCAGTGAATCAGGAGTTAAGGAACAGTAGTTTCACAATGCAGCTACTACTTTTTCCATTTTTCTATCACATCTGGTTCTCTTCGAAAACACTGGCGATTTTAGCTAAATTGGGAAGACTGCAGATTTGTCAGCACTTTAGAATTAGTGGCTATTTAAACAGCAGGACTTCATTAAAATAATTGATACACAGAGAATTAAATTGCCATTCCCTTTTTGTTTTGGTTTCTTAAGGCAGTATTGATTTTCATTTCAGTAACAGTATTTTAGCTCATGCAGCTTGACTATTTCCAGCATAACTAAGGGGGGGATTATGATTATAATGTTACCAGTACAAGAAGATGGAGGAAATAGTTTTATTTTAACTCCACTAGACTAGGATTGGTGATCACTAACAAAAAATAAATGAACGATAGTAAAGAGATGTGCACTTTCAACCTCTTTTCCTTTAAAATAATACCCTGTAGAATTCCTACATCAACTGCAGGTACCTCTTAATTTATCTGTCTGCAGCAAAACATTAATTGATGGGTGTCCTGATCCAATGTCGGGGAGGTTTCGATACGATCCCAAGGACAACATTAAGACACTAAATCCGGTCAAATGTCGTACAACCTTTCAACGTTATTTTTGACGCGGGGGAAGGAGGTAACCACATAAGAGGGTAACAGAGAAGGTGAATGGGGAAAGGCAAAGGGGAAGAACTGAGTTAAAAAGAGGGAAAAAAGGGGGATGAGAGAAAAGGAGAGCTAGAAAGGGAACAGGTTTACACCAGGGAGGACGGGGTGAACGAGAGACAGAGAGAGGACTAGCTACTCCAGGTTCAGTCCATGCAATGCTGGCTTTGACAAGGCGGGTTCCAAGAGGTCCGAAGGGGAGGGATGAAGATGGGAAAGAGCCCCCCTAGTGGACCGCACACAGTCCTTTTACGGATGAGAGAAAAGGAGAGCTAGAAAGGGAACAGGTTTACACCAGGGAGGACGGGGTGAACGAGAGACATAGAGAGGACTAGCTACTCCAGGTTCAGTCCATGCAATGCTGGCTTTGACAAGGCGGGTTCCAAGAGGTCCGAAGGGGAGGGACGAAGATGGGAAAGAGCCCCCCTACTGGACTGCACACAGTCCTTTTACAGGGGTTTGGGTCCCTTGCTCACGCGCAGATCACACTGGCGTATGTGCAGTTTGTGCCATAGGTGCTGTCTCCTTCGGATGCCTTCTACCTTTTTCACACCTTGGGCCTTCCACAGGCACATGGTGTTGTTTTGTCTGCAGACTGTGAGGGCAGGACCTTCTGAGTGGCGGGAAACTGTGGTACAATGGCAATGTCAAGACAAACTACGTTCAGTAATGGTTCTCTCTACAGTGGGTATGCCCTTAGGTTTTTTCCCCATCCCCTCATGCCTGGGACAGATTCTACACTGGAAATAACTGGATGAACAGCAAGAAGATTCTATTGAGTAAAAATTTATGTGCTGTTAAAGTTTATTTGCAATTGGAAAGGAACAAGTGGTGTAAAACAAGTTTCCTTTCTCAGTAAGCAATATAAACAGACTTTCAGAATTCTCATATCCTGATCAAGATGACTCTCAAGGAATTATTGATAAAGCATACCTTTTGTTAAAAATATGTGTTCTGGTAAAACACTTTTGTGGAAATATAACTAGATTGATAAATGACTTCTTGAAAGGTCAATTGGTTTCCTTCCAGCAATGAACACTGCTACTTTAACTACTGAATACTGTAGATTCAGGGGGAAAAAGAAAAATCCTAAAAAGTGTGTAACAGGGTTTGACTGTACGCAGAATATAATGATTCAGTAGTAAATATATTCTCTCATGTTTCTTCTACAGGCTACTCATCAAGGAGCACTTTAAAAGCATCTGGTGCTCATTCAGAGGCATTAGGGGCTGAAGCAAGTCCAGAAACTGCTTCAGCTTCCATAGTATCACCTCTTCTGCCCACTTCACATTCAGAAAGGATCAGCCACATAGAACGACAAATCCAGATGAGGTCAGACATCTTTGCTCTGCCTTATTTAATTGCCTCTGCACTTTTTGCTACAAAAAATATATTCTTTGCAAGTTTGGAAGTTTTTCTCCCCAGAAGGCTTATTTTGGGGGTTTGTGTGTGGCTCAACAGAATATACCTGTTACAGTCTACCACTAGTTCTCCAGGCAAGGCATGTATGAATGTGACAGGGTGCCTCATAGTAATGACTATATCAAAAGTAGTGATCTACCTCCAACCCTGTCTCATGCATATCTGGTTGTAGGTTTTTCTTCGAGAAGCATGCTTGTGAACTAGCACATCTGGAACTGTCCTTACTGATGGAAGAAATAAACACTATCTTTTCCTTTTATGAATCATCCAAGGCCAAGGAAAAGGAATACCATAAAAGAAATTGGGTAAGGTTGGCATTGCGTCAGCTTAGAGTTCTCAGCTGATACGCAAGAAATTTTTCCATTTCCTTTTTGAATTCCTTTCAATTTTCCCACATCACTTCAGAAAAGGAAATCAAAGCAAGAAGGAATTTATTAAGGAAGAAAGACTACTTCTGTTCTGACTACTGTAAAGCAAAACAGAAACTAAATTAGTTTTCCTTTCTCAATGTTAAGGCATAAGAAGCAGTGGACTTAGTTTGAATAATTCTTGGGTACTTAATCCCATAGTAGATCAGGCTACTTGTGTTACTTAAATGAACATGGACATCTACTTTCTGGCTATGTTTTTTAAATCTCAGGCTCCATATGACTCAATTCTCATTCCTTTGATGTTCCTGATCATGGAGATATTTCAGTTGGGATATCTATAATTTCAGGGAATGAAGACCAGTAAAGGAACAGAAGCAACCAGCACAAAGGATTCACTTCTGAAAGAACTGTCAGACCACCACCACCACGCTGAACAAGCCCTCCATCAGAAACAATTAGAAGAAATCAAGCATTCGGGCCTCAGCTCAGACTTAACAGTGCCCAAACAGACCCTACATTTTCTGGAAGAAATTACACATGAGTTGTCAATTTGTCTTTTTGGCTTACAAATCACAGAGTCTAATTTCATTGAACAGCAAGTGAGTTCAAGGCATTTTCTTTATGCTACTCCTGCTATCGTTACCTCACTGCCTTGCAAGAATGAATGTAACCTTCACTGGGTGATACAAACATAGATGCTGGCTTTAGGCATTACATGGGTAGCTATAGTATCACAGCAGGTACAGGTATAACTTAAATGTTCCAGGTCTCCCTGTACTGGACTGTGTATTTTACTACCTCAGTACAGGTGGCAAAACATTTTCTTTATCAAAGAAAAACATCTTTAAGTTTTAAACTATCATTGCACAAGAAAAAGTAGTGTGACTAAGTAAGTAGTATTAAGTGACATTACCAGTAGAAGGTGTTTGGTTGGTTTGTTTTTAAAAAAAGCCTGCTTACTGTGTTTACTGCCCATTTTTATTTTTTTTGCTCACAGGCCTAAATGTAGTCTTTTTTCTTCACAACCTGTCTCAGATTTTGGTGCCTTAATGGTCCTCATTCTGTCCTCCAGTATTTTAGGATTTTATTCCATAGGATGAATCTACAACTATAACATGCTAGGTTTTGCTAGGAGAGTAACACTAAGAGGCAACCACTGGGGCTGTAAAAGTAGAAAAGCTCCCTCTTCTGATAACAATTTTTCCTCAAAATATTTTGAGTTAACATCTCCTTTACACTCCTGCGCTTCTTAGAAGGGCCCACTGCCATCTGAGTGCCCACCAATGATGGGGCCTTTTAGCTCTTGCTGCTCCACATACCCACAGACCTCATGCTACTGTTTGACAGGAAAATGTTGTTAGAGAAAGTACTTCTGTTGTGGGTAAGTTCCAGCTTTGAGATAACCTTGTTTATACAGGCAGCTCTTAATATGGCAGAGAGTCATTCTACAGTCAGATTACATAAATCTGCTCCGGGAGCAGACATCTGCCTATCTCTTATTAAGATAATGCCAAAACTTTTAAATCCATTTCCTGATTTCACCTAACTTTGCAGGGACATAGAGGACTTGGCAAATAAAGCACTTACAAATTTTATGAAAACAAAGAGGCAGGTAGAGGAGAAATACAGACTTCACATCTGCCCTAAGGAAAAACTGCAGTGTGACTCCCTGCCTTACTAGGTAGGAAAAGCTTCCTTTGGAGCTTCTATAAGCTTAGAGAAAAGACTAATCCAAACTGACTGGCACTTCCCATCACAACTTCTGTAGGAAATCACTAGTTCTGGTGATCACAGTGCTATTAGTTGGTGCAGAAAATCCCTATTCTTTATTCTCATCTGCTTAATAGGAACTACATTCTTGGCAAGCCAAGCATTCACCAGACTCTCTAGCTCAAATACTAGAAGTTTCAGCAGTGAAGATAGTAAAGCTGGAAGCTCTGAAGCAAGCATGTCTGTACAGAGTCCTGGATCTCTACAGCAACCTTCAGGTACAGGCACTTCATGTTTTTCATCCCTCAACCCCTTTAACCCAAGCCTCATGGTAATTCACAAAACTTGTAAGCGCACAGATGCCCAACCTGACTGACAACCAACCTGCAGGATGCGCAGGGCACACAGCCTGGGGCATATGTGCAGGCACATGGCAAAGTGCAGTTACAGGAACCTCCTACACAAGCCAACCCAGCAGAACCCTCCTATTAAAAGCCCTGCTAATTATGTCCACTACAAACCCAATGCTGGAAGCAAGTTCATTTCTATAAACAAAATTCATTTGCTCATATCACTATGCTTACCCACTTCAGATTCTGACTCACCCAGAAGGTGTGACAAGGATCCTCAAGAGTTTTGACTACAAAAATAACGGTGAAGTAGCAGCTCAAGAGGTCGCTCGGACTAGAGAGAAACAGCAGGTAGCAAGAGCAATGGCTTTTCTCCAGAAGCATCATCAGGAAGGGGATTTGCTTAAAGGTTTAAAGGAAGAGTCAGAAGCTGAGCTGAGAAACATGCAGGCACAATTTAGACTGGAACTTCAAAGACAGACAGAAGAAAAGGTACATCAGCTAAAGCATTGGTATTGTCATTTGCTAACAGCTAACAGAGGGACAAGACTTCAGTAAAATCTCTGGCTGTGTTATTTTAGGTTCAGC